>NC_139350.1:17848206-18321045 GCF_055883805.1 Amblyomma maculatum
AACAAAAAGGAACCTGTGCTTTCTATAAGGTGAGTTGAATCAGTTGATCACGTGTTCACTGTTTTTATGTTAAATGCCTTTAGTTCGTGTGTGTAATGAAGGGATGATGCACTTATTTGGTAACAACATGGAAAGATTTATTGGCCCTCTTGGCCGTCAAAAAGGAACTGACATTTCAATGCTGTGCACTGTTTTTTTTACAAGTCAGCAACAGCGCAGGTGTGGAACTCTACCTGCATTCGAAACTAAATTACAGGTACTGGACCTTTCTCAGGACCGCGTTAGCCCGCTGCCGAGACGGACTGTACCAGTCATTCTAGTTGGCATGGGCTCGTACTGGCGAATGGCAACCCGTCTGTCTGGCCAAATTAACTCTCTGTATTCGGGAACTACTGTCCAGAGCCCAGCAGTGTTCATGGCGTGCAGTGGTCGCCGTGAGAGGCTTGACTTCACTCTACCTCAGACGTTTTCTATGGGAATAGAATCCAGACTTTTGGGAGGCCACCTCTGCACCTCAATCCTTTCATCGTCCAAGAGCTTCCGCACATATTACGTTTTGTGCACTGCAGAAGTATCCTGCTCAAAAATGACGCTGCCTTGTGGAAATCGCCATCTCACGTATGCCATCGCTGCGTTCTTCAACAAGGTCGCATACCTTGCGCGTTTAGATGCCCCTAAATTCTTTGCAGAGGTTACAGTCCTTCCCAGGACACAGCTCTCAAAATGCAAACAGTCGTCCTACCGCTTGCGGTGAATTGTTCAACGTTGTGAGGTTCATGTCTGCACGAAAGAGGCGCATCGAACAGTTTAGTGACTATAAGCAACAAACTTGATAGTAAAGCACGCCCTTCAGCAGTTGTGTAAACATTACGTCCAATTTTCTGTGGCTGTGATTATGCGTGGAGTATTAATATAATCGAATATAAGCTATAATATTACTCTGACTGTCTCTGACGGGAGCCACTCGTTATTGAACTTCAGTAAACGTCTAGTCATCAAAGCGAAGGGAGGGGTATTACAGAACGATTTTCCTCGCTGTAAAAGTACAAAACGCAAACTCTTTTTCTTTGCGCGTGAACATCATTCCTGAACATTAGTGGCAAATATGACGTTTGATGCGAACAATATTTCTACATAAAGAAAAGTTTGAGAAAAATGATTGCATTAAATCTAAAGCAATGCAAAAGGTTAATTTGAACTTACAACATAAACTGGAGGGCTAGTTGGTCTGACATCTTCAAGTGGTGCAGCGCAACGGCACGAAGCCTAGACAAGAGAATGGGACCGACACAACGCTGAACTGACAATATAAATTTATTCAGGGTGCCAACGCTATATATACCCTGGCGCCACAGAAATAACATGAAATGAAAACATGGAACTGCCCAGTCAACCCGTACTACTCTGGCATGCAGATAGTTTCAAGTCCGGCAATTATACGATAGCAGATAGTTGAGCTCTTTCTTTGATATTGCAACGGATGGTGTGCTGACACAGTTGCACCAAGCTGCTTAATTTCCGATGCCTTAATAATCTCCCTTGTTAATTTATCTTTGTGGGTGGTGACAATCTGGCTTTTGTTCAATAAAAGATAACACGAGCAGTCACGACAGTGTATTCCTATGTGGCAAGCAGCATTCTTAACATTAGTGACATGTTCCCTAAGACTGTCATTGAGACAACGGCCGGTCTGTGCGATGTACGAAGAACCGCAGGAGAGGTGGATCGAGTAAACCACATTATTTTTACAAGACATATAATTGCTGAGATGATTTTTCTTACAATTGTTAACATCATCTTCTCTATTCTTACCAGTTCTATTCACACGCGAGCACATGGAACTTAATCTGACAGGGGCTCAAAACACCACATCAACACCAGCTCTTTTTCCTATTCTTTTCAAATTATAATTTGAAAATTCCTCCGGCTTCACTCCAGCTGAAGACTCGTCCAGACCGGCCTTCCTCATGATTCACTCAGCATATAGGTCAGATAGGCCGGGAGACAGTATGCAGCCTTATCTCACTCCTTTCTCAATACTAAACCAATCATTAAGTTCCGTCTGGCAAGACATCAAAAGATAGGGTCGTTGGTCGTTTACAAACTTTCACTTCGCAAAATAGAGGTTTGTTCAGAATCATACGGAATTCAGTGTGGTGTCGTGACGCTGGGGCTATGGCGACCCGGCTTTCACTTGGTAGCGTGCAGAGACTCCGGGTTGAAGAAGGACTGAATCTTCGAAGTTGGTAAAATATGTACAAGCAGGTTTACTGGCACTTTGAGAAAACGTATTTACAATATTTACACGAAAAAGAAGGGTACATCAGCAAAATGGCAAGCGTTAAGGGTTCATAGCGAGAAGCGACTGGATGAGCCGTTTACCCAGGGCTCAGAGCGACATTTCGTGCTCTGCAGCGTCCTTAAAAACCCCCTATGTCCAGCCCCTCTCTGAAGATGCTGACCAACCAAATCCAGGGCACGCCCCTCAGGTATCGGCATCCAATCGAACACATCACTGCACTGATGGTCTGAAGCACTGACTGGTCCGGCATTCATTCGTTGGGCGTGATCACTTGTTGGCGGGAAAAGCTTGGGAACGGCGAGGAGAGGAGGTACATTTCTATTCTTCAGCAAAGAAACCACAGGCTGGTTCTGACAAGGGGTTTTACTTCTCAGAAACCCGAGTGCACGTGGCGCCGCATAGGGCTCCCAACATGGTCCCTTTTCGACAATTGCAAATCTTTCCTGCATTCCCGGGAAATCACTTAATGGCCGTATGAGTCATGCTCCTTTCTTGTCCTGCACGTCAGCGGACATGTCACTCTGTCGTCTCCTTTGGATAGGAGGCATTCATCACTGGAGGATAGCACTTCTCGACTGGAAGGGTGAACAAAAGAAAGAAAGCACTTCCTGCTATTTCCCGCAGGGGGACGTTTCTTTGTGTTTTTCCAGACGTTCTCTTGACAGGGTCAATTTGGCATTTGCAGGTTGTCCACAAAGCAAAACATGCTTACAAAACAGGATTCCTGGAAACAGGCTCACTTAGAGCCATTGGACCATCACCACATATTCACAAAACTTATCCATGCCCACAGGCGAACAATAGAGCGCGCAAATGCGGATGCTTGGTCGTAACAGCCTCCTCCCCCGCCAGAAGAGACTCGGAGGGCAGCAGTCCCAGCTGCTGCATGAAGAGACGACTTAATGGCCTGCACGTGAACGCTTGAAGCTCGCTGTTGCTTGTCGCGTTGTCTTGATTGTTGTAGGCCAAATTGCTCGAGCTGTCTGAAACTCAACCACATGTCTAAACAAGCACTCGGCTCCCGTCTGAAGAGACCAGGTCAAAAGAAAACTGCCATTGTTGTTCGAGAAAAGCCCACACTCAAGACGTTAGGACCTACGTATTCCTAGAAAACCAAACGTGCTGCTTTACATAGTCATACATATACAAGCGCACGAAAAAAAAAAAAAAAAAAAAAAACCTGATTATCAATTTGGATACATGGTGAGGAACATCTCGGACCGCTTAGAAAGAGCGGCTAAGCGCGTCCGCATTCCCATTTAACTTCCCCTTTTTGTATCTTATTTCAAAATTGTACTGCTGTAAAATCAAGCTCCACCTAAGAAGGCGACTGTTCTTCGATGTCGCAGTTTGCAGCCAAGCTAGGGGACAATGGTCCGTCTCTACGGTGAATTTGGCCCCTCCAAGATAGCACTGCAATTTTTGAATGGCCCATACAATGCAAGCGCACTCTTTCTCTGACGCGCAATAAGCCCTCTCTCTAGAACTCAGTTTTCTGCTCAAGTAGAGCACGGGGTGCTCATTACCGTCGTCATCTCTCTGGCAGAGAACAGCACCTAGCCCTCGATCACTGGCATCACACTGGACCGTGAATTCTCGGTCATAGTCTGGAGCTCGCAATACCGGACGGCTAATCAGCACAGCCTTCAGGTTTACGGAGGAGGCTTCCTTTTGTTCGTCCCAGACTACATTTGTCGGTTCTGTCTTGCGGAGAGCGTCGGTCAGAGGGCTAGCCAAAGCTGAATAGTTAGGGATGTAGTGATTGTAGTACCCAGTCAGACCTAGGAATGCTCGAATTTCCGTCTTCGTGCTCGGCCGCGGATAGTCTGCTACCGCAGAAATCTTAATCTCGCTGGGTTTCCTGAAACCTTGACCTACATTGTGACCCAAGTAGTCCACGGTCGCCCTTGCCAGGCAACATTTCTCGGCCTTTACGGTTAGTCCAGCTTGACGCAAAAGGCTCAGTACAGCTCTTAGATGTACCATATGGTCCGCCCATGAGTCGGAAAAAACCGCAATGTCGTCTAAATAAGGCACCGCGAATGTTTCACACCCCTTTAAAACCCTATCCATGAGTCGGGAAAAACAAAATGGAGCATTTTTGAGCCCGAAACTCATCATTGTTGGCTGGTAGCTGCCCGTCGGAGTGACGAAAGCCGCGTATCTGCTGGCGCGTTCAGTGAGCGGTACTTGCCAGTATCCTCGAGTAAGGTCCAGCGTAGTCACATATGCCGCTCTACTGACCTGTTCTACTCTCTCCTCAATATTCGGAATAGGATACACTTGATCCCTGGTGAGAGAATTTAGCTTTCGGTAGTCTACCACAGGCCTAGGGTCTTTACCTGGAGCTTCTACTAAGATCATAGGCGAAGCATAATCGCTTTCCGAGGGTTTTATTACTCCCAATTCCAGCATGCGAGTTACTTCCCTATCCAGAATTTCTCTTTGCCTTGGAGAAAATCGGTAGCACCTTGATCGCACTGGCACGTCTGAAGTCAGCTCAATATCGTGCTCAGTCAAATCAGTTCTGCCTGGCCTGTCCACGAAGCAGGCCTCAAACTCTGTTATTATCTCGCCCAGATCGGACAGCTGGGATTTCTTTAGTTCTCCTCTCTGCTCCGTCTTTTTGAGAAGCTCCTGAGCGTTGCTTCCTTTTCCGCTGAGGCAAATCAAGTTGTCCCCCATCTCCTCGGGAAGGTTTAACGTTAGATTTACCACGGCTTCCCTCTGCACATAAGGCTTCATAAGATTGCAATGATAAATGCGCACTTCTTTACGCCTACCGGGAATTTTCACTGCGTAGTTAGTGTTAGAAAGCTTTGCAACGACTTCAGCCGGTCCTTCCCACTGTACTTCGAGCTTATTCTGCCTTGAACTTCTCAGCAACATCACCTGGTCCCCGATACAAAACGTCCTTTGACGGGCTGTCTTATCATAGTACACCTTGGAACGAGCCTGGGCTGACTTCATGCTGGCCTCAACGAGTTCCTTAGTGTTATGTAAGCGATTCAAGAGGTTCAGAATGAATTCTACTACTGTTGGGTCTTCTCCGCGCCCCTCCCAGGCTTCGCGCACCATTCGCAAAGGTGAGCGCAGTGACCTTCCGTACACCAACTCGGCTGGGCTAAATCCAGTGGATTCGTGCGGCACTGACCGCAAAGCGAAAAGCGCTGCAGGCAGGCAGGTATCCCATTCGCGCTTGTTTTCATAGCACAGTCCCCTCAGGACTCGTTTGAGAACAGAGTGCCATCTTTCTACGCTGTTGCTCTGCGGATGATGGATCGAGCTATGCACTACCTTAATGCCGCATCGCTCGAGAAATGAGGTGGTGAGGACACTCGTGAAAACGCTACCCTGATCACTTTGGACCTCGGAAGGGAATCCAACTCGTGCAAACACTGACAGCAGCGAATCCACTACACTCTCGGACGTCACCTCGCGCAGCGGAACAGCCTCTGGAAACTTTGTGGCTGGGCATAACATAGTGAGGATATAACGGTACCCTGACTCTGTCACAGGAAGTGGCCCAACTACATCTATTACTAACCGGTGAAACGGCTCGGTAATGATTGGTACTAACACCATCGGCGCTTTCCACTTATCTTGCGCCTTTCCAACCCGCTGGCACGTGTCGCATGACCGTACAAAATTTTCCGTGTCCTTAAAACATCCAGGCCAATAGTATTCTTGCAACAGCCTCTGCTTTGTTTTCTTTATTCCAAGGTGACATGACCACGAGCTGCCATGGGAAAGTCGCAGTAAGTCTCCGCGGTACTTTTGGGGAACAACTAATTGGTCCCGCTCTACTCCGCGCTTATCCTTGAATAAGCGATACAGCACTCCCTTTCTCATCTCGAAAGAAATATTGTTTGCTGTCTTAGTGGCGCGGTGGCGCTCCCTTATCTCCTGTATCTTGGGATCATTGGCTTGCTCTATAGCTAAGTCCTCTCGGGTTCCACTTAAAAGTCTCGTGAGATTACTAGACACTGGCGGCAAGAGGTTACTCTCAAGAACGTCCTCATTCCGCGTCTCATCAAGCTCACTTTCAAGTTGACATATCTGAGATGCCTCGCTCTCAAAGTTTTCTGACCTGCTATCTTCCACATCGACCACTGTTTTAACTGCCGTTTCTTCCGCTGTGGAATTTTCTGGTATGAGCAGTGTAGCTAGTTCTCGCGCCCTTGAACGTGTTAAGGCTTGCACAACTCTGTCTCCGAACAGGATGCCCCTCTTTCGCAGTAGCATGTCCGATTTGTTGGAGAACAAATACGGATAGCACTTAGGAAGCTTTCCTGAAACGGCAGCCTCGGTTGTTAATTCGCCGAAAGGGCCCTCGATGACCACGTTCGCGATCGGCAAGCACACACTCTGTTCCTCAACTACCTGTCGGATCCATGCACACTGTCCTGTATAGTCGGAAGGCGATACATACGCCGGATGGACAACATCCATCGTTGCGGCCGAATCGCGCAGTACCTTGCAAGGCTTCCCGTTGACTACTAGGTCATGCAGGTAGGGTTCTAAAAGCTGCATATTTTCATCGCAGTCCCTGACATACGAGAAAGCAATCTTTTCTTTCCGGCAGTTGACGGCAATGTGACCCTGCTCATTACACCTAAAGCATGTGAGCGGCTTCCTAGCCTCAAGCTTATTCTTTGTGTTCTGCACGTTGGTCACTTCCCCACTTTTCTCACTGCCGTCCTTTCTAGGGAATTTGCCTGAAGAAACCTTCATTTCTTCGTTTCCAACTCTAGCAAAGTGCCTTTCCTGACGGTTTTTCACACTGAACTTGGGATTGCGGGGCCTATCCACTGCTGGGTTGCTGAATTGTCGGCGCGAAGCATACTCCTCAATAAGTTCGGCAGCTTCAGTTGCCGACTTAATTTCGCCTCTGTCCTGTAACCAATTTCTTTCTTTTTCTGGGAGGCAGTTATAAAACTGCTCCAAAAGAATTCGCTCGACTACAGCGTCCCTATCACTGTAGGAATCTGTGCTCTTTAGCCACTCGCCCAAATTTACTCTTAAATTGTACAGGAATTCAGGGTAACTCTCGTCCCTGGACTTAGTAGCGTTCCGAAAACGTTGTCTGAACGCCTCGGCGCTAAGCCTATACTTTCTCAGAAGGCAAGCTTTGACCTTCTCGTAGTTGTCCGCGTCCTCCTTGCTTAGCCGCGCGACAACCTCCGCTGCCTCGCTGGGCAGAACCGTCAATAATCTCTGAGACCAAGTGTCTCGCTGGAAGGACAGTTTTTCGCAGGTTCGCTCAAAGTTAGCCAGATACAGACCGATATCCCCTGATATCACATATGGCTGCATGTACTTTGACATCTTGAAATCTGCCTCCTTGTTGAGACGAGGTACCGCTAGCTGGGGACAATCGCCCGACCTCTTGCTCAACTCTAGTTCTAATTTCCGGAGCTCAATTTCTTGGTCCAGCTTTTTTGCTTCTCTTTCAAGCTTCTCACGTTCGTGCTCCCTTTCCTCTTTTTCCCTCTGACGTTCGCGCTCCCTTTCCTCTTTTTCCCTCTGACGTTCGCGCTCCCTTTCCTCTTTTTCCCTCTCAAGTTCACGCTCACGCCTCTTTTCCTCTTTTTCCCGCTCTTTCTGCTGTCTGAGCTGTTCCTCCTTTTTTTGGGCGATGAGGTTCCATGCTTCACTGAGCTCCTCATCATCGGCTCCCAAATCTGTGATTGCCTTTATAATCAAAGGTTTTCGTGCCAAACCACTTGTATCAATTCCCAATTCCTCACACAATAGCAACAGGTCCGGTTTCTGCAGCTTTTGTAGGTCCATGATCGCTCCGAGTGTCGGCTACTTCCAAAACAACTGTGCAAACTACCAACCTAAAGGCGTTTCCACACTCTCTTTACCAGTTCTAAAATCTAACCCTGTTCTAGAACCTGGTCCACATCAGAAGAAAAGCCAAGCACTCACCCACACATGCGATCGATGTTCCGAGCTGCCCTCTTGGCCGATTGTTGCTCCTGCTTGTTGCTTGAGATGCCACCTCCGATCACAAGGTGTTGTGGCTTGTAGCTTCAGATCCACCTCCAATCACCAGATGTTGTGGCTTGTAGATTCAGATCCCAACGCTGGGCACCAGTCGTTGTGCTTGTAGATTCAGATCCCACCGCTGATCACCAGTTGTCGTGACGCTGGGGCTATGGCGACCCGGCTTTCACTTGGTAGCGTGCAGAGACTCCGGGTTGAAGAAGGACTGAATCTTCGAAGTTGGTAAAATATGTACAAGCAGGTTTACTGGCACTTTGAGAAAACGTATTTACAATATTTACACGAAAAAGAAGGGTACATCAGCAAAATGGCAAGCGTTAAGGGTTCATAGCGAGAAGCGACTGGATGAGCCGTTTACCCAGGGCTCAGAGCGACATTTCGTGCTCTGCAGCGTCCTTAAAAACCCCCTATGTCCAGCCCCTCTCTGAAGATGCTGACCAACCAAATCCAGGGCACGCCCCTCAGGTATCGGCATCCAATCGAACACATCACTGCACTGATGGTCTGAAGCACTGACTGGTCCGGCATTCATTCGTTGGGCGTGATCACTTGTTGGCGGGAAAAGCTTGGGAACGGCGAGGAGAGGAGGTACATTTCTATTCTTCAGCAAAGAAACCACAGGCTGGTTCTGACAAGGGGTTTTACTTCTCAGAAACCCGAGTGCACGTGGCGCCGCATAGGGCTCCCAACATGGTCCCTTTTCGACAATTGCAAATCTTTCCTGCATTCCCGGGAAATCACTTAATGGCCGTATGAGTCATGCTCCTTTCTTGTCCTGCACGTCAGCGGACATGTCACTCTGTCGTCTCCTTTGGATAGGAGGCATTCATCACTGGAGGATAGCACTTCTCGACTGGAAGGGTGAACAAAAGAAAGAAAGCACTTCCTGCTATTTCCCGCAGGGGGACGTTTCTTTGTGTTTTTCCAGACGTTCTCTTGACAGGGTCAATTTGGCATTTGCAGGTTGTCCACAAAGCAAAACATGCTTACAAAACAGGATTCCTGGAAACAGGCTCACTTAGAGCCATTGGACCATCACCACATATTCACAAAACTTATCCATGCCCACAGGCGAACAATAGAGCGCGCAAATGCGGATGCTTGGTCGTAACAGTGGCTATCATATAAGATGGAGTATGTTATCGCTTCTAAATATTTACCTTGATATTTGGTTTATACGCTTCCGTCACATAGAGGTTTGGTCGCATCGATAATAGAATAGAACCGCCAACAGCGCGACGTGGTCTCACCACAGGTGGAAACATAAACGCATTTTCGCATTCATCACGGACTGCACGTAATCCATTTTCGCTAATATGAACATCCCTTTTGCATTGCGATCGGGAGATTACGACCAGCAAATCATATTCTCTTGCACTAACGAAAATTAAAATGCCGTTATGACCTATGAATTTTGCAGGAAGGTTAAATTGGTTTTTGGTTTGTGGGGTTTAGCGTCCCAAAACCATTCAGGCTATGAGAGACGCCGTAGTGGAGGACTCCAGGAAATTTTGACCACCTGGGGTTCTTTAACGTGCACTTATATCGCACAGCACACGGTGCCTTGCTTTTCGCCTCCATCGAAAAGCGGCCGCAGAGGCCTGGATTTGATCCCTCGTCATTGGGAACAGAAGTCGAGCGCCGTAACTACTGCGCCATCTCGGCGGGGTGAAGTTTAAATTATATTAAGTATAGCATTCGAGGAAACAATGCAGTATTTTAATTTCCATTAAAATTCTGTATTATTTTGTTACAAGTATTGCAATGCTATATATTACAAAAACCTTTATGGTCCTAATAAACAGTATTTTTGTATCCTAGCAGCACAAAAATGATAAATAAAAAGAACATTAAGGACAGAGAATAAAAAGTTGGTCTGAACAAATATATAGCACTGTTCTATAATTATCGGTGTTGGCATGGGTCGTTTCCGTTCGGCATTGTTAAACTCTTACAGGCGCTGAAAACATTTTATTGATAATTTGCGGTGTGAACAGTGCCGCAGCCTTCAATCACGCTCTTTTCTGTGCAAATAATTTACTCAGAAAGAACTCGCAGTACTATAAGCAGAGAAGCAAAGCATTATAGCAAATTCGCAAAAATTAAAACGCATTATTTTTTGTGTATTGCCAGCGATAACGAATTACCGAAGGAACTAAAAGTACTATCGTGCGCAAAAGTGGGGAGACCACGACTTCGACGGCCGGAGCGGCTGCGGGGACGCACCGCGTCTCAACTATCTCGATTCGAGAGTGCCTTTATGAGTGCCCGACCTGACGCAAGACTTTCCCTCGCTCTCGGGCTGGCGCTTATCATGCCGCACTAGAAGTTTGTCAGTCATGATAAGCGCCAGACCAATAGCGAGGGAAACTCCTGCGTCACGACGGGTACTCTTGCAGCGAGGGAGCCGCGCGAGATAGCAGCGACGCGGTGCGTCCCTGCAGACACTCCGGCCGCCGAAGTCGTGGTCTCCCCCCTTTTACTCACGATAGTACAAAGAAATCCCTGTTCACATCAGGTATGTGCGTTATAGTATAGTACAAGGAAGTGCGCGCTCAGAGAACAGGGAAGACAATCGTGAAAGCCACGAGCACAAAATATACAAACAGTACGTTAAGTACGGCCTCCGGCCGCAGCGGAATGAGGCAATGTTCCTCCTATTCAGTTGCAAGCAATATACCACAGCTTACAAGCTATATCTGTCGGGATCGTCATCTTTTATCATCAGCTACCGAGAAAGCTGATGGGACGCAAAACAAAGCGATACCAGGACTGAGCAGACGAAGCACAAAGACGAGTGCGATACGCTTTCCAAGCAGACGCGGCATGCCGATCACAAAGCACCGAACGGGCAACAGAAGAGTCAGACCGATAGGCTCACAGTGCAGCCACAAAGAGAAGCTGAAAGGAAACGAAGCAGACTTCCAACAACGTCACGGTGACGAGCGAAAGCTTTCAGGACAGGCGCCACGTGCAGTTTTATCCATCGATTAATACTCCCGAGCACGCAACGCGCGACTGTGAGCCCGACCTGTTCACAGAGCCGCTGCGACAAGGGGGCAAAAGTAACAAGCCGAGGACATCGCGGCTACGAGCTACCGCTTTCACGAAAAGAGCGACAAGCAGTCTAGCCTACCGAGCACGCAATGCGCGACTGTGAGCCCGAATGAGGAGGCGAACGGAAGTTTAGTCGAGGACGTCACGTCGACGAGCGAACGTTTTCAGGAAAGGTGCGACGTCCAGTCTCAGCAGATCGAGCAGCAGAGCGCGATTGTGAGCCCGAGCTGTTGATAGAGCCACCGCGATGACGATGCGACAACCGACGAAGTCACACCAATGTGAGCAACATGCTTCCAGAGCACCCACGGCACGCCAGTCTCAACCGACCAAGCAGACTCGAGCCGATGAGCACTCAACGTTTAAAGAAGAGCTTATACGCGATGCCGAGTAAGAAGCGCACAGGAGACGGGCAGCAGCATCTGAAAACTTTTTCAGATCATGTGTGCGTCGCCGTAATCAATTACCTGACAAGTGGATGCGCAAAATATAGGTGCAGTCAAAAGTAGATGGAAGCTCCGACAGTGTGCCAAACCGTGTCGCGGCGCTTTCTAACGCTGGCTTTGGTAGCTGATTAGCTCAGTCGCCAGGAAGCGGCGCGCGCTATCAGCAGACCTTTACCTGCAGCGTAACGGTGCACTTTCAGCGGTTGGAACGAATGCTTGGGCCGTATTACGCACCGCTCTCAAAATCGCTCTCGAGTTTGAGAGCGTGACGTCAAAATGACGAGGCTCAGACATGTGAAGTGTGACGACATCACGGCTTTAGCCAATTACAAGCAGGCTAGGGTGCTTAATAGCAAAGCCCCACCCCGGAAACTTTTATTTGCACGATAAAGGGGCCGTGTGCAAACATTTTCCCTGAAAACGCAGCGAATAAAAGTATAAATGTTCTATTTACCTAAGAAACATTGTTCGAAGCTATAATACGGCAACTAAAAATAGAAGCATTTTCAGTATTACAATTAAATGTGCGCCTAGGTAACGATTTTCGCCGCGAGGGTCAGCTGACGACAGCGAGGCGTGAACATGGCGGCCTGCAAAGAAACAGCTGATTTTCCCGTCTAGTTGCTGCTTTTTACGCGTAGTTTAAAATTGAGGTCCTCTGCGGATGTTGTTAGTTGCCGGAAAAATCTGACTGAAAGCAGTAAAGGCTACGAACCTGCAGTGAACAGCTTGGTGAAAGTGTTTGTCACGAAAATAGCTTGCTGAAGGGTGTTTTTCTTCAGTGCTTACCAGCGATGACAAGAGCGACGAGCGGTAGCCATGTGATCTAGTGTTGTTTCTTTGAAAAATACAAGAGGAAAATGAAGGCTACACTATTACTTCTACCGATAGATGGAAGCTGACAGTATCAGTAAAGTAGGTGTCAGCCGCTATGCAAGAGCTCGCGACTGCAGTGCGGGAAACGAGATCCCACGCACGACCCTTCACCACTGACTTGTCGTGCAAGCCACAGTGACTCGCTGCTGTGCTTCGCAACCAGTTGACTTCAGGCACATTGGGCTCGGTTCTTCATATTGCGATTGATGCTACTGCTGCTCCATTCCGTTTATGTTCAGTAGCTGATGTTATGTGTGAGGTACAGAAACCGACGTTTACGCTCCGTTTTGGTTTGTGCAAGAGAAAGAAAGCACTCTTTCTTTTCTTTTTTTTTTTTTTTTTTTTTTTAATTGTCACCGAGGCGAGAACGAGTTTGTTCTACCAGACCTCAGTTTAGAGGCGATAAAGGTAGGCCTGAGCAGGGATGTCTAGTATGTTGCATTTCGCGCAGCGGTAAGAGTGATGGTGTTGGTCGCACATTGTTGCAAGGCCTCTCTGACGGTGTCATAGTTTCTGTTCGTGCTAGACGGTGTCCATTCTGTCGGCAGGAAAAGCAAGCGTATCATGCATGTGATGCCGCGAGCGAGCTCGAAATCGGCTCAATTTCTGCGATCGTACTATGACAACTAGCTTTCAAGTGCCTTTATATCCATCAAAGAGTCTTTAGTGTTTCAAAATATGTTCATTTTACACACATTACGCATTCTCTTTCAATATTGTGTGAATTATGTACAAGCCTTTTCTATTAAAATATCAGTTTGAACAGAAGAATTTTTTTGGTTATTTGTTGAAAAGACTTGGAAAATAAATGCCAATGACAAAAGTAGCTGTGCAAAATGTGTATATCACACATTTATGGCGTAGTCATTTATTGGGTGCTTATAGTTTAGCTTCCTCTACTGTCTTCAAGCTGTTTAGCATTCTTCTTGACAGTGTTGCACGTTTTATTAGTGTAAAATAACCTTTATTCACACATAGCCCCAGCAATGCATTTGTTATGATTGCAGTTATTATATTGTCACTAAGATTTTTGTCATTCAGCAGTCATTCTGGGCACTGAAGCCAAGTAAAATGCACTATTCTCCTAGCAGCTGCTACAGCAGAGCAGCAGCTACAGCTTTGTTATATCTGATATATAAGCATTTTGTATACTGCACCATGCATACAGTACCTATTTGTATAGGTAGCTTCAATATGCAATGGAATGGCTTCTTTGGGCCTAGTAATTTATTCTCGAATGTACATGTCAATGTTGTATGGTCAATGTATATCAAGGTACATGTGCTTCTCTATATGCTGCCTCTTTTGCAGTAAAACACTCAAGTGAAATGCTGCTGCCAAGAAATAAGTGTTTCTACTGAATATAAGTGGCAGTAAAAAAAAAAAAAGATCTTTATTGGTAGTATCTTCTGATTACAGTCAACATCATGAACATTTACTGCCTTGCTGTAATACTGCACTTTTCAGTTTAAGCATGTTTACACCACAGTGACCACAGCCAACTGTACCAGGCTGCAAGACGGTAGCAAAGAAGAGACAGCGAGCTGGGACTGGGATGGCTTGGCGCTGGTGTAATCAGCCATGACTTCAGTGGGTAGTTTCCGTCTCATGGGTGACCAAAATATGACATCCACTTAGGCCCATCTTTTGCTAATCTCAACAGCTTTTGAGCATGCTTTAGCACTCAATTGAAGATCCATACTAAGTAGCCCACAGCCAGAATCGTAAACATTCGCAGAAATGCTTACAACGTGTGCCAATGCTGTTTAGGCAAGCATCATTGTAAGGACAGCCTTGTAACTTGGCAGTGATGATTACCTGCATAACAGAAGCACCCCGATTTCTTAGGCAGCAAATAAATTTAAACACTATAAATATTTGTCTCCTATTGCTTTTGCCATGAACAAAATTTCACTGCAACATGCCTTCTTTGGCATATAGCCCGTCTCAGCATATTCAGGAAATGTATCTATTGCCGAAGCCGAAATCTAAGTCAGTCTCTCCCTGCAAGGCTTGTTTTCAAAAAAAAAAAAAAAAAAAAAAAGTCTTGTCCTCAGAAAAGACTCCCGGTCTTTGCAGAAATGAAAAGAAGCAGGCGTTTTTACGGCGCATTCACTTTCAAGCCGTTGCAGGCAGGGAGCGTGACAAATGGCCCGAAACCAGTCATCGAGGAGCAAGGCGCGCTGGACAATCAATAGTCCCTTCATTCTGTGCTTTACATATAAAGGGCAGGTATACAGAACCCTTTCGACAGCTCTCGCTAGGTCATTTTGAAGACAACGGTAAAAAGCAATGCACGAGTGGGAACGAGACCTTTTGGTTGGAAAAAAAGCCTTGCAGAGAAGCCGACTTACAACAAGTGGTATTGCACACATCAATGCATATAATCAAGATCGTTCGATGACCAACACGGGTTTTTAGATCTTAATCAGGAAAAAGACGCAGGTGTTCAGCAGACCTTCGATCACCTTTCGGTGCACAGGAGTACCGCTATCAAACATTATGGTGTCGCAGCGCTGGCAGACAAGGACAAGACTAGGGACACACACAACTGCACTGAACTTACAACTTTATTTTGGACGCTTTTGATTCGCGCATATATAATTGACAGAAGGATGAAATGAAAAGAAGCAGGCGTTTTTACGGCGCATTCACAAACGCTAGACGAACGCGCCGTGGAGGAGGCGTTGGTCCGGCGGGGCAGCCAGGGTCACGAAATGCGCGTGTTCGCTTCTGCGCGACGATTGCCGACGAACATTGATGAACGGCGGCTTGCGGGCGAGTGCGTCGTCACCGCGGCGGCAAGCGCATCGCATTTTTTTGCTACCGGAGGCTTCCAACCACGATTATACTGTGCTTCCAACGTACGTAGGGAATGTGAGATAAAGCAGGCACAATACTAGTTTACTATGATCTTCAGAACTCTTCGGCAAACACACGCAGTCAATAACAAAATCTACTCACTATTGTGATGTTCACAAGGTGCGTAGTACCCCTTGCCTAGCGACTTGTTTCCGTATCCTTGACGGCAATCATCGTTCCGCCCGATGGCTTCCGCTACCGACGCACTGCGTGATGCAAACGATCTTACATTCCCTACGTACGTTGGAAGCACGGTATAATCGTGGTTGGAAGCCTCCGGTAGCAAAAAAATGCGATGCGCTTGCCGCCGCGGTGACGACGCACTCGCCCGCAAGCCGCCGTTCATCGATGTTCGTCGGCAATCGTCGCGCAGTCACTACACTTTCTGCTTGTTCCCGAGTTGAACAGAGCCGGAGCAACTTGTACGGCAAGTCAAACGCGTGCTCGTGCTTCATTCTTCGCTGTGGATCGCCGATACAATGCCTCAAAGCAGCGCATCGCAATTTACGCGGCCGCCATTTTCACTCTCAAACGTTTGAGACTGCTTCTGTCGCTCTCAAAAAAACGCTCTCAATTGGCGGCCATATTTAGGTGCTCAACGTCATCATTTCTTTCGTGTTCATGACGTCTGATGACGTCCACCGGTGACGCAGAACTGACCGGTCAGAACTGACCAATAGGACATAGGCCTTTGAGAGCGATTTTGAGAGCGATCCGTTTGAGAGCGGTGCGTAATACGGCCCCTTGTTGCTTTTCACATGCAACGCCAATGAGTTTTCTGGCGCTACCGGCGACGTGTTTGAAGAGCGAATCGCGCGTTTTGAAAAAGTCGGCAACAGGCACGTGCGGCCACGGGCATATTAGCTGGCAGCGAGCACTGCCACGACTGTTTAGTCGTAGTTTTGCCGTTAACAACGTGCAGTGGAGCACTTTTTTTTATTTCTAGTGCTTAGGTCAGAGGGATTGCTTCCACCGTTTCATCAAAGAACAATGCCGTCTAGAGTGCCTGAAGATGAACGGCGCAACATAATTCGCCTCTACATTGACGTTGTTCCTAAGCAAATCATAAGTTGCAGAGTTGGACGATCGATCGGCGCACTGAATACGGTTTGTCAGGCCTATCGCGAAGAGGATGGCCGCAATGAAGACGCTCCTCGTTCAGGGAGACCCCAATCCACATCGACAAAAGTCCACGAACTCATCGTGGCAGCGGCGGTGACTGATCCATTTTAGAGTACGCGAGAAATTTGAGGAGCCTTATTTCTGAACATCATTGAGGCTACAATCTGCCGCCACTTGCATGAAGCCGAACTGAGCGGATGCATGGCCGCTCAGAAACCTTACTTAACAAAACACTGAAGCGCGCTCGACTAGACTTTATGCGAGCTCATGAATGGTCGGTAGACGACTGGGGTGAGGTCATCATTACTGATGAGTCTACTATAACCTCTAGATGGGATCAACTACCCCAAGTATGGCGCCCGTATAGCTGCAGGTAAGATTAACTCTATTTTCTTAATATCCCGCTTTCCAATTGCCAGTGCTTTATTTACGGCATTGGAGAAACATTATGTGTGCACTGCTCTAGTCGGCGTTTTTGAATTTGTTCCAGAGGCCTATAACTTTGAAAGCTAGGGATTATGTCTGCACGTCGGCAAAACGAGTTTCAGAACGGCGCTTGCCCACTTGTCTAAAGATAACGTTTTTTTCACACGTAGGTATCAGTCCGGGTACTCGCAATATGCGCTCAGCAGGGGTCACACGGCTATGAATTTTTGGGGCATCGTCTGTAGGGATGGACTGGGCCCACCTGATTGTTCAGCTTCCATCTAAGTTTAACGCGGCGTCCTACTCCGAAGACCTTGACAACTACCTCATCCCGTTCGCCTTTGACGGGCCCTTTAAGGATGGCTTTTAATGGTTTTCGCAGCACCACAGCCCCGCCCACAAAGCTAAAGGCGTCCAAGACTTAGTAGAAGAGCGAGGAGTTCAACAGCTGCAATCGGTGCCAAAGGTCACGAACTTTAATGTTTATCTAAAATGTACGGAGAGTTCTGAAATCCAACTTGGCACACATGAACTTGGGTTCCACAAGCAAAGAAGAACTGTGGCTTCTTGTTGCAGCGGAATGGGATGGCATTAAGCAAAACTGCGAGTTTGTGCAGTCTCTCTGATTTTCGCCCCGCCGCACTGGAGCAGCCATTCGCTTTAATGGCTTTTTCACGTGCTTCTAAACCACGTTTACTTTTGCACCTTGAATTTTGTTGTTGTGAAAGTAACTCGACAAAATTCTTACCAAGAAAAATAATTCCCTTGTTACGTTCGGCGTGCCGAGCATGCGTTACTACTTGGCCAATTCACAATACGTGCATTTTGCGTGTTTTACCTCGTCATCTCTTACGTAGAACACACAGTCTAAACCAGCATCATGTTATTTCGATTATTTTGTGCGTATTCGCTCTTACGTATGCTAGGATATATGCGCAACTTACAATAAACTAAATGATGGCAGCAAAAAATGAAAGATGGCTAAGCTCTGCTATGCCTTGATATACTTAGCGAAAAGCAGTGACTACCTCGGGATCAGAAAAAGGTAATTTCTCCAGTCTTCTGCGCCGTACGCGAGCAGCTAAACTCTCCATGGCTTCCATGTCGAGTGCGTCTAAGTTCACCGGCGTTCTATAATTTGTTTACAGGGGCCTATTCTCGACAATTCGCCATTCTGTCGAAATTGTGAGGTACGCGTGACGTATACCTCAAGGCGACGTCAGCTGACGTAAACTCAATATCCGGTTACGAAGTTCCGGGGAGGGAGGAAAGAAAACGGATAAAAAAACCGAACGCCGTCGTCTGCTACTAAAGGCGGCAAATACGAAAAAAAAAATGCGCTTCGGGCAGCGTTTCTATTAAAGTTGGCTTCGGGAGTTGCGTAACTTCAATGCATTCTGCAATACGCATGGAGCCAGCGGATGATCAATGTGAAATACTATACGTCCTAGAGCCTGTAACGTGCAAATAACACATGCAAAGCGTGTTCAACATATGCATGAACAAGCGCACTTATGGTAGTGTAGTGGGTTTCCTTGGCGACTGAGCCTCACAAAGTGCCATGACCGAGACTGAAAGTGCGCTCAGCTCCCCTTTCTTTTAATTTCCTATCAGTGTCTATTTATTCGTCTCTTAATTGTTTCTAACGCCGCAGCTTCAAGCGCGATGACAGATGCCACGGCTGGCACAAATCTTTTCCTTGGTTTTCAGTTTCCACTAAACCACTTGATTATGAGCACCGATTCGTGTCATTGTATTTGGAGGGGATGTTTTTCCGACCGACTGTTGATTATTTAGAGGTTCTGGGACAACACATGACGTCGTTCTCTTCTAAAGCGTGGCCTAAAAATTGACGTTCATCGTGCAGTGCGAGCGTTTCTTCGTCGCAGCACAAAAGTGAATGGACCCAATATATTGTCGCTTTAATGCAACGCTTTCGTCGGGCAATGAAAGAAAAAAAGCGCTTGAACTGTGAAAACGTATGTATGGTCCCCGTACGGCCGCTCTGTGAAATAAAGAATTGTTTTTATGTTCAACACTCAGCAGCTTGCAATGTCTTTCAGGGTAAATTATACATGCAAACAAGACAATAAATGTTTTTTAAAGTACAGAATTGTATTTTCGGTTATTGAGAAAACCAAGTGGCACTGTCGTGGTCGCAACCACGTGATTACGCTGTCGTCTGCTACGGAGCAGCAGAAGCCTCATGGACCTTCAGCGAATCAGCACGCCCCGGAGCCAGCAGCGCGGTCCTTATACGCCGCGTAGCAGCGCTGGGCAGCTGGAGGCCTTAATGTTATGGAGAGGCACCCTGGTTTGGCCTACAGCGCCAGCGATGCGATGGAGAGCACAACGCGCCAGTGCCTTTAGGTGCAGCTGGCAGCAGAATTAAACGACCTGGGGCCAGCACAGCGCTCGCCAGAAGGATGGAAACACTTCTAGCAGCAGCGGGCGAGGACCAAAACAGCTCATTTTTATGACGATTTTTTTTCCTTGTGGACAGTTTTTCCTAGGAACGCTTTCTTCCTGGGCCTTTTTTTTTTTGGTGACGTTTTACATACACCAGTGCTGAACACTTGTCTCTTTAACGCAGCCCCACTGAACTATAGAACAGGACCCTGGGTTACCATCCAAGAAATAGTTTTAACTAGAAAGACCTAATTTAAATATAATAAGGCATCTGGAATAAAAATCTCTATCAATAGTGCTCTCTCTGCTGCTGCGTCCTCAATTGCCTTTGTCAGGTGGACGTGGCGACGGCACATTTTCTTGCTCTAGGGGGACAGGAGTGCTTCAGCTTCAATACGTTCACAGGATGATCGCATATGCATAACGCACGCAAAAACATAAATAAATAGGTACGGCCGCGGCACAATTTGCTTCAAACTAAGACGTTTTTAAAACCTATTGTTAAAATGTTAACAGAATACCGGAGTTACTAAATAGTGGTGGACTCACAAATACATTGCGAACCTGAACCTCCTGCAGTTAGTATTCAAATAAATTGTTTAGCAGAGAGCATAGTTAAGCTTACTCATTATCCTATGCTATATACTGAATAAAATGCTGTGACCTGAAAGCAGAAACTAACCTTTAGATTTTACCCGCTTCCGTTTCAGGCTTTTTTTCTTCAGTTTTAGTTGACTGTTGCTTGTTCCAGTTGACTTGTGGCGATTTCTTAGTTGAACACAAAATGCGATCCTTGTTCATGGCCATCGCTAAAACCACCGGATATTGCACTCGCAAATGTCATAACCAGGTACAGGAGTTGCTCTAGCTTTGACCATGTTCACTCAGCGTAGGCAGCAGTGTGACACTGTACAAGCAGAGCAACATTAGTGTGCTCATTAGTAAGCTCTTGCGGTGAGGAGGGGGGTGGGGGGCAAATTGGAAGAGTACCCTGGCCCTTGACTGATAAGCTAGCAGCTACTCGATAGGCTCGTCCTGGTGCACAAGCGTGCAGGTTTTCAATACATTCCGTGATTGAGCGCGGTGATTGCTTTTCACTGCCACAAAATCATTCGAACGTGTGAAGCAGCTAAGCCTTGTGAAGCAAAAAATGTTTTCATGATCGCGGCTGACCACGTGCTTTCGTTAGTGACTGATGGGTGGGAGAGAGGACGACCCTTGAAAAAACAATTTTTTCCCACATAACGAAACTTACCCCCAAACTGTCCTTTAAAAAAAGTGGGCTCCTTACGTGAGTAAATACGGTAAATTGGATAGTGAGAAGTGCGTATGGTGGCGTCTGATCAGATAATTTGGCACTGAGAAGGCGCTCCCTTACCTTTCTAATCGGTTTAGCACATTGAATTCATTATTATTAATATAACCAGCGCGAACACGAAAACAAGGGACAAGAAACACGAAAGCCACAGTACATGCGCTGACTCACAACTAAGCCTGAGCCGTTTACTCCAAGGCCCAGAAAAACAAACATGACGAAAACGAAACAGTCACGTGAAAAAACCCTGGGTTCACCTGCTGCATAAAAATTACTTTAAAAAATCACTTAAAAAAGACAGCTCTTTGCTTGAAAGAGCAAGTGACGTCTTGCTGACACACTTATTGTCCGTTGAAATAAAATACGCTTCCACTATCTCTCTCGTTATCTTCTCTTTGTGGCGATATAAAATTTTAACACTGTTAAACTTAGGAGTGCACTTCTTCTTCTCCTTCTTCATTATTTCACATTGAAGGCGAAAACACCTTACACTAATGAGCACCACCCGTGGTCGGTCACAGCAGGCCACTTAACTGCCTCTTGAATGCAAAAAACTATAACAAGGATAAAGCAACGGCATCTTATTCCTTATACGAAAATTTGCTCACAAGACAGCATTTCATACAAACTGTCGAGCTCAAACTTTCTGCTCCACATCATTATGAGCAGAAGTATCAAAACAGGTGAACCATTAAGGATAAAAGCAGGTAAAACAATGGAAAGCAGTCAGTTGACGCATATCCATACAGCCAGGCACATGCTTCCAAATAAGGCATTCATGCTACATTGTGCCAACGAAGCACTCAAGTAAGCTGTACCATATGCGCCGCTAACAGGCAGAGGCGATGGCACTTATGCTGACGTCCCTGGGTCCTTAACTGCCAGAGGTGACGGCACTGATGCTTAGGGCACTGTATTGCTAACAGGCAGGGGCAACGACACTGATGCTGAGGGCCCTGGGTCACTCAGTGCCAGAGGTGACGGCCCCAATTCTGAGTGAAGAGAAAGGGATGCCGGTGTTGCAGTGACATGGGAATGACTCGGGGCTAGGAAAAAAAGATCAAGAAATTGTTGGCAGTGGAAGGTATGACAGCAGTAAGCCAGTATTAAATAACACATATATGCACAGTGAAATTACCTCCTAGTTACTCAAGCACAGCGCCAAAGCTAAGAACAAACAGTTACAAGTAGTGCTGGAACGCTGATTAGTAAGCACTTCATGTCGCAAATTAGAAATAATCAGCCAACTAATATTAAAAACAAGATACCCATTTTCACTTATGTTGAATTTCAATGGCAGATCGCGAGCGCTCGCATCAGTCACAAACGAAGTGCATCACTCTTTTAGAGATCACTCCCTCCAAATCTGCAAAAGGAATGCATTCGCTCCTGCTGCAGCATGCTTTCCAGCCAGCCTGCGCCACTTGCCCGCATCTGGTGAACTTAAGTGCATCAGCGTGCGATGAATTTGTTCTCCTGGCTATGCCTTCTACAATGGTTGCTATCAATGCAGGCTGCCTTTGCTCTGTTGCAACCACGTTTTTGCAACAATTGTTTCAACAAGCGTTCCACATGGCATGAATATTGACACTTCTGATAAAGCGTAGTCAAATCTAGGATCGAAGCTAGCATGTCTTTGAAGCGATGGAGGCGTCATTTGAAAAAGCTGCCAACTCCGAGCGCAGCGCAGAGGTTTCTCAAGTGCAATGAATGCAAGTTTCTCTTTTCTTTCAAACGATATTTATTGCCTCAGGGCATCAGTAGGGTATGAGATGAAGAACGAGCTAATAATTGAATGAATGAAAAAAGGTTGGCCGATTTTATGAAATCCACAAGTGAGCGATGATGTGGTCCCTGCGTCCAAGCGATATACGAGGCAGGATTGTTTGTTGAAAGTCCAGCTATCGTGAAGTGCCGGATACGTGTTGGTTTCAAAGCTGGGCAGAGCCACAGTAAATGGTGAATGTCGGCTTCAACATTTTCGTCTTTGCATATCGGACACCCTGGGCGGAGATATAAGTAGCAGAAGTGAGACCACGTCCAAGTGACAGCTGGTGCGAGGGCAACCTCGACTGGATCCTCCTAAGCGCAACCCCCTCTGCACGGGTGAGACCGCGGGGGAGGGATACCTCACACGGAGGAATAAGAGCACGCGTGCGACGGCGGAGGTGTTCTTTTCTTGTTAAAAGGAGGGTAGCGTAGTCCACATCAAGGAACCGTGGTTATGATGAATCTTGGGTCACGAGGCGCGTCGCTAAATCAGCTTGACTTTGTGAAAGCAGAAGGTCCCGTGGGACCTACTCAATACGTACTGAGAGTGGGATGCGCGCCGCAAGCTGGTCTTGACACATTGTGCGCAACGGCTGACACGACGGAGGAAACGTACCGCTTGAAGTGCGTCAGTGCTGATGACAACTTGGGCTTTAGGGAGCACAATAATGGTGGACACGAAGCAGCGCGCCTCCTGAACTCCCACGAGCTCAGAGCAGAAAGATGCAGGTTGTTCCGAAAGTTTAAACGTAGAGGTGTGATTCAGGCTAGGTCTCCACGGACATATATTGCTGTTTTTGTGTGACAGCCTTGTGTGCTTGCCTCAACGTACAATACAATGGATCCTTGAGGCAGGTGAGCATCTTGCTCTGGAAATCTCTGGCGGAGGGATGATGCCGAGTTGCCAGACGTTGGTCTGCAGTTATCTGCTGGTACAGCGCCTAACTGTACAAACTTCTAGGGAGGAAGAATAGGCGCAGGTGGTTAAAGAATAATATGTAAAGTTGCATACGCCCTCAGCGCTTGCATGGAATGTGATAAGGAGTCATTAAGTCTGCGCGCAGCACGGCGCTGCTCCACCAGCTCATTGATGGTGTTGAGCTGCGCATTCTCCTGTTATACTACGACAAGAATTATTCTTTAAAGCATGTAATGGATCTCATTGCTTCTCGGTTCACAGCTTCAAGGCAATACCATTGTGCTCTTGTAAGATATTGGAACTGATCGTGATAAACAATACGTGGCCTCAGCACCTTCCTCACCAAGTGGCGTGCAACAGAAGAGCCAGCGCCACCCGTTTTAGGAGAAATTCTTCTAATCAAACCTATAGTCTAAATAGCTTGCTTCATTGCCTGAGAAAGCCAAGCAGTCGCTGATCCTGGTTGGTGAATCGTTAAGCCCAGAAATTTTAGACTCGGACTTTACTGCAGTGGGGTGCCTGATAGAAGAGACGAATTGGATTTACAGTAAGTTTACGGCGTTTTCAGCGGTTAGCGACACACGTGTATATAGTTTTACACACGGAAAGCTGAAGACCAATGGAAGAAGCGTAATCAGAGGTAATATCTAAACGTGATTGAAGAGCAGCCTCCTTAGTGAGCACGTCACGTAGCGAAACGAATAAACCCTCTGCCTCACCACTGAAGTGTATTGCAAATGTTCTCCCGTCCAAACATGATGCCACAAAACTGCTTACTCTCAAAGGGAGGAGTTGCATGTCAAAGGCGTTCAGGATTGCAGCATGACTGGTGTATGCTTTTTCAATGTCCATTGACAATATGGTATGCACATTGCGGCTGCGCGTAGATGACAGTACTGCTGATGTCAACACCGCCAGCCCGTCTTCTGTACCTATGTATAGACGAGATCCAATTTGAGCGGGATGATAAAACCATGCTGTTCCAGCCAACAAGAAAGTAGTGTAGCCAGCGTTTTCTCTGCAAGCTTGCGTAGCGTTGATGTTAATGAGATTGGTCGCACGTTAGCGAGGTCTGTTGGGGGCTTTACTGGTTTGGGAATAGGGATCTCCACAGCGAATCTCCAGCTCTTAGGTACGACATTGTGCAGCCATATATTAATTATAGTGTCTAGTAGTTGAGAGAGTGCAACGGCACTCAGCTTCTTTTAAACCTCATACTGAATATTTTTCCTGGCCGGACGCTGTTTTTCGTTTCGCCTCATCAATTGCAGCCAGTAGCTCAGGCATAGAAAAGGAACTCGCAATTCCATCTGCGTCAGCAGCAGATGGTACTGTGTATGCATCCGCAGGAATACCTGCCAAATTAAAATTAGCAGCTGAAGGAGGCAATGTGTCATACTTTGGGGAAACATTTCGTGCTGCTTCTTTGGCGAGATCAACCGGCGACAAATTAGCTCGAAAGCATGCTGTTGCTGCGTCAGTAGAACGGCGATCATGTTCTATTGCACGAAATGTTCGCCAGAGTGAGGCATTTGAGGATTTAGCAAAAACTTGTTCCCACCATGCATGCCACTGGCATCGCGAGAGATCGCGTTCATATCTCCGAGCCTTAGCAATAAGATAATGGAGTCGTGTACGTGCCTGCATCGAAGTAGGGTCTCGCCTTGCAGCCAGTTCGGCTTGACGGCGGGCAGCCCACAAGTTAAGCAGGCTGAGATCTGGTGCCGGTCGACCAGCATCAATCTAGGTAATAGTCGTAGCGCTATTTAGTGCACTTTGTATGCGCTCAATAAGGAATGACAACGAATCTGAAGACAGACTCGAGACGTGAGCGAGAGTTGTCCCAGTTGGTCACAACATTTGCGGCATAAAGGGCGGAGACGTGAGGTATGGAGACCGATAATGGTAGGGTGGCGGTCACTTCCCCAGCAGTCTGGCTCCATGTGCCACGAGGGAGTTCCCGCGCCCGGCCATCACGTCAAGTCCGGAGTATAGGGAGCATTACGTACCTGTCGCATAGACCGCATTGCTGTTCGAGGGTGATTGAGCAGTACAAACAGGGCATCAGTGAAGGCGTCCCGCACACGCACCACGAGAGATTGCAGTGGGATACTCCCAATCCGAGTGAGGGGCGTTGAAGTCGCCTCCGACTGAAATCGGACACCCGGGGTATTGCCTACAGACACTTAATAACCAGCCAAGATTATTACCAGAAGGGGAGCCTCCGGCTGGCCTAACGTAATATGAAACAGTCATAACGGTTCCTTTCGGAGATTTCACAGCAACTGCTACAACCTCTTTATATGAAGTGCTCCAGGTTTCGAGACAAAAGCGTACATGAGGAAACCACGTATCAACATATACCACCTCCTTTTCCGAGGGATCAGGCGTCTGCACGCGACGGTTGGTCATCGAAGGAGACATGTAGCCACTGAAGCCCGGAATTGTTGGTAAGGCGCTTGTTTCCTGCAGTAACATAGCCCATACCCGGAGCTTGTTAATTCGTAGTCATGTCTTGAGCTCACGCACCTTCGTGGAAATGCCTCTACAGTTCGACTGTAGCACACCAGTACGACCGATATTCGCCATTTTTGGATACTAGTCCAAGCGTTGCAGTATCACGGACGTCAGGTTGGACAATTGGTTGACCGTATAGCGGAGCAACAATGCTGCAGAGGTATCCGTGGGCATCGTGGCACACTTGGAAGAGGCAGCAAATGGCAAAGTTGTGCGGGAAGAAGACGACGGTGATGCGCTATTGATAGAATTGACGGTTAATTCCGCAGCTCGTGGATGTCAAGCAAGAGTTTCGCGGTGTTGTCGGAGCTTGGAAACCTCTGCTAGGAGACGAGTGATTTGCTCGTCTACTGCAGCCATATCGTCCTCGGGTAGTTCAGTGCGCTTCTGTATTAGCTGTTGTCAACGGCGTTCCTTGAGCACCGCATCGCTAGACTTCGTCTTAGTTGGAGGTGCATTCAAAGCGGGCTCTGGAGCTCTGGCCACTCTTCGTCATCCCATTGGAGAGCAGCGAAGCAATTGGATGTATGTAATGGTGCCATGTCTTGTATTGGCCAATAGTTAGTGTTCCGAAGACGAGCCTTCTGTGTTGCCTTTTACTTTGTCGGACAACTTGGAGATGTTATCTCGTGGTCGTCCAATTTGCAGAGGCCACATCGATACATAACTTTTTCTTCAGACGTACCTTCATAGGCATTAGCGAAAGGGCAAGATTTGCGCATGGGCCCAGCCCCGGAACAGTTGTAACAGTAACCCACACTTGGTTTATGTGGCTGAGGTCTTAAAATGCAGCCGTAGTAGTACAGAGAGGCTGGACGCGTCGGAGGGCCTTGCAAGGTGACCATGCAAGAACGCCCTTTTCTCATATGTCGTGCCTGGATAGCGTGATGCGTGGGGAAGTACAGCTCACGTTGAAGTGTGCCTTGATTCTCATTTACGTCGACGTTGTAAACGACGCTACGCTGCAAGTCAGAGCCTTCAACTAGATACACCTGAACATGCAGTGAGATCTCACTTGTGATGGAAATACACCTAAGCGTTTGCATACGTTCCACCGCAGTAAGTGTCAGAAGCCACACTGCTATAGTGTTTGACTTCTTCCTGGCCGTAAAGCATTGAAAACCTCTGGTTCCGAGACAAGCTTTAGAGTTACCCTTGATAATCCTGTTCGGTATATCCGCCAGGAATTTGTTGGCTAGAGATTTATTCGTCCATAAGATGTCGATCCGGGTGTTTGCGCAACCTGGCTCTTGATCATTAAACAAGAGCGCTTTCCTTGACAGGCATCACTTGCCGAAGACGAATTCGGTTGATGGTCTTCGGAAGGACGTTTGTGAGAGGTACGACGCTTGTTGAGACGAATGGTGGGGCCGATAAGTCCATTGGAGAGCACCTCTCCTCCTGTCGCACTGTTGGATGCCCATCTCGGCAGGTTGACTGGGTGGTCATTGTCGTGCTCCGCCCATGGGGCAGGTCACTTACAGGCTTTTGGGCATTTTGAGAAGGCAGGATCGGCGTTGCTGCTGATGAACAGGCAGCACCACTCTGGACTTGAGGCTGAGGTTCAGGTTGAGATGTCGAATGCGGGGCACGCTTTGGCGCGAGCGACGCCGGTGAAGACCTCTGCCAGCGTGGCAGCGGAGACAGTAGGCCTAGCCTCAGTGCCCAGCTCAGCTGCAATCATGCATGGATGCCATGCGTTGGAGGCCTAGAACCTGACGACAAGAGGACGTTTGAAACTTAAGCTTCCTCGGAAGCGAGGATCCACGTTTCTGGAGAAAAAAGGCACGTATTTATGTAGGTGGCCAGGTTTTTCAGAGGGGCGATGTGAAACCACCTTCGCAGGAACACACTTCTTCCTTAACTTTTTCTTCCGTGTAATGAATCGGGGGCTTGCTCGTTGAAACGAAAAGCTAATTAATGCTCTTAAACTCTCTTCTCCCGTCGGTTGGGATAAGGAAATATTTACGAGAACTGAATGCGAATAACTATGCTCCAAAAGTCTATGTTTTATGGCTGATCAAGGGGTTTCATCTCATATTGCTGCGATTGCATGAACAAAGTTGAAAATGAGCGTATAGATCACGTAAAGAAAAGCTTCCGATGAATATATCAGGGATATTTTTGAACCTATACCGGCTACACTAATCTAGAAAAGCACCATTATAATTATTGGAATTTCGCTACACTGGTGTAGGTGAAACAAAAATGGCCCTATTAACAAACTCGTGACCCCAGCCAACGTACATAGTGGCCAACGCTCAGGCAGCAATTTTCTGGCTGGTGCTCAAACATGCATGTCACGATAAAGCTGACCACCGTGCTTTTGTGTTTATGCTGCTTTGTCGATGTGTGTGCTATTCCGTATGTATGATGTAGCCGTGCCTTTTCCATTCGGCATCCACTGTGAGTGCTGACCATGTCTATACAAAATCGTTGCGACGGCTACATATTGCGCATAGTTCGAGGCGGTGTTCACTCATTGTTCACTAGTAGATTGTCCCACAATGCTGCAGCACTCTGCCATGCAGGATTTTTCACTGCGGGATTTTTACTGTGCAAGCGTGTCTTTTTGATACATCGGCAAACAGAAGAGGCACCGTCCATGTCGTGCTCTGCTACTCGGAGGCAGTTGGACATGACAGTAAGTAGAAGGGGAAGCAAGAAAAACGTCATGCAGGCTCCCGGCCAAATTCACGGATTTTGGAGGAGAAAATATCGCTTTTCAACGGATCGATCCGGGATCGACATCCGATCCCACTCAGACAACCCTTGCTCCCATTCTGCCATTGGAATATGATTGCTCCAAACTGAGCAGCAAAATCTGATCCGGATCTTCCATCGGAATTCGATATTAGACTATTACAAACAATCTGCATACCTGCCAACCTAGAGAGACCTAAAATCTGGAATTTTTTTATTCGCGCCAATGCGGGGGAAGGGGGTAAGGTAGGATGCATTCAATATTCAATGTTTCGATGCAACCAGCCACAGCCACTTTGGCTTTGGTTTGATTTGGCTTTGATCAGATGCTTGCCGATGATGCTAGTGCAGCCATTATGGTGATGCTGGCGATTACGACGTAGCTAAATTTCGCGGAGCCGGTTTCTCAAAAACTATTCATGCACGAGCGGAGGTAACTTTTAGAAGATATAGGGCAGTGGTCAAACAATCGGAAAGTTAAGCCAAAACTCAGAAGTCTCTAAAGCTAATGGAGGATTGGCAAGTGTGAATTTGTGGATGCTTGTTGGAAAGAAAAATATGTTCACAAAATTCAACTCTGTCAGCAACAGGGGATATCAATTCCAACTAGCGTGACTTGCAATCCCTGCATATTAAATACAAAAGGATTTAATGTTACTGGTTGTCTAATAACAAGCATGTGTGCTAACTTACTGAGAAAGTATATTTAGCAGCATTATCTACTTCCCAGCTTAGCTCATCAGCCACCGCAGCACCAGGCGCATACAGGTCACTCTGGTTCATCTGTGAGGGGTCTAGATAAAAAGACAAGCACTAGCACACTGCCTCACAAATATGGGCTATGGGTAAATGAATCGTTACACAGGCATGGAATAATGAGAATAGCACTGCGTCATGACTCCCACTTCAAGGTAAAGCCTGAGCAAATGGCCAAAGGAGACCATAACTATGTAACCCGAGAAATAAACATGCACATGTACTCTATGACAAAAAGTATATTCGACGGGTCAATGTAGCGTCAGTTTTGAATAGAAATTAGCTCCATTAGAAATAAGTAGAAATTATTTTAGATGGCTTCTACAGAATAAAATGCTACATATACATATGCTCTGTAACGTTTTTTGCCCACATAGCTGCTAGTAACTTCGTGTCCTGCTCTGTCTTGTGGCGTCCCTTAATGTAACTCTAATTTTACCCCAAAACTGCACTAACAAGGCTAGCAGCAAGTCTTATACGACTTTGTAACAACCAGTCTTGTAGAATAGAATTGATGAGAACTTATGAAAGTAAGACGTTGTTGAGTATGGTTGTATACATACCATTTCCAAGAATCGTCGCAACGATGCCTTTTGGAGGTTCTCATTCAGGCTCCTCAGCTTGGCGATCTCCCCTTCTTGGTCCCTGATAACAACCTTTGACGCCTCCACGTCAGCCTTCAGGCTGTCTACACAAAACTCTGAGCCTCCTTCAACTCAGCAGCTGAGTGCTCTGCGCCTAGCGTGCTGAGCAGTTCCTTCTAGGTCATTTTTATTGCCGTTCATCTGGCCTTCTCCTCTAGTCTTGCCTACAAGAAGGTAATCAGAACTGTAAATCAAATAAAACAACCACCGATGCCAGCCAACCTAGCTGTGCCTAATTTCACGAGGCAATTCATTCAGTGTTTCAGCAGGCAACAACGAACCAATTATAGTGAGATACCACTTGCAGGACTGTAACTAAAACAAGCTAAAAGGAAGCGTTTAGACTCAAAATGCCACTGCATTCAGAGAAAGATCGGCTTACCGAGCTCAATGAAACAGAAATTTTAGTCCTGTGGACTGTTGAAGGGACAGTCTAATGGTTGGAAATAACTTAGGTTGAAATTAAATTGCATGAGACGTTTTATTCCGTTTATGATACTCGCAGCCCTTTAATTAATTATAGCTATAAATAAATAAAGGAATTGTAATAATAGTATAATGTTAACTAAGATAGAGTTCATAGGAGGAGCATGCCAGCTTCCAAAGTATATATTCAATGAACTATTCAACAAAGCAGTTGAGCTGTAGAGAGCATGAAGGGTTCCTCTGCAAAGTTGTAATGTTCTATTAACTAAACCTAGACCTTCGCGACCTCGACGCACTCTTAAGAATGGCAGGTCCCAGCTTAATCTGCGGCAGAGACAGTTGTTATAAGCTTGGCAAGAAACTGTTGTTGCTCCTGCTCAGTGTAATGCAAGTAACACGTGAAAGTTTTGTAAAGATATAAAAAAAGTAAACTCCTCTCATAATTCGTATGAGTTCAGCTGTTCGCTGCCGCAGCCATAGATCGCACGGCAGTCCTCTCGCATGTGTGTAATGCTAGGCAAACGCTCCTATAGCAACAAGAATAATCAGCTCTTGGTAACGCAGAAAAGCCAGAATATGTTTATTCTAATGCATATTAGAAAAATAGTCGCGGCTGTACGATAAAAGTAGCAACCAACATACATTTAGCAAATGATAGGAGACACGTCAGCGCGAAAAGACGGCACTGGCCGAAACCGTCGCATTTACGCGTTTTTGCTCTTTTTTCAGATATGCAATGCAGAACATGGCCTCAATAATGTACGCACAGCATGCTGACCTTTTTACGACTTGGTTAGTGCTCAATACAAGAATGAAAAGTTTAAAAACGGCTTGATTGTGCCGCATTTCAAGCGCTGCCCCATAGACGTGCTTCTCGCTGAGAAAACCGGGAGGCGGAGTACCCAGCATGCTTTGTACTTTGTTGCACCATCTAGTGGTGAAATCTACCACCATCTAGACCATCTACCACAATCTACCACCATCTTGACCACCATCTAGTGGTGAAATCTAGGATGTTCCAATATCTCTGCACCCGTCTACACAGTAGACTGTCCCTTTAACATAGCTGTAAATATTTCAACTAGGTAATCCACAGCTTATCATAGGAGGTTGTGGCCAATTACTGCACCAGGGTGGCCAACTTCTGTTCTGGTGAGGGAGTGCGTTGCCGGAGGTGTTCACCGGCATCAGGTCGCACCCCAAACCTGTTTATGCAATTCCATCGACACGCGCAGTTTTTTTTTTCATCCGGTGGAGAATTGCGTGGCACCGGCATTTGAACCCCGGTCCTCTTGCATGCGAGGCCGATGTTCTACCGCTACGCCACCGCTGTACTCCGGCCCTCAGTCACCAGCGGCTTCGGAACAACTGACCACGGCGGCGGTCAGACCTGTGACGCAGCAGGGGGTGCTAAGAGAGCCTGGCTCCGCTGGACAGGCCGCCATTGGAAAGCGACCCTGGCAACGTTTATTGCTAGAACCCTAGCTAGTGAAGCTAGTTTAGCAGTGCTATTAGAGAAACTAGAGGCCATAAAATGGGTTAGGAGGTTAGGAGGCCGAATGAGGCATATACTGTACTGAAGGATGGGCATGTACTGTGTTATCGAGGTTTACCAGAGAGGCGACAACTAGGAGTAGGTTTCCTTGTCAATAAGTATATAGCGGGTAATATAGATGAATTCTATAGTATTAATGAGAGGGTTGCAGGCATCGTAATTAGGCTTAATAAGCCGTATAAACTGAAGGTGTACAGGCCTATGCACCTACATGTAGTTATGATGACCAGGCATTTGAAAGCTTCTATGAAGATGTAGAATCGGCAATGCGAAAAGTAAAGACGCAGTATACTGTACTAATGGGCGACTTCAATGCAAAGGTAGGGAAAAAACAGGCAGGAGACAAGGCAGTAGGTGACTATGGCATTGGTTCTAGGAATAGCAGGGGGGAATTACTGGTTGAGTTTGCAGAGCGCAATAACTTACGAATCATGAATAATTTCTTCAGCAAACGGAAGAACCGGAAATGGACATGGAAAAGTCCTAACGGAGAGACTAAAAATGAAATCGACTTCATAATGTGTTCAACCCCCGCCATTATGCAAGATGTAGAGGTAATCGGGAAAGTGCGATGCAGTGACCACAGGATGGTGAGGTCCCGAATTAGCCTAAATCTGAAGAAGGAACGCAACAGATTAGTAAGAAAGAAACCCATCAACGAATTAGCGGTGAGGGGGAAGGCAGAAGAGTTCAGGATCTCGCTACAGAATAGGTATTCAGCTCTAACTGAGGATGACAACATTACCCTAGAGGCAAGGAACAATAATTTCAGAGATATCATTACTGAGTGCGCGGTAGAAGTAGGCGGTAGGATAGTTAGAGAGGATACCGGTAAGCTGTCTAAGGAGACGAAAGATTTGATTAACAAACGCCAGACTATGAAGGCTTCCAATCCAACAGACCAGATCGAATTGGCCGATATATCAAAGCTGATCAATAAGCGCAAGGTGGCCGATATAAGGAAGTATAACAGGGAGAAAACTGAGCATGCTGTAAAGAACGGGGGAAGCCTTAAAGCGCTAAAGAAGAAATTGGGCATAGGGAAAACAAGATGTATGTGATAAGGGACAAGGCGGGCAACGTCATCACTAATATGGACAAGATAGTCAAAGTAGCCGAGGAGTTTTATACAGATCTCTATAGTATCCAAAGTAGTCAGGACGATAATGAGATTGGCGGTAGGGAAAAACAGTCAGACGTTCCACCAGTGACGAAGGACGAGGTCAAGAAAGCACTATAAACTATGAAAAGGAGGAAATCAGCTTGAGAGGATCAGATAACTACAGATTTGCTGAAGAACGGGAGGGATATCGTGCTAAAACAACTGGCCACCCAGTGCCTGGTGTCATCGACGGTACCGGAACCATGGAAGAATGCAAACATTATCCTCATTCACAAGAAAGGGGACTCTAAGGACCTTAAAAATTACTGACCAATCAGCTTACTGTCTGCTACGTATAAGGTATTTACCGAGGTAATCACTAATAGAATCAGGACAACCTTAGACTGCAATCAAGCAAAGGATGAAGCAGGGTTTCGCAAACGGTACTCTACTATCGATCATATCCATACCATCAATCAGGTGATAGAAAAATGCTCGGAATATAACCAGCCCTTATAAATAGCATTCATTGATTACGAAAAAGCATTTGACATCAGTTGAAACCTCGGCGGGGATGCAGGCATTGCGAAATCAGGGGGTAGATGAGCCGTATGTGAAAGTGCTGGAAGATATATATATATATATATAGTGGCTGCACAGCACTCATAGTTCTGCATAAAGAGAGCAACAAAATTCCCATAAAGAAAGGTGTTAGACAAGGAGGCACAATCTCCCCAGTTCTATTCACAGCTTGTTTAGAGGAAGTATTCAGAGACTTGGAATGGGAACAGTTAGGGATAAGGGTAGATGGAGAATACCTCAGTAATCTGCGATTTGCTGATGACTGCGTTGATAAGCAACTCGGGAGATGAACTGCAAATATTGAGTGATGACCTAGACAGGAAAAGTAGAAAGGTAGGCTTGAAAATCAATATGCAGAAGACTAAGGCAATGTTCAACAGCCTCGGGAAGGAACAGCAGTTTGCATTAGGTAGCGAAGTACTAAAAGTAGTAGGCGATTATGTCTACTTAGGACAGGTAGTAACCGCACATCCGTACCATGAAAAGGAAATAACAAGAATAAGATTGGGATGGAGCGCATTTGGCAAGCACTCGCAGATTATGACTAGCAGCTTACCGGTATCGCTCAAGAGGAAAGTATATAACAGTTGCATCTTACCTGTACTCACCTATGGGGCTGAAACGTGGAGGCTAACCAAGAGAGTTCTACTTAAGTTGAGGACAACCCAGAGGGCTATGGCACGAAAAATGGTAGGGGTAACATTACGAGATAGAATGCGTGCCGAGTGGGTCAGAGAAATAAGTCAAGTTACCGACATTCTAGTGGAAATTAAGAAGAAATGGACATGGGCAGGACATGTAGTGCGAGGAGAGGATAACCGATGGTCGCTGAGGGTAACAAACTGGATTCCAAGGGAAGGAAAGAGTAGTAGGGGCGGCAGAAAGTTAGGTGGGCAGATGAGATTAAGAAGTTCGCAGGAGTCAAGTGGATGCAGCTAGCACAGAACCGGGTTAAGTGGAGAAATATGGGAGAGGCCTTCGCTCTGCGGTGGGTATAATAGGCTGATGATGATGATGAATCCACAGCAAGCAGGCTGCAATCGTTCTAGACCTTTGAAATGTTTTAGAGGTAACACCAATGCCTAATGCAGGGCATGATCACTGCTAAAGTATGCCTCTGGCGTGTGGTAAAAGCTGAACTCATATGATACTACATGGGCTGCCAAAGTATAATGGCAGGTCGTAAACTACAGAATGCTACAATGAAGCAATGAGCGGCAACACTGTCTAACGAGAACTTAGAGCAGGGGCAAAAGCTCAATGACGAGGCCAAGATCATTGCAGGAGCCACAGGTGCTCTGGATTACTGCTCAATCCATCCGCGACCAAATTTTCTGAGCCAACTAAAACACTTTCCTAGTCCTTCTCTGCTAAGCCAGGTTTACAGCTGTTAGAAAATACACCTAAATTTGTGTGCCATACTAAATAAGCAGTTTAAAATGTGAGTAATAGAATATAAATGTTGGCAAATATGATTTAAACAAATGGCTAGTTCTCACCTGTGCATAATAACTTTGGCTGCTCAAATGTGTACTGCACAAGCTCTTTCTGATGTTCTGTGTAGTTGTTGAAATACATACTTCTAATTACATAAAAAAGTATAAACAAAAATGCTTCGATGAATGACCCACTTTCTTCTGAAAAGGCGACAATCAAACTCCCGTCCCTTGATGCTCATGACTTGACACACTACAGACTCATGGAATTCATAAGGCCGTAGGTAAATTACTGCACGACAACTCTCTGCGCGTCATTAGAGCAACTGGGCAGTGCGCCACATTCATGAAGCACCAGTTATCCCAAGCCAAGCCTTACTAAAAGCAACTAATCCTTGTCTGGAACTGTTTACAGATGGCCAGCAGTTAAGCGCTAGTTATTTGTATCCGTCGTTGGATAATCGCTACAGAAATGAAACATTCCCATTATTAGTAGCGGATGGTAGCTTTAAAGCCGCTCGTAAACAAACCTTGCTAGACACCGATAACTGGCACGGTAAGCTGCAGCCGTGCAATTCAATCGCACATATTGAAGCAGTGCCCATCATTTTTTTTTTGTTTGCGTTGCTCGATTACACGATATTGCTACTGGCACCTATTTTCTCGAAGACATGTTGCTTTTCCTGGCCCCTATTAGTGCCTCTTTGAGCCCTCCTCTCCATTGCGGCATTTCGCGTTCCGTATCTACGCTTTGCAGCATATCGTGAATTTAAGGGCGCAGGAAAACAGCTCAAAACGCTGTGAAAGAATGCACTTACCGGTCATGTGGATCATCTCTGTCTCATAAAACCCTCCGCAGGTGCTCGAGTTCGACTCCCAAAGAAACGTCGTACTTGGCCTCTCTCGTAGTCATCAATGTCGTGCGCTAAAAAATCCCGCACGTCGGTGTGTTCAACTACGTCAGCCTTTTCTTCATGCACATTTACTTTAGGTACATACGTACATACTTGTAAGGAAGAGTTTTTCGCACAGTCGAGAATACGCAGTCGGTTTCCAAGGTCGCCCATTCATATCTTGATGCCTAGTAGCCCTAATTCAAGCTTCACCGTGTTGTTGGTCGCGGCTCGACGAAGTGAACCTGAAAAACCGCGCCTTGCATCCCGGCACGCCTCGCGAGTGGCAACCGTATGCAGCGGCACATGCGGTTGGCGTCGTTTTTCTAAGCCTGTTACGGTCACCGTGCCGTCAGCCCCCGCGCACTGGCGGAGACGAAAAACGCCGTCCAATGTGTTCCCACCAGTCGCCGCTAGAACGTTGCCCATGCGCAGAAAACTAGCGCAAAAGGCGGATAAGAAATATTACTGACTTGCCTAACGCAACGATTTTCTGAATGTACGGCAACGTCTTTTCATCATTAGCACCTTAACAGAGTTCTTCTTAAAGTTCAATCTTACTTTTTATCAGAACAATCCAGTTATATCAACCATCACCATTCGAACTTTGGTTATCTCTTCATAACTTATATCTACGCGCTCCCGAGATAGAACCAATTTCTCCTTACCGGGAACTGCGAAGGAGACTGAAAGCGACAAAAAGATAACCATCACAATTTGGGTAAAGAATACCTGTATTTGGCAGACTGCAACAGTGTAAAAACAAGAAAGCACATCCAGAAAATAGCACAGCTATTGGTAAAGTTATTTAATGCTGGCGAATTATGATTCATTTAAATATGACCAGAAAAGCAAAATTTTATAAAGGTAGGGTATAAAACAGGGCATGTGCATTTCAACTGTTGCGTCAAAATATGGGCTTGGGAAAAATGTAAAAAGTTGAGGTTGTGTCTGGAGGAAGTATGGAAATCGGGAATGCAGTTGTCGGAAGTGTTTTTCAGCGTTCACTTCTCCAGAAAGGAGAGATAGGAGTCCGGAATCGGAGCATCTGGCGGCAGATCGGACGTCTCGGAGAAGAGCCAGTCCCAGTAGTCGTCGGGGGTCTCATTTTTGAGGGGACAATGCTTCACTTTTTGCTTTGGCTTCTCTATTCCCGCCTTCTTAAGCCTGAGTTGTAGTTTGCTCGAGTCCACATTCCGGATCCATATTACCGAAGGGCCGGCATCATCGTCGCTTTCCTGGTGCGGATCGGGCTTGAAGTATTTTGTGGCCTTCGGTGAGTCTGCGAACAAGAGACAGTGAACGGCCAGAACAATGAGGTATGTCACCTGTTACCAGCACTGCAAAAAAGCGTGTTAACTCAGGGGCTCTCAAAAAAGCTCATTCATTGTCATCAATTATTCGTCCCATAATTTAAATAAAAATGATGAGAACATTACCAAGCAGTAAGTACAGTTGATGCTCAGCTCAAGTTTATTTTTACTGATGGTTGTAAAGGTAATGAAGCAATGTTATACAAAAAAAAGGACTCGAATTAGTCAATGCAGCATTGGGACTTCTTATCATAAATGTTTAGGGGACGTAACTAGAAGCACCAGTGTAATGAGCGGAATTGTTTGACAATAATGAAGCATGTATATGAACTCAAAACACAAAAAAAAACTTGCAAATGTAACAAACGGCTACAAATAACAATTACGTTGAAAGAATGTAGGTAAAACAGATTCGCAATCGATATCAAGTGTGCACATCAATAAATGAGATAATAAAGCAAATGACAAAGATTTGTCGAGCCGGAAGTGCCACTATGGTGACTGAAAGCATGCGTTAATTGTAATTCTCAGTTAAAGACCTTCTGCATACCGTATGAACTCTTTTGCATAATACATGTCAGCATATTAAGAGATGTTAACTCCAGCGTCGCATCGGCGCTTTTAATTGACCTTACGAAACCACAAACGCAAGTAGCATTGGCGACATCTCGGGTTGAAACAAGGAAACACAGTCATGCTTTTTTCTTTTACTCGGAATTCATAACTAGCTAAATCCCGCCGAGACTTCAGCCAGTTACTTTGCTCCTGTGTTGAGCACTGAACGGAAGATAAAACATTATAAGCTATTGAGTTGCGTCTAGTTTTGTATATCCGTTGTGTGTATCATTCACAGCTTCTGTTCACGAAGACAAGCATTTCAGCAGTCAAGCCAAGCGATCCATTGCATGATGTTGCTATGCCAACAAAACACCACTTGTCAGACCTATGGAGTGCTCAGCCGCCGTGTAACATGTATAGATACGAGCGCGTCCAAAAACGCAGTACGAAGACAAAATCACACTTACGCGGGTGAGATGGGCGCCGCCATCTTGCAAATGATAGTTCCCCACTGTACGTAAGGGCCCGGCACAAAAATCTCAAATTTTGGTATACGCTGGTCGATCGTAGGCGAGAGCTCGGCCTCGGCTATTGCATATCGCGCAATACGCATTACTATATTTTTGGCGTTCGCAATATCTATGCGTCCGTTTGTGTACGCTATACTAAAAGCTTTATTTTTATTTCACGTAGGTTAACCTCGCAAAACGTTTTCCGTACGGATCAAACAGAGCGCCTTTGAATGTCCATAATCAATGCCTACACAACACTTCATCTTGTAGCTCTGCCAAATGCACCACGGTCATTCAGAATTCTGTCTATTATAGTAGATAATTGTACTGTACGAGCACAATTATCTATTAGAGTGCGCATGACCTTCATTACACCAGGTCGCCCCTGCCCTTCAGAGTGTTGCAAACAGCTTATCAAAATAGGTATTGTCAAACAAATGGAGGCGAGCTTAAAAGTATTGTTAGATATCAGCCTGACAATGTGATAATTTCAATCCCAACATGCTTTCTTATCACGTGATAAAGTAAAAACGTGTTGCGTTGGAGACGACAGTTGAAGAGTTGAAGAGAGTCCTACTGAACTACGAACAGGAGCCCCCGGTTGCTAGCCGCGAAACAACTAGTTAGCCATGACTAACTAGTTAAAATAAATACAGTCTCCTGGAATGAAAGTTCCCACTAATGCTGCTGTCGACAACCCTGCGCCTTCAACTGCCTTTGGCAGGTCGGTGTGGCCCGGCAGGTTTCGTTCGACTGGCCAGGCAGGAGTGTATCATCAACAATACACTCAATTAATAAATCAAGAAACCCAGAAGAAACGCAGTCGTGACGCATACGAAACAGTGAATAAAAATGCATAGCCATAGAGCAATTTTCTGCCAACTAAGTTATTTGTAAGAGCTGTTGTTTAAATAATTTGCTAATACCGGAGTCAATAGATGAGGGTTGCGACTGAAGGGTGCCGACTCTCACACGTGCAATCAACCACAACATTGTAAACTTGCTGCAATTAAAGCGTTCAAATATATTACGGAGCAGATACCTTAGTTAAGGTTTGTCATCATGTGCAATTTACAAAATGTTATTTATGTGATCGAAAGGCAGAGGCTTACCTTCAGATTCGTCCTGCTTTCGTTTAATGCTTTTCCCATCGGTTTTAGTCGAGTGTTGCTTTTCCGCGTTGTCATCTGTTGATTTCGTAGCTGAAGACAAAATGCAATTCTTTTTCATGGCCATTACGAAAACCCACAGCATTTTGCTGCCAGATGTCCCAACCACGTTCAGGAGTTGCTGTAACTTTGACTAACCACAGTCAGTGCAGGCAGGAGTGTGACATAGTCAAGACATGGCAACGTTACTTGTTGAGGGCTGGAACAGGTTTTGCACCGGCTGCCTAACCATTCAGCTTCGCTTTCAGCGCACAAAGGAAACCGTGATCACACTAACAAGAGATAAGTAGCAGGCGTGTGCTAGGCCCATGGAAGTTGGCCCACCCACCACTTACCTTTTCCCGCATAAAAACTTCCTTTTGCAACAATGCAATTTTTACCTAACTTATTTCCTCGCCCATTTCCAGCACCTGCTGTGAGCGATAAGTCACAGCTGATATTTCTCTTTTTTCCTTTTGCGAATTGAAGAAAGTTTGATATCCTGAGAATTCCGGCCTTTTCAGAATAGAGCAGGTACTGTGATTCAAAGAAGGACAGGTCTAGAAGGTAGTATTTGGTTGATAAGAGATAAAACTTCCTGTTTTGAGAGAGCATTTGAGCTATTTCAGTACTTCGAGGAAACGGTTACCGCTTTTTCATGTATTCACAAGTAATGGATGAAGAAAGTTATATCAAGATGTACTTTTGAGAGCTTGCCAGGGTTGCAAAATATTTTTTTCCGAGAGTCATGGCCCCTAGCATAAAAGCCTAGGAGAACAGCTTTTGAATTAAATGATTAAAAGTCGTCTTTCGTATCGAAAGAACGATCAAAAACAGTAGTGCGCTTTATATCCGTAGGCCAAGTCTTACGCACACGACGGTTCTGGAAATCCTAACTACGCTATCCGCTTTACTGGACGTAATGACTGCCCGTTTTAATTAAAATTTGTTTGCTCTTGTATTCGCCTGAATAATTGGCAAAATCACGCGACATCAACGAATTTATTTCTTCAACAACGCAACTAACCACTTAATTAAAAAGCCCATTTTGGCCCGCCATAGTGAATTTAGTTGGAGTCACGAAATTAGCCCAGGCGTCTCATTTCCCAGCTACAAAAGAAATGCAAAAGCTCCCTAAGAAATAACCAACGAAAACCAAACTTTGGAGCTCAATGCAGCAATGGATGAATGGAATATAAATGTGCACCCTTTGAAACGGGGTGGCGGCAGTTTCCATCATGTTCGGCTTTTGTTTTTCCCGCTTTTATATTGATTGTTGTTATAAATCTATCAATTTTTTCATCTTATCCTCTACTCAATTTTTATTTCTACCCTTTTTGTCTCAAGTCACCTTTCTGCAATGAATGGATGGACTACAACGGCATCCCTTTAGGACGGAGTGCGGTGAAGTGACAGCCGTGCAGCCTGGGGCCGAATTACGGACTCCGCTCACAAGTTTGTGAGCGTGGCGTCAAAATTACGAAGCTCTGCCGCAGCCTTGAGCCGTCAATCGTGACGAAGTACGAAATCGTCCAATTACCAGCGACTTTTGCGTGGCTCCGCCCTAGTATTCCCGAATCCTCGACAAACGTTGATGCCACAGTGTGACACAAAACTGAGCAGGGACCGTCTCCTAGCTTTTTCTAACACGACGCAACTAATACGCAATAAATAAAACAAACAAAGGTTTGTTTTGGCAAGATACTATTTTTAATATTGATTAACATTGAGCTCAAGTAGAAGCGTTCTTAATTTTGTAGTTATACTTGCTATTAGGTAACTTTTGTATGCCGCGAGGGTGCGCCGGCGGCGTCATGGCGTGCACATGGCGTCCTGGAAGCAAACAGCTGATTCCCCGAGAAGGGGCTGCTTTTTTTAGCGTCGTCGGTAATCGAAGTACCGTGCGGGTGCCGTGAGCATGCTGAAAATCTAATAGAATGCAGTCGAAGTTCAGGGCCTGCAGCGATCAAATTTCATGCAGCGCCTGACACGGAAATGGACAAAGACAACTTGCGAAGGTGTTTTCGGTCGGCGCCAACTAGTGTCGATGAGAAAAGTGCTGAAAGTGCCACGTGCAGGCTCCGTGGTTCTAATCATTTCTCTTTAGGAAATACAAGACGACTGTGAAGCATGTAGTGTAGGCCAAAATGAAGCTCTGTCCTTGCATGATCATCTGTTTGTATGTAGCTGGATAGTTTAGGAAAGAACATGATCATGGGAATGCTTCCACCCCTGCCGGGACTGAAGCCGAAGCCTTCATTCACTGCAGTACCACCGTGACAGGGCTTTCGATGTAGCTTTCATTCTAGTGTGCTCCGTATTTTTTCTTTGTTCTCATGACTAGGTTTCTTTGTTTTTGAGCTATACCTTCTGCCCACACACCATTTGCTTGATGCATATGTGATGTTTTTGCACCAGTTTGTTTACCTATGGGATTTTCTGCTTACGCTACAATCACTGTGAGCACTAAAACTCGCAATATTATGCTTTAGATTTGTCAGCTTTACACTGTTTAGCATTAAGCAAATGCTTTCTATGCGTCCTAACAGTATATGCAGGCCTGTAGTCCTGAAAGGTTCCCTAATGGAGACCACCCTATGCAAACATTGTACATAACACTACTTGTGTCATGTTTCTGCACTGTTAAGTGTCATACTTTGTTTCCTGCTTCTGAAATGTGCCAAACCTATGACAACTACTATGCAAGCCTGTAATCATTAAGCAACTATTCTTTTGTGTCATGCCTCTGAGTCTCCGTTTTAAGCACAATACTTTCATTTCTTGTTTCTGAAGTGTCAGACCTGCGATGAGTACTGTGCCAGCTTACAGGCTCTAAAAATTATCCGTGTTTTCTCTGTGTAACACAATTGTGCAGCACGTGCAAATAACTGCCTGTGCTATTGCAGGTAGTTGGTTTCGCTGCTGCATATTCAAGCGTGTGAAACGCTGCAGAAAAATAAAAGTGCACATGTGTATACACGTGCTTCTAAAAAAACTTATGTGAGACTTTCCCATTCCGATAGGCATCACAATTCCTGCCTCGTTGTGAAACACTTTAATGATGTACTCAAACACATGCGCACACACAAAAACCAACATGCACGGTTGCAAGCAACAGTGAATGGGGGGGGGGGGGGGAGGTACGAAGACAAATTTGACTTGACAGATGAGGTAGAACGAAAGGAAGAAGATGGTTTGCACGGTATAAAAAAGAAGAACCGAACAAGGGTAAATAGGGTACGCCTCAGGTCGCAGATGAGCCAACGTTTCGACAAGTGGACTTGTCTTCGTCTGGGCATAGCGATCATCACTGGCAGGGGTTTAAATACGCTTTTGCTTCCGAAGAAGAAAAGCTGGGGAGGGGGGAAAGTGGGTGCGAAAGAGTGGGGAGGAGAGGATGGGTGAGAAGAAAATGGGTCATGAAGTAGAAAAAAAAATCTTGATTATGTACTTATCAGCCATGGAACCAGGGATTCTGTAGCCTGCAAAAGAAGTAAAAGCGGCAGTACCAGGAAGAAAAAAAAAAAAGGGACTACTATGCCGGTTAGGTGATTAGTCACCACTAAAGACGGTTTGCTGAAGATACACCTTACAAAGGGAGGCTATGCAAAGGGCCCTGATAAGGCATATATCTAGGGGGACAATTCTTAAAAGGAGGGGGTAGGGCGGGGAGTACATGGTCCCAGGATAATAACCGCATAGTAAAAAATAATAATAACCTTAAGTGTGTATCTCAACCTGGAACCGGAGATCCTGTGGTCTAGAAAAGAAGTAAAAACGGCAGTACCAGAAAAAAAAAATCATAGTACTGGGTAGATGATTAGTGACCCCTTAGGCGGGTTTGGTGCGGATACACCTTACAAAGGGAGGGTTTGCGAAGGGCCCTGATAAGGCATATATCTATGGAGGACAATTCATAAAACTTTCTGCAAAGGGGGGGGGGGGGGGATACAGTCACAGGATAATAAGCGCACTGGGAACCAACACTGACATGAGAGAAAAAAAATAAAAAAATAAAAAAAAAACGAGATAGAAAAATAATAATGATAATAAAAAAAAAATTGTGAGGACAAATTCAAGCAACAAGTGATAAGGAGGAAATGTGTTTAGAGGAACGTGTAGGGTTGTGCTCTGCGGAAGGGAATAGGGTGTAATTGTGTTGTGAATAAACTGTACAATTAAGGCTATGTGAGATTGTTTTTCCGAATAGTTATGATGGAGAGGGAATATACCTAAGGGATTCTAGCGTTCCCTTAGATATATTTATTCCAGCTGGTGCCAATGTTCTAAATTTATGAATTAGATACGCCTCTCTATATTTTCTGTCCCTTGCAGATTTAAAGTCTGACTGGAGAATATATAATTTAATTTCTTCGAACTTATGGTCTTTCTGATTGAAATGCTGGGAAACTGCTTTCGGGAGGTTTTTGCCTACGTCTGCCCGATGTCCATTAAGCCGCATGTTCATTGGTTGTCCTGTCTCTCCGATGTACTGTTTATGACAAAAGGAGCATTCTAAAAGGTAGATAACGTTTGAAGATGTGCAGTTAAAGCCTGATTTTATGTGAAAAGTGAAATCGCTTGCATTGCTTTTAACCGTGGTGTCTTTTTGTATATGACTGCACGTCTTACATCTAGGTCGAGAGCAAGGGTGTGGTTGTGTTGGATGCTTGTTGTCGAGTTTAAAATGTACTAGAATATCTCTGAGGTTCGCGTTACAGATGAGGTTCGAGAAGATTCATCTTTATCACAACAGGATTCTGGCACAGACATGAAACGAGAAGGCGCTGCACTTAGCTGCCTGTGATGAGTTGGTCAGCTACGTGTGGTATATCATAGCCGATTGTTGTGCTGGGATTGACGCCGCAGCTGTTGCCGCACCATAGGCAGCTGTGCCAGCCAGCTCTGATGGCAGGTTCTGTGGAATAGGCTAACATGATACTGTATGGCGTTTCCCTAGAGGTATGCATGACAATAGTGATCCCACTTCCATGTAGCCGGTACACAGATGTGACCCTTTCTTGTCCAAGCCAGCAGCACCCTCCTCTTCTGCAGGCAGGAATACATCCAAAGAAGTTATGCAACACGGCACATGCTACACGCTCTGGCTGGTAGAGGAGCGTCTAGTATTTTTGCAAGCACTGGAAGCGGCTCTTCAGCACGCCTATGCAGTTATCCACTATTAACCTTGTGGAGGTTCTATAACCGTTATGGGGAGTCCGGGCCGGGATGCCATGACACTGGCAGCCATGTCTCCAACAGGTGCCCCTTTCACCAGCATAACCGAAAATGGCACGCTGTTAAGCACATTCTTCGTCGTTGTCGACCTCAACAGCCTCATAAACTTTAACAGCCTTGCTGACACAATGAAAGAGGCGCATCAAGTAGCTCATTGCCAGGTTTTGCTGACAATGACATTCATGGGCGTGCAGACAATGAATGATTGAACGTTTCAGAAACACTGCTGTAAGGACAACCTTGCACTTCATGTCGGTATAAATGGTGCCCCATTCCTACCCAATACAGACATCAAACACACGCATTCCCATCTTCGTTTCTTACGTAGGCATTTCAACAATGTACGACGTGTCTTACGTTTCAGCTTTTATAAAAGCCCAAGAACGGCAATACATGTGAGGCATGTGGAGCCTACCGTAACTTATCTTGCAAAGAGCAGCGCGGCTCACTGTCGTAATTCGACGTCTCGCAGAAGGCCTGCCTCGGCCTGTGTCATGCCTGTGTGCAGCCGAGAAGGCCGCCAGAAGAAAGCATCATGCCAAGATATCACGTAGGCAGGTTCATGGCCCAAATCATGTTGGCATCTCATATCTGAAACAGGGACATCACAAGGCTACTCGTAGACCCCCCATGGGCCGTCGACAAACCCGACGACGCCCGGTATGCTGCCGTGACGAAGGAAGCCTTTCTTCGCCGGCGTCCTAGCTGCACGCCGCAAACGCTTTCGAACTGTCGGCAGCGCGAGGGCAATGTTCGCCTCGTCACCAGTAGCGGTTTGGAAGCCACTAGCAGCTCGGAAAAAGCGCAGTGCACACATTATCTGCCACCGCACAGACAGCGCACTCGGCCGCACACACCTATCTGAGTTCATCGCGTCGCACAGTCGCTGTCCTATATCCTTATCGAGTAGCAACATGTGTCGAAACATCTCGCCCGGCACGTAAAACAGTCAAAACCGTCCTTCGCCGATGATCGCGTCGGAGCGCCGCCGCTACCGCCTCACGAGAGCGCCGGCCGCCGCATAGATCGCCGCCATTTTTCCTTTCTGAGCGCTCACTAACGAGTCGTAAGCGGCTCGCGTCGCTCACAACCCCCGCTCACAATTCGCCGGTAGCCAACGTCATCACTTCAAGTGTGTTCATGACGTAAACAGCAGACGTCGATGACTTAAAGGTCCACGGAAACGGCCCCCAAGAAGGCACTGACAAACGGGTTGAGTGTGTAGAATACATCCTTTTGAGCATTACCGCAAAGTATAACTCCTTGGAACAAAGCCAGCGATTTATTACTAATTTTTAAAAACAGCCTTTTTTGAAATTCGCGGGCAGAGAGAATGTCGCTTGGCGGTGTCGCATGGAACTATTTCCTTGACCCGTGACGTCACGGGTAAGTTGACCGGCAAGGCTTGCTAGAAGCTGCCATTCGCTGCGGCCACTGCAGCCATGACGTCACGGACACACTTCCGGTAGCTGCGAAAGTCGTCTGCTCGTGTGCTGCTCGAACTCTGTGCGGGATGTTACACAGCTCGCCGCCCTTATCGGGTAGGTGGCCATTGCCCATTGAGTACAACCGAAGCGACGCAGGGATCGGCAGAACGAAGCTGCATTTACAAATATCTTATTTATATAACGTATTTTCAGGAGTACCGGAGTGTCGTCCGACGAGGCTTCAACAGCATGGTCAAGCACCGCACAATGGCAGCACCTCCTCGACCGCCGTAAACGCCGCCGCTGTGGCCCCTCCTCCCGCATACCGTTCGCGAACGACCAGGCGCTAGAACGACACGGCGGATCGTTAGCACCGATGTCCGAAATAAAGCGTGCTGCTAAAATTTGTTGGCGTATGGAATACTGAGCCGAATATCAAGTATGAAGCCCTCGTGAGGATCGCTGACCAGCAACAAATTGCTGGTAAGAGTGATAGCCGTGATACAAGCTAGTTTCTGCTCAAGCCAGCTGCCGCTGGTGCATTTCGGCTGATCCGATCTGCTCGTACTAGCTATGCGTCGGCAGAGTTAATTCTATAATTATTTTACTATGGGAGGAAATGATTCACTGTAAGGCAGTTTCATAAGTAGACGATTTACGACAGCGTTGATCATGTTCCACAGCGTCGACCGCCGCGGCTTCGAAGCGAAACAATTTAGGCCAAGCGACGACTAGAGACGGTCACGCACGGCGGCGTCGTTCGCCGCGCTCGCGCGCCCCACCCCCGCGGTAATTGTGTAACGTACCTCAGCCTGCTCGCGGCATCCCGTGCTGCAAGCGTTGCAAAGTCGTGTACTTTCATAGCTAAGGCCTCGCATTTTGTGACGTTCTGTGCAGCAACAAGCCGTTCAAACGATACTGCAGGCAAGACGAGGCTTCAGTACGCAGTCGCTGCGCTGTCGGCCGTAATCGAAGACGTCGGGCGGCACCATATTCTATACATCGATCTTTAAACGTGATACAGTGGGCAAATGAATAACTTTGCGAAGCAGACCTGCTCGTACGTTTCGCGCACTCGGGCGCTGACGAGTAGCTTCCGTCAACAGACGCCGTCATAACCTCGGTTAACGACGCAAACCGAGGTCGTCAAGCTCGATTTGCGATAACCGCGCTTAGTGGTGTAACCATGGTTTGGTCCGCCGTGTAACATAGGGTAACCACGGGTTCGCGGTTACACTAACCGTCGCTGCGCGAACTGGCGAACTCAGGCGTGTGCGAAAGAGGACGAGTTGACGCGAGTACACCAGCGAGCGAGCGCACGGCAACCAGAAGTTCGTCGAAGTGACGTATGTCTGGGCGGAGCTTTGAACTTGCTTGTATTCTTTATTTTTTTTACGGCTCCCTTCGCCGTACGAGTTGAGAGGGAAAATTGGAAGGGTCATTTTTAATCGCCGATATCTCTGGTGTTGCAGAAGCTAGATCGAAAATTTTTGCGGGAGAATGATGGGTGGTTCAATAACTAACAGTGTTAAGGCGTTGTTTATCCTCCTTGGTGACCCCTTTTAGTGGACCTTTAAAGAAAGGCCACTCCCTCCGTGTTGCCGCTGGCCAATAGGAAGATTGTGAGTGTGATTATGAGCCATCTGTAATTCGGCCCATGGACGCATGTTTTCAGCGTTCTGCAGGTGACGCATGTTGACTATAAAGCGGACGAACGGACTACTGCGGAAGCTACGTGAAATCGGCAAATATATTAGCTCTTTCATTGAATATTTTATTTAGACTTAGGTTAAGTACCAGCTAAAGAGCGTTATTTTTTTAGTTGAATGTCTTAGCGGCCTCTTTATTCGTGCCGGCAGCTTGGATTTCGACGCTAATCCGTAAATTTGTTGTTTTAATAGCCTGTGAGTTTTTCTGCAAATATGTTTAACCTTTTCAATACGTTCGGCTTTTGCAATTGGCAGCATTTGTTTATTAGACGTTTTTTATCAATTTATGTTGCCAATATTCTAACGAATATAGGGCAAATTATGAAACCCAAAGAATTCAATAAGTTGAAAGTCTCGTTAATATGGAGGAAACGGGGTTTGATTCCGTAGAGGATGCAGCAGGCATGGATTTGATTTATTTTTTCGAGCTCAATGCACCCTCGGACAGAGTCTATCAAGAAAACACCGAGCTAGCGACGCGTGTTGTTGCCCTGTGAAATGAGCTGGTGGTTGTAAAGAAAGAATATAAAAATTTGCAGGAACAGCCATCTCAAGTGGAATATAAATTGGCCATAACTCTCTTACAAGCCACAATGACTTACATCGCAGTACAGATCACGTGGAAAGGACATGCACGAGCACCGAAGGTAAAGTAGGTCAGCTGACGTCAGGAAGGAGGAGCTATTCTAATGTAGCAACTAGGAAGCCGGGAAAGGAAGGAGAGATAAACAACAAGTAATACCGAGAAAAAAGGCAGCAGATAACAAGAAGCCCAAGCCGAAACATGGAGAAAGGTCCCAGGTGCTTCACAATGGTGATTCCAAGGTGTAGGTAAAAACGACCCCTGAAAGCAAGTCCCCGGAAGATACGGCACTAGAAAACTCGTCCCCGAAAGAAACGGCCCCTGAAGAAGCGGCAACTAGGAAGAAACGTCCCTAAGGCAAAAATTGTCCTTAATGTAGAAGAAGGACGTCGAGGACATCGAAGAGGTTGTCGAGGATGTGGAGTGATCAAAACCAGCAGGATCTGCGAGATAGCAATTCCAAAGCCTGCTTCTTCTTTTTCAGTGTCCAGCGAAGGGGTCCATCTTCTTCACACTAATAATAATATCCTCCCCAAATGAACGGAAGAAATACACATTTTATACCATTCTTTCCTGGCTTTGAGCTAAATGCGATCATAGCCTGGAACCTGAGTCCTTTGGGCGACCGACATGTTTACAAGCACTGCGGAGAAGAATAGTGGATGGACCATGTGGTTCCTTATACGGTTCGCCGTTCTTAGCTCCGCAGCTCGTTAAGCATTAATTAAGACACGTCTAATCCGCTCGGTAATACTGCTCAGTGAGAAAAGTACAAGCGGATCAGCCCGAGGTAGTCTCGAGGAACCACCCAAAGCAGAAGTCGTCACTAGTGCTACCTTTCAGATCTTGCGGTCACGAGGGTCACCCGTTCATCTAATGATAATGTAGAATGGTGATAATGATGCAGACAGCACATTGCCTAACGGGCTGTGCACCATGGCCATCCTAAAGCATTGCTTCAAGCTTCTGGTCTGGGTAAAACGGTGGTCAGTCTGCATTTTCCCCGCAAAAAGTTGAAGTCGAGGTGGCGCTGTCATATATAACCGCTTTCACTATTTATTTTTTTGTACGAACGCCCACATCAGTTTTTGTTCGGTCCCTTGAAAGCCGACAAGTAAAAGCTCTGAAAGATATATCTTTAATCACTACAGCTCGCCAAGGGGAAACGCAAACTACTTCCTACAGCGCAAAAACTCCAACCCCCATTTGGGGACATTTTTCCCTACTTCGCAATTTTAGGGCCATTTTTCCTGGGATGTTTCACCCGCGGCCATGTTTTGCAGATAAATTTTATTCAGGGACGTTTTTTTTCCAGGAACGTTTTTATTGAAACCGGTAATTACACCCTGGCATCTAGGCAGGAGCTATATGTTGTATTTGTTGGCTTGTGCCGAAGGCAGCCGCGAGCCTGCGTACCTGTGCCGAAGGCCGCCGCGTGCTGTTCCTGTCGCTCACGCTTCTCTTTCTCTTCTGTAACCCTCTCAGTACGAGAGGGTTTATAATCTCGGTTCTTGGCAATAAACGTTGTTCTTCACTGTTGACCATCGTTCGCGTTGCTTCGAGGTTCGCGCTGGCTTTACTACAGTGGCGACGAGTCCGAAAATCACTCGTGGTAAAAGCTGAATCCGACAGCCTGCCGCAACGTGAAGCACCGACGAGAGCTATGATCAGCCGGCAGTTTCCGACCTTCGACGACACTAAAGATACCTTACAAGGGCAGAAGCATATTTTGAAGCCAATGCTATTTTTACCCAAGACGGCAGCAAGCATTGCTTGTGGCAGCACTCAGCACGCAGACGGTGCAAGTGTTAGCGGGACGGATTACATCTCGGACTCCGAATTTTTTCACCTATGACGACGTGGTCGCATTTTAAAATAATTATCCCGACCAGAAGCGTCACGAGATAGCGGAGAGCTATATATTTTTCACCCGTTGCCAACAATAGGGTGAGGCAGTGCAGTCATTTCTGGTCGAAATACAGCTTATAGCAGACGGCTGCAACTTTGGGACTGTGCTGTACCGAATGCTGAAGGATAGAATTGTTTGCGGTGTGCGCTCAGCTAACATACGCAAGCAGTTACCGGCGGAGAATGACGACGCTGGAGGAGGCTGAAGCGCTGGCAATAGGAGCAGAAACAGCCGAGAACGATGCAAACGATATTAGTGCAGAAACACCAACACTGCTAAGAATTCTAGCCAGTCATCGCTCTTCGTTGCGAGATAACCACACTAGCGGGGCAGCGCAAGGGTACGGACGATATGAAAGCGCGAAACACGATACCATCTGCCGCTTGGCTAACGCACGGTGTTTCCACTGCAGGCAACGTGTTCATTTGGCAAAGGAATACTACAGGGCCAGGACAGATAGAAATGCTGCTAGGCGAACCGCGACTGTCAAGGCCCTGACAGTTGAAACCGCGTCTAGCAACTTCGGCACGGATGAGGCACATATCTGGACGTCAATTTCTGAAAGGAAAAACGGGTTGGAACCACTTTTTAGCAGCACATTTCAGTAGGGGGAAAATAGATCTGGAAATGGAAGGAGACATACGATTCCCGGTGGGCGTCCTATCACGGAACGTTTAAGACCCACTGAGTATAAAGATGTAACCTGTCCACGTAATGTGCTTAGCTGTTCAGGGCCAAGCCTGTGCGGCCGCAATGTGACTGCGACACTTGGCAAGACAGGCGTTCTGATAACAGAACTCAATGCTCCGGATTCGACAAGAAACGCGCCAAGCAACCACACGGTGAACAGACATGCTCACTGAGTATAAAGATGTCTTCTCGACAGACCAGGAACTCATCAAGGGGCCGCCAGCCAGCCTAAAACTCAAGGAGATGGTGACACCGAAATTCTTCTTTACGCCCTCCGTGATACGGACTCGCATGAAATTGATCGGTTATTGTCCCTTGGAGTCTTATCACCTGTTCAGCATTCAGAAAGGGCTACGCCCATCGTAGTTGTAGGCTTACACGGCATGTGATATAGAGCATTTACCAACTTTCAATGGTCGAGAACATATTCGCAACCTAAATGGAGGTGAATACTTCATCCCCTTGGATTTGGAGGATGCGTACAGCCAAGTGCCCCTTGACGAAGCGTCACGCGGACTTACCATGCATCGCATCATTAGCACGCATCGCGAATTTTTTCGTTATAACACTTTCGTTTGGTATTGCTTCTGCACCAGCTGTATTTCAAAGAAAGACGAATTACTCAGCTGGCTACTAGGCGTCCAAACTCAGCTTGACGACGGGTTAGTGTAAGAAGACAAAGGGGACAACAGAACGCGGCTCAAGAAAGTGTTGGAACGATTCCGTGAGCATGGTGTCAAGCTTACTTCAGGCAAATGCAAGTTCCAGCATCCTTCAGTGACTAACCTCGGGCATCGTATAGATCGGCAGGACCTACACCCTATCGAAAAGAACGTAGATGCCATTATGCAAGCCCCGTGCTCAAGCAACGGGAGCGAGCTGCGTTCGTTCCTTGGTATGCTCACGTAGTACGCACGGTTTCTGCCGAATATGTCTACTGTGGTAGCCCGTTATATCGGCTCATGGAAAAAAGAACCCGTTGGGAGTGACTACACCGCAGCAGTCGGCGTTCGAGCGAGCTAAACAAAGCCTGCAGGGACGCTTCTCCGAGGGCGAGGAGGAAGCCGCCATAGAATGAAAGGGGAGAACACTCTGCTTAAAATGCAGCGAGTATGGTCACGTGTCCCTAAAATACCCGGAACCGCTGCGGAGGGCGCGATGCGCAGCGCGTGGGCAAGTGGGTCATCAAGAAAACGACTAAAAAGCATAAGCAGAGAGAGAAGCGCGCGTCGCTCAGAACGTTGTGGGATTTGACCTCCGAGCCGCTGAAAAGGCGAACGAAAAGAATTTCATGATGGCGAAGGCAAACGGTTCCGACATACGAACATACGTCGATCTCGGCAGCCAATGTGTAACTCTACTGAAAGAGGATGCAGACCGAACCGAAATCGCTTACTCGAAGTTGATCAAGCCGTTCATCATAGGGGGTTACAAGTCAGGTCATGTAACACCGTGTAGAGAAGAACGCGTCGCTCTCACGGTCACCCAAGCTACAGCGGACGTTCCTGTGCTAATTATGCCCAACGCGTCACAGTCCACACCCCTACCTGTGAGTCAACCATTTACTGGGCAACCACACGTTACAATAGGGAGGCGGAAGAACACTGTGCGGATATTTGAGGATAGCAACGACAAGCTTCACTCAATTGAAATACCAGAGATCCCAGAACGACCCGTATGCCTTTGGGCGAAGGAAACAACGGTGATACCCCTCCCCCTCCCTCCCCCCCCCCCCCCCCAATACGTTGGTTTCGTTCGGCTCAACGCCACAGTCAGCGCACCATGCTCGGATGTGTTCGTTGACGTTCAGCGCAGATATCAAGAGGGTCGAGAGCATTGCTTACCAAGTTGTGTACTCAGTGTTGGCGGGGCCAATGAAACATGCGTTCCGATCATGAACATTCTAATCATGACCTGACAATCAAAGAGAACGAGCGGATCGCACGAGCGGAGGTTTGCTACCCGGACGATACGCCACTGCGAGAGGGTGAGTCGAACACCAGTGTTGTTCAGCTTTCAATGATGCCTAGCGAGAACATCAAAACCGTCTCAGGTGTTACTCCTGAAGAGTGAGAAAAACTCGAACAGCTTGTTTGCGAATATCGAGACTTCTTCGCAAACACAGTTTCACAGTTCGGCTTCACGAATGCCGCTGAAATGCACATTGAGCTGACATCATCGGAGCCAGTAGAATTTCGTCCCTACCGACCTTCCTACGTCGAACGGGCACTCACAAAGGAAGTGAACTAAGAACTGAAAAAAGCTCGCAAGAATCGTAATGCGAAGACGATTCCGATCGGGGCAGTCGGTGAAACAGAATGGCCGATTGTGAAGAATGACTCCCTTCAAAAGGCCCGGTCTGCGACCCAGGCGAAGGCAAGGCTGCAAGCGAAGAAGCAATCTGCCACCCGAGCCGTCTGCAGGTGCGGCGAACAATGGAGAGAGAGTGTGAGGAGGACGAGTGAGGAGTACGTGCGCCCGCCAGCGGCGCCGCCGCTGGACACGAACGATACAAGATCGCTGTGGCTATGCTAACCTAATTTTGCAATGAATACATTTAATAAACCCAATTTAAATTGTTTGACTCCTTAACACCAGTATGATGTCTCTGGAGCAATCCGCTAGCATAACAAACATTGCCAGGAAGGTTCGCCCATAAACTGTGACTTGCGCTGTGCACGTTTCTCTAGATGTATTCAAATGTCCTCCAGCGGTACGTATCTGTGGTCCTTTCCAAGCTGTCGTAACCTTAAGCGTCGCGGCGAATGATCCACTGAGTATAGAACAATCGCCCCCAGTATCCACCAAAGTGAGTACGCCGATGCCGTCCACTGAAATCTCTAAATCGGCGGACGGTGACGTTTCGCTGCGGTAATGTCGCAGTGTCCGGTCTCGGCTTCGGTGCGTCGAAGTGCGGTGCCGTAGAGAAGGAGTCCGGCTACGCAGTTGGTCGGGTTGTCGGCTTGCCATTAACTTGGGTGGCTGGGTAATCGTCATCATCGTCTCTGGGTTGTTCGGCGTCGGCGAAGTTGTTTACGTCGTTGGAGGTTCTTGTACTTTTCGTCGTCGAGCAGCCACATCTCCAGAGGCTGCTGCGTCTAGTTTCCACTACGGAAATTTCTAGACTGGTGCCGCGGCTTGGGGGGAATTGTAGCGGCGGGGCGAAAGTAATCGTTGGCCCTGGACTTAGTCCGGGGTAGAAAGCTAGTCGGCAATCTCCCGTGGGCGCTCTCTCGGTTGAGGACAGCGAGCACCGAAGGGGAACCCGCGAAGACCCATCTCTTTGTACGGGCAGCGACGCCAGTCATGCCCAGCTTCGCCATAATTGTAGCACGGCGGCCCGTAGTCCGCGGTTCGCCCGATGTCAGTTCGGCGGCGCCGGTGTCGCTGGAGGAAAGTCGACTGGGAAGGTGGCAGTGGCATTTGGGGAGCGACCGGCACAGACGCTTCGTAATGTGGTGTTGGAGGTGGCAGAAATCAGCATGCGACTGCGGCGTAACTCATTGTAGGTAGTTGTGGAGGGCTTGCAAGAAGCGCAAGGCACCCAAAGCTTGTTGCACTTCTTCGCGAACAACATCGGTGACTGATGTGGCTGCGTCGGCGTAGGCAAGCGTTCCGCCAGCTCTTCGCGCACAGTGGCTCGAATGGTCTCACGCAGTGAGTCTCCTGATGACATGGTGGATCTCTCAGCACATGTGGACAGCATCGACACAGTCGTGCGCTCGTACTGCCGTGCCCCCATGTCAAGCGCTCTCTCGATGTAAGCAGTTTCCGTGACAAAGGCACCTACGGTCACCGTCGGACTATGAACGAGGCTGGCGAGGAGCTGCTCTTTCACACCTCTCATCACCAATTACACTTTCTGCTCTTTCATGATGTTTGAATTTGCGCGGCGAAACAAAAGCTTTATCTCCTCCGCGTACACCATTACGCCTTCGTTCGGATGCTGGATGCTAGTTGGAAGTAAAAGATCGGCCTTTTCTTTACGGAATGTGCTAATAAATGCCTGCAGAAATTCTGCTTTGAACGCGTCCCATGTTTGCTGGCGAGATTCATGGTTGACATACCAGGTCCTCTCCAAGTCCTCCAGGGCAAAGTAGACATGGCGCATCTTCGTGTTTGTTCGCGTCCCGGGCAGTAAAGGTGACCACCCGGTTGAACTGGTCCAGCCAGTCCTCAGAGCCTTTATGGGGAAGACCATGAAAGCGAGGGGGTCTCGCTGGTGAAGCAAGACATGGGCAGCTATCTCATGTGTGTTCATAGTGGTAGTCTGTGTGCTTGTAGACCGTAGATCAGGAAGCGGACCGAAATCGGGAGACAGACTACGTAGTCGCAGGCTGCTCTGGTGAACAAGCGTTTCGACCCTAGGAGTGCGTCCTTGGCTGCAGTCACAGCTTGAAAGGAGCATCGGGTACATGGAAGATCTACCCAGAACTTCACCACTAGATGTCACGTTGGCAAAAAAGGTGTGTGAAGGCCGCAGAACCAGTAAGACAGAAAGCCCGGTGCTGGTGATGTCCAGAGGCGGGAACTTCATTGTGTTCTGTTTCTCTTCTTTGTCTTCTTCATACTGGCATCAATGTTAAAGTATTGTATTCTGCCAGATAAAACTGGACATTATTATTCTATTTCCGAAATTTGAACGCCTTTGTAGCATTCCTTAGTTTGAAATAAGTGGCTGAAATTTACACCGCAAAGCTCCTCCCACCGACAGCAATCACCACTTTGAATGCTTGGTGACGCCACAGAGCGACACCGGCCACAGCATCGCCTGCTGCTGTGCCGGCGCCGATAAGCGGCCGATGCACTGTACTGTGTTCGCGCTCGCTAACGTCACACCCAGTAATTCTACTCAGCATGCTCCTAAAAACAGAACACAAACTATAGTTAAACGAAATTCAGATCTTGCCCAGGCATCCACCTTCGGCGCGACCGATACCATTGTCAGATGGCAGCCCTGCCCTTACCGCTGTAAAGACCACCGCACTGGCCACTCCAAGCCGTGCCTCCCGGAAGCCATCCGCGCCAGTGGCACGGCGTATTCCTTGCGCCAGTGTCAGAAAAGCATGGTAGGGTTTTATTTTCTCGTAATAATAATATGCACTCGAAAAGGGAATTTAAAAATAAATGGTTCTTGTGAAATGCTGAACCATACGATGCGAGCTTTTGCTCACAGCCGGTGCGGTGCACATGTGCTTGTGCGCTAGCTCCGCTGCTATGGCATTGCCGACAATAATCATTTCTTTAATGCGAAACAGTGTGGTTGAGAGTAAAGAGGTTTCATGATCGAGTGGTCCACTTACTAAAACGAATCGCTGATTTATTACAAGATGCTGTTCACTACGGCTACGATGTGAAATAATTTTAAGCCTAGTGAAGAGGGAGAAGCACACAGCCAGAGCTCCGTCGTCTTTCGTTATTTCGCGCTCACGGGTGCCGTTGTTGTACGCTTGCTGCATCCGTACGGTATTGTATGCCTCATTAGTTTATAATCTACTTTCATGATGCGGCTAGTTCTGGACTCGGGCCTGACAATGAATAGCCTAAGCGATGCTGCTAAGACAGGGACGGCCGGGGATTGGGTGCCTCTATAAAGTGCGCCGCGCCCTATACAGTACGCTGCTGCGCTGTCGGGTGGTACCCAAATATTGTATAAAATTGACGTCGGGCGTCTCTTTATTTGCGCATTTTATGTGCTGCTTTTCAGACGTGTTTGTTTCAGTGCACAAAGTAAACGCTGTTCGAACGGGTCCGCTCGTGCGCCTTTCGTACTCGGGCACCGACGTGCACCTGAAATTCGTCCACTGATGCCGCTATTACTAGGCTAAAAGCGCTAACAGAGATTGACCGAAACCACACTTTGCACCCCGCAGGAGGCATTTGCTAAAGCAGATGCTTGTGTGATGTGTGCGACACCACGGACCCCGAGCACCCACGCTTAGCCGTGCGTGCCATCGCCGTGTCTGGGGAAAAGGGGATCCTGGTGGTTGAGCCGATGCTGAATGTACGGATCTTTAAGGCCCCTCGGCGGAGTCAACGCACCTCATCCCACACCCCTCCGGAGTTGCGCGCCAGAACCATAAGGCTTGGTTCACTCGAGAATGTCGCGAGTCAAAAAAGAGGCAAAACAAAGCCTGGGGAACTTTCCGCAGATTCCCAACGCAAGAAAACCTCATAAAATTTAAGAAAGCAAGAGCAAAGGCACGCTACATCCGGCAAAATGCCAAGAAAGAATAATGGAAAAAATATGTCTCATCCATAAACAGCTCAACTACATCAAACAAAATGTGGGAACAGGTTTCAAAACTAAATGGAAAATGTTCACCATTCACAATTCCTATCTGACAGCACCGGGTAACCAAACAACTCTGGTGGAACAGGCAAACTTTCTAGGAGAACACTTTGAAGCAGTGTCCAGTTCCTCTCACTATACACAGCCTTTCTTAAAATACAAAAACATAGCAGAAAAACACCAACTTCCGACCACTGGGGGCACAAATGAACCCTACAACAGCCGAATTACTCGATACGAAATAAATAGAGTACTTTCTTCCGGGAAAAAAACAGCCCCAGGTCTCGACAGGATACACTATGAAATGCTAGCCCATCTTTCCGATTCTGCTGTAGAAGCACTTTTGAAATTTTTAATAAAATATTCATGCTGGAGAAGATACCTGAGGCTTGGAAACGAGCGGTTATCATACCATTCCTTAAACCCGGAAAGCCGCCAACCTCCCCCAGCAGCTACAGGCCTATGGCACTGACAAGCTGCCTTGCCAAATATTTTGAAAGTATGTTGAACATTAGGTTAACCTTCATTCTAGAATCACGTAAACTTTTAGATATTCATCAGTGTGGGTTTAAAAAAACATGCTCAACAACAGACCATCTTGTTTGGCTTGAAAATACCATACGAGAAGCATTTATACACAATCAGCACTGCCTCGCCGTCTTCTTCGACAGGGAGAAGGCATATGACACTACTTGAAGGTTTGGCATTCTACGCGACCCGGCAGATCTAGGTATACGTGGCAGCATGTTGAACTGCCTAAAGGATTTCCTTTCAAATCGTTCATTCAATGTACGCTTAGGCTCAACACTCTCAAAGGCCTTCACGCAAGAAAACGGAGTGCCACAAGGATGTATTTTAAGCACTACTATGTTTGCTGTAAAAATGCATTCAATATGCAAAATAATCCCGAAATCCATCATGTATTCAATTTATGTTCATGATCTCCAGATCGCATGCACATCATCTAAAATTTCAGCATGCGAGCGGCAAATACAGTTAACGAATAATAGACTAAAGGATTTCCTTTCAAATCGTTCATTCAATGTACGCTTAGGCTCAGCACTCTCAAAGGCCTTCACGCAAGAAAACGGAGTGCCACAAGGATGTATTTTAAGCACTACTATGTTTGCTGTAAAAAGGAATTCAATATGCAAAATAATCCCGAAATCCATCATGTATTCAATTTATGTTCATGATCTCCAGATCGCATGCACATCATCTAAAATTTCAGCATGCGAGCGGCAAATACAGTTAACAAATAATAGACTAGCCACATGGGCAGACAAAAATGGATTCCAGTTTTCACCGCAAAAATCAATTTCTGTTCTGTTCTCATTCAAACGAGGCTTGCACACCGACCCTTACCTACACCTAAAAGAATTTGTGGTACCTATCAAAAGCGAACATAAATTCCTGGGCGTTATTTTTGATAAAAAGCTAACATTCCTACCGCAAATAAATACCATCAAAAAGAAAGCATCCCAATCACTTAACATACTGAAAGTACTATCACAGAAACACTGGGTGTCCGACAGGAACCTCGTGTGCACATTTACCGTTCTATAATACGCTCCACCTTATATTACGGCAGCATAGTGTACGGGTCAGCAATACCCTCTTACCTGAAACGATTGGATCCTGTTCACAATTTGGGGTTGCGCCTTTCAACTGGTGCTTATAGAACGTCCCCTGTAAATAGTTTGTACGTTGAAGCAAATGAACCACCTCTCTCACGCAGAAGAACAATGGTTACATGCACATATGTACTTAAAATAAGGTCCATACCCGAACACCTGTGTTACCCTATAGTTACAAAGTGCCCATCGAAAACACTCTTTGAGAACAAACACCAAGCAATCAGACCAATAAGTCTTCGTTTTGAACAGATACGTCAGAAATTGAACGCATTCGACTCACTTCCAAACATTGCCCAAAGATCCAACTCACTGGCACCTTGGTACCATTTCCCTACTGTGTGCGACTTCACATTAGCACACTTTAGTAAGAAACGAACACCACACGAACACATACTGCAAGAGTTATTCGCACTAAGTGAAAGATACAAAGATTACACAGCATTCTATACAGATGGGTCAAAAAGAGCACTTTACGTAGGAAGCGCAGTAATACAAGAAAATGGAAGAAAATAGTCCGGTTGCCCAAATGCTCTTCAATATTCACAGCTGAATGCTGTGCTGTTTCATTGGCAGTAGAAAACATTTTACAGAAAAGAATTGAAAACAGCATAATTTATATTGATTCTCTCAGTGTAATTAGTGCACAACATCGCAGAAATGCTACACAACCTCTAATTAGAAACATCATACATGACGTGATAGCTGCACGATCACATGGACAATCAATTAAGTTATGTTGGGTACCAAGCCATGTTGGGATCATCGGCAATGAGAGAGCTGATGCATGTGCCGCAGCAGCCTGTAATGCCAAAATACAACAAGTTCACATACCACATGCAGACATCCTAAAATCCATTAAGAGAAAACTAGGAGTCAGATGGCAGGCTTCATGGAATAATGAAATCAATAATAAACTACATCTCGTCAAACCACTCATCGAGGAATGGAAATCATGCTGTCATCAAAAACGCATCATTGAAGTTAATTTATATCGCCTCCGCATCGCACACACACACTTAACACATAACTTCATCCTCAAGAAAGAAGACAAACCTGTGAGGGTTGCGGAGAGGAACTAACAATAAATCACATATTACTTTCATGCACTAAGCTTAAGAAATTAAGGAAAAAATATTTTAAACGTTTTTACAATCAACAAATCCCGTTTCATCCTGGCCTGCTTCTGGGAGAAGATGCACTGGTAGAAACTTCTCATGTTTTTAAATTCCTAAAAGAGGCAAAGCTCCTCAGCAAACTTTAAAATTTCTCATCTACAAAATAAAAACACCTTGCTCTTGGCGCATGATAGCCTTAGTTGCTTATGCGCCAAAAAACCCAACACAACACTCACTTTGCAGTAACCTCCGTAGGCGGCACGACTGCAGTTTGCCAGACATTACCGCGGCTTCGCGTGACCGCGCTTGAAGAGTGCACAAAATATGTCATGACCGATTTAAGCCTAGCCACCCTAGTGAAAAATCCCGTATCGCGACAAACGGGTTTGAACCGGTCCTGTATTATCCCATATAAATTTGATACCGGTGTGACCGGTCCTGTATGAAGCTTAAACGGGTTTATATCGGACAGGTCATGTCCGGAATGAATCAATCCGGACGGTCCAGTCCGGTATAGAGTTAATACAGGGCGGACCATTTCCGGTATGCATCTTATACATGACATCCCAATCCGGTATTGATATAAAACAGGGCGGACCAGTCCTGCATGAAGCTTAAACGGGTTTATATCGGACAGGTCATGTCCGGTATCAACCTCAATCCGGACGATCCAGTCCGGTATCGAGTTAATACAGGGCAGACCATTTCTCGTATGCATCTTATACACGACATCCCAGTCCGGTATGGATATGAAACTGGGCGGACCAGTCCTGTATTGAGCTCATATACAGGACAGGTCATGTCCGGTTTAACAGAAACCGGACAAATCCGATATGAATGGAAATGATACAGGACAGAGTATTTCCGCTTCTCAGTACAACTCGGGCGGATTGTGAAGCTCAGCCAGGATGACCACGTCGGAATGTGAATTCACGTTAAATAAACATGAAACCATACATAATATACGTTAAAACTTTTCTGTATATGTGGAGTACGCGTTGTTTCGTACATACCTAGAAGATATGAAGCCGTGGATGTGTGCGCTAGCAAGTACATACATGCATCGCGTTTTGTTTTTGCGTGTGCAACAGTCGCTGCAGCTTGTACGATCTTGCGGTGCATCTTCATAATCTGCGACTGAAGATCTGCCACCTTCAACGCGAAAGTGCAAGCAAGAACGTAGCGTTTCGTTAGCGCGGATAAAATACGCTCGAGAACAAATGAAACATCGCTGACCATCGAAGTATGCACAGGTCAGCCGAATATCCGGAGTCGCTTCCTCGAGTGTTTACGCATGCAAAACACTTGGTCATAAGTAAATTCATTGACGTCGCGGCTCCGCTGGCAGCAGGTGAAGCTAAAACAAGCAGTAGTACAAGTATTGGTGCACCGCATATATCTATATGTAGCAAAAATTGCATGCGTTCGAAGACGACGACAAAACACATCAGCACTAGTAAATTGTGACATTCGGAGGTTTGTCTGCAAGAAAGCGACACATTGTAAAGATGCGGGACACGGATAACCCTTCGTGATAGCCAGGAAAAAGATGCAGCGTGTTTAAAGGGCGATCGTTCAATTACGAGCACAAATTCTACACCCTACAAAAATACACAAAGTACAAAAGAGCAATCTCGACTACATAAGCAGGTATATAACCACTGCAACAGCATTCTGCCGTGGTGTAGTGGTTAAAGTGCGTGCTTGCCGGCCTAAAGACCGAAGTTCGAATCACATGTAATTTTTTTTTCCTTTTCTATTTTCTTTCTTTTTCTTTTTTTCTTTTCCTTTTTTTTTCTTTTTCAAATGTAGTAGAGTTATGTATTGTTCAGCCTGTATCAATTAACCATAAACCGGACGAACGCGTCATTTCTGGAACTGATACCGGGCAGAGTATTCTGCTTCTGAACAGAAGCCGGGCCGATCGACGAAGCTCAACCAGAATGACCATGCCGGACACGCCAGCGCACTAAATAAGCATGATACGAAACATGTTATACAACTGTTCTGTATATAAAGGGCGCGTTTCGTTTCCCAAATACCTCGAAAATGCGAAGCCATCGAAGTGTGCGCTAGCAAGCATATACGCGCGTCGCGTCGCTTTTGCGCGTACAACAGTCGCTGCAACTCGTACGATCTTGCGGTGCGTCTTCATATCTGCGACTGAAGATCTGCCGCCTACAACACGAAAGTAGAAGCACGAACGTATCGTTTCGCTAGCGATGACAAAAAAACTGGAGATAAAATAAACATCGCTGACATCGAAAGATGCGCAGATAGCCGCACACCGCGCGACGCGTTCTCGCATGTTTACATATTGAAACCGCTCATTCGGATGTGTATTCATTGACATCGATGCTCCGCTGGTAGCACGTGAAGCTAAAAAGCCCAGTATTACAAGTATTAGTGCAGCGGATATCTCTATGTATGAAAACTTACAAGCGTTCGTAGACGATGAAAAACACATCAGCACTAGTAAATCATGATATCTCGAGGTTTGCCTTCAATAAAGCGACGCATTATAAAGATACGGCACATTTGTGAACCCTCGTGATAGCCTGCAAAGATATTCAGCGTGTTTAAAGGGCGATCGGTGAATTACGGCCACAAATTCTACTGCCAAGGAAAATATAAAAGTGCGTAAGAGCAAAAGTAGCTACATATACTAAATAATAACCAGTGTAAACATAACCCGCCGTAGAGTAGTGGTTAAGGTCCCCGTCTGAAGACCACAAGGACCAAGGTTCGATTCCACAATCGGTACTAAATTATTTTTTATTTTGTTTTTTTAATTTTATGTATTATTTTAAATGTAGTCGTTTTATTTTATATTGTTGCATGCTTTTTCCACCCTGGCGACGCGTTTCTTTCTGAAAACGAGGGCCATCAACCATACAGGCCATTCCCGTATCAGAGATCCGCGCGGTTTCATTCCGGACTTTCCAGGGCAGTACAGGAATTTGCTGAAATAGCCCCCAATCCTGTATCCCAGATCCTGTACAATAAACCTGTATACGATTTCCTGTACGAATTTTATACAGGATTTTTCAGTAGGGCAAGATGAGGGAGAAGCAGACCGTAAGACTGCCATCGTCCTTCGTGTCCTTCGCGCGCACGGGCGCTGTTGCTGTCAGCTTGCGGCACCCTCGTAGTGCGGTAATGAGCTTATCGCCACCTTTCATGATGAAAGAGCTGGGCCTGACAATGAGCAGCGTAAACGATGCTGCTAATATGGGACGGCCGGAATATTGGGTGCCTCAATACAGTACGCTGCTGTGCTGCTGGGCGGTACTCGATAATTGTACAAAATTGGCGTCGGACGCCACTATATACATCGCTGTGTTTGCGTTTGAGACGTTTTTCAGTTTTCAATGTGCACGCTGTTCGAGCGGGCAGCTCATGCGCCTTTGGTACTCGGGCGCTGACGTGCACCTGAATCCCACCAACTGCTATTGGCTAGGTTAATTGTGCTAATAAAGATTGTCGTAAAGCTCACTCTGCGGTAACCTCGGTAAGCATTATGACGGTAGTTTGGCCGACACTACCGCGGCTTCCCGTGACCGCGGTTGACGTTGCTACTGGATATAACTGCTGGATACTGCTGAGCACTGAATAGGTGCTGGATACTTGCGACTATTTTCGCACAGCGACGGCCAGGGAGATTCCGCCATGAACGCTTCAGTTGAGCGGCCCTGGACTCGACACTGCCCTACTGAAAAATTGTATGAAGCAATAACCTCTCATTTTCTCACACAATCTCACTCAATTCCCGTAAGAAATCACATACAAGTCGCATATAATTGCATAAGGTTGCATAGCTTCTTGTACATGGTCATAAATTACGTCAGATATTTTATTATAATGATGTGTACCGTATGAAGTCAATGCGATTAGATAAGATTTCATGAGGGTATTGCCACGTGGAACTTTTCGCGTTATCTCCCTGCAAACGGCAGCGCTATGTTTTACAGGTCCTAAACCGTTGGCATTTGTACTGTCAGCTCCGGAGGCAGGAGTTTGCGGCGGCACAAGAGGTCGAACAGCGAGCGCGCTTGTCTACCGTCTCGAAGCTGCCCTGGAGCGAGCGGGCGAGGAGGACCCCGCACAGGCGCTGGATTGTCTAGAGTATGTTCTGAGATGCCTGGCGTTGAAGCTTCTCCTCAGTGAGCTGAGGGCATGCTGCCCAGCACCGTTACATGCAAATGGCATCATGTGCTCGCCGGCATCCGCTCGGCTGCAGTCGTAGAAAGCTGCCGGAGCAGCGGGAAGCACAGCTAGAAACCCGGTAATAACAAGGGACAATACTTTTTAGGAGACTGCAACAACTGAAAAATTACACCCGGCAAGTAACTGCTGCAGTACATGGCAGGGGTCGGCGAGTGACGAAGAGACAGAGCCCTCTAAACTAGGAATGTTTGAGAGTGAAGAGAACAAGTTTTCATGCTAGTTTGTGCTGATCCACTGGGGTTGATAGTGGTAAGACCAGAGAACAGAAACAAAAAGACCACGTCACAGATCCTGTTTTGTAGTATTTTATTTTTCTGTCCACAGTTCGTGTGGCGTAGCGCTGTCAAGCCCAGTGTATCAGCGCCAACTAGCCCGACAGCGTATTCTACTCTGGTTCACTCTTCGTTGTTGTCCGAGACATCTAGGGCCAGAACAAAAAAAATTAAGTAGAGTAATAAGCAACTTGAACGACATTTCGCTAATTTTTCAAGTGATTTTCCTATGCTGTAACTGCCTACTGTAGTCAGTTACATTTATTAGAGTTATAGTAAAAGGCTACATATTTCCTATAGCGTTTACAGGACTTGTAAACACACTCACCTATATACCTGTTTTCTTCCCCTGTTCTTGTCGCCGTACAACGCCACTAAACGTTAAGGTTCTGCAGCATCTTACTTTGCAGCTAAAATAGTGGATGTTGTGGCATGTTATCCTATATGTGGCAGCGTAATGTTCTGCTTCCAAGAAAAGTCGTTGCCACTGGGGCGTAGCAAGCTATGAGAGATAAACTATTGTTCGTCGAGAAGGGAACATCACAGCCATATGACTGCGCGCGGGAATGTCAAAGAGCAAGTAGTGTTCATCCTTAATGTGACGTCATGCTGGCATGAAATTTTCATTCTTAAACTTCAAAGTACCTAACTGATTCAAACTATGAGAGACACCGTAGAGGAGGGCTCCGCAGATTTCGACCAGCTTGGGTTCTTTAACGTGCGCTGACATCGCAAAGCACATGGGGTCCTTGCTTTCCGCTTCCATCGAAAAGCGGCCGCCGCTGCAGGGATCAACCCCACGTCCTTGGGTTCAGCTTTAAAGCGACGTAATCACTCTAACCACGATCGAAATGCCACATGCACGTAGAACGAAATAACAGCTGACGCGTGTATTCAATAATTTACTTCGTCCGCCGCATGTATCTAATAATTCCCTTCGTTGCAAGTCAGGTATGCTACCGGTTTAACAAGCAGTGCATGCTCAAGAAGAAGCGAGGGTGCGTAGGTATGTCGTGTGCCCTTTTGCTTGACGTGACATCCTACGATGGAAGGTAATCGGTATGCGTGAAACTAAATTTTTAATTATGAATTTCAAATTCTTTTGTTTACTACTTATTGCTTACATTATTCTTTATTTATCTCGTGTTCTGAAAACCTTTGTTTCTATTTCACTTTTGGAGTTTTGCATTAGTTCTGTTTTTAGGTTCATTTACACCAGCGACATTCCGTTTGTTCCTAAGTCTTACAAAAGTACCACAGGTCGTTGAGCTGACTAGGTAGTACTGTTTTGGGCATGGAGTGTAAGTTTTATGCCTTCGAAAGCAGAGTGTAAAACATTGTTCCTTTAGCTAAATCAATCACCCCATCTAAATTGAGACAAATACGTAAGATTTCATGCTATGTCTTATCCTTTATTTCACGTGCGACGTGACGCGAATCTAGAGGGTCTTTAGACATCAGCGTCAGTTGCTGACGTCACCAGAGTGATGACGCCACCGTCAAGGTTGATCAATATGAAATTTATTTACCAGCCCTTTCCAAATTGCTGCCTGATTTAGTAATAACAGGGCACAAATAGCTTTGGCCACTTCGGCCTACAACCGTGCCCGCTGATTCTCGAAGGTGACGCAGCTGGAAAGAAATTGTCACCGCATATCTCCACGCACGAGAAAATACAAGCTCCAGAGCGCACTCTCATGTCCTTCAGCGAATATGCTGCTTTACGGTGATCCAAGGAATACAACTGGATCATTGGAAAGCAACCTTCCACTTCTGTTGAATGAGATTTTTTTTTTTTTTTGGCGTATTTGAGCGAATCTGCTCCGTCTTGGATGCACATCGACGCAAAAGAAATTCACAGGACTGAGGACTGTTATAAAAAGACGGAGGTTGACTTTTCAACTTATTGTTGCCAGCCTAGGTACTATCGATATTTCTGTATTTAGTAGGCGCCTCAACAACAATATGAAACAGCAGCACGCAGAAAGAATCTTCCGAGACTAGGCTCCTTTGTGCGAGCAAGGTAGCATCAGCAAGCCTGTCTGTTTAGTTTCTCCTTGAATATTGTCATAAAAGCTAACGTGTATGCTTCCTTAGTGGATTCATCAAATAGAAACTGAACGCTGAGAGGTACAATCTCATTATCTAGAGTTACAGCTCCACTTGCCAGCCCTCATGAACAGCCTGTTTATTATAATGAGCAACATTTTAAGCACTTCCACCCTACCTTTCGCCCTCCTTCCCTTCCTCCGTCCGCATTGCTGTGAACAATTATCCAGTAACTGCAAGTGATATGAAAAAGGTCTCTATTCGGAATGTAGCGAAATGCAAAATTCGCAGCTTTTACCGCGCTTTTCACACCAGACGCATTTCATCTCCACACTCGACTACACTCCGCTCATGAGATATAGCCTGCAACCGGATTGTGAAATCATCTTTGCTGATCGGACTGCACCATCCTTTACATAGTCAGCATTTCAGGAGCAAACACAAAATGCGGTTCTGCTTCCTGCGTTGTTTTAGAACCTTCATAATTAAACTATCATGTGCAACCTGGCACTGCCTGTCAAGCCGCCAGTATTGTCAAACAGGTTGGACGAACAAAACGAAGAAAAAATTTCCAGTTTAATACATTCGTCGAGGATAATGCGAAAAGCCGTGATAAATTAAATCCCAAAATACCATAACTAGAAATCCATTAAATTGGTTATCATGGAGAGCTGCTCTCTGTGAGGAATTTTGAGCTAAATGCTCGTTATTAGTGTTAACAGTAAAACTACTGTTATTTATGAAGTACTTTCTCTAAGGTTAAGTTACTACGGCAGAGAAAAAAAATTAGCTGTTGTTTAGCTTGAGGCTAAACCTGGAGTTACACGAAAACAATCTGCATGTCTACGCTTAGGTTCGGCTTCAAAGTTTAGACATGGGCTTTGCGCATAGTCATCATCATCATTATCAACCTGACTATACCCACTGCAGGGCAAGGCCTCTCCCATATTTCTCCACTTAACTCGGTTCTGTGCTCGCTGCATCCACTTGACCCCTGCGAACTTCTTAACCTCATCCGCCCGCCTAACTTTCTGCCGCCCCCTGCTACGCTTTCCTTCCCTTGGAATCTAGTTTGTTACCCTAAGCGACCACCGGTTATCCTCTCTTCGCACTAGGTCTCCTGCCCATGCCCATTTCTTCTTCTTAATTTCCCCTAGAATGTCAGTAACTTGAGTTATTTCTCTGGCCCACTCTGCACGATTCCTATCTCTTAATGTTACCCCTACCATTTTTCGTGCCATAGCCCTCTGGGTTGTCCTCAACTTAAGTAGAACTCTCTTGGTTAGCCTCCACGTTTCAGCCCCATAGGTGAGCACAGGTAAGATGCAACTGTTCTATACTTTCCTCTTGAGCGATACCGGTAAGCTGCTAGTCATAATCTGCCAGTGCTTTTGCTCTATGGTTGCAGCTTTATTTATGCCAAAGGGGAATCACTTCACGTATGAGCCCCCCCCCCCCCCCCCTTGCCTCTCGTCGTAGACTATTCTAATTCGGGTGCAGAAGACATCTAGTGGTATCACATCGTCACTACGTCAAACTCCGTGGCACACCGCCACCAGAACGTTTGAACGAACCTACTGTTCTAGGAACTCACTGTTATCGTTCCCCGCTACGAACTACCGAGTTATCTGTCTTCTTCTTTTTCTTCTTTTTTATTCTTCGTCTTCTTCTTCTCATTCACCTTTTCCTTCCTCTTCCTTTACTTCTCTTTCTTCTTTTTTTTCTTCTTATTTTTTCCTTCTTCTTCTTCTTAGTCTTCCACGGTGCCACGGCGCTACGCCGAAGGCTTGAAAACCTCGCGCGGTGTAGCCTGCGCTATAAAATATTTTTGAGCACGCAATTAGCAGAGCGAACATTCCAGTTAATAATTTCTCGTCGCTTAGTTTCAGAACTACAGAGCCGGAGCGCAGCACGTTGTTATCCGATTCTGCTCCCTTTCGCAACATAGCCTATCGAATGAGAATAAGGATTAACTGCCTTTTTCCAGAAGGACAATAGTTGACCTTCATTAGATCTCTGCGCATGCTGCTCAGTACTTGGCAGATGAAATGGGCTCCAAGGCCCCTCAATCTTATCGACAAGCCAACGCACATTGATTACGCTCCGCCAGACGGTTGTGTGCTATCTCTCTCGTTAGCTGCTGTTACAGACGGTAACCATACTCCCTTTGCGCAGGCATTGAAAACAGCTCGCGCCGCTGCCTAGATTCAGAGAGGGTGCAATCGCTTGAACTAAACCCTGGCGCATGTGTAGACAATTCAAATGGTGCATTCTGCTCGTTTGTAAACCCCACTATTCGGATTTCTGGTCTATGCGCTCGCAATCCCCCAAAGCAGTCCTGAATTCCATGCTGGATGTTTTTTTTTTATTTAGATAATCCGTAAACTTTAACTACTGTCATTTTACTCCCGGGTTATTATTAAATACTCGTGTTTAATTTTGATTTATCTTTCATGCGTTCCCTCCCTGCTATTTATCCACTAATGTTCCAAACATCTCTTGCTTACCCCAGGTGGTGAGAAATTTCAGGAGTCCTCGACTACGGCGTCTCTCATAGCCTGAGTCGCTTTGGGACGTTAAACCCCACAAATCAAACCATCTTTCTTTGTTACCGCTAAACCCCAGGACCTCGGCTAGACTGACTGTCTTCGTATAGACATCTGTATGGATACCGCCACACTCCAGTACAAGATGTTCAATTGTTTCTGGGAATATAGCGTACATGGCACATGTTTCATCTTTTTGATTAAACTTCCTTCTGTAGCTTCGGGTTCTAAGACATCGTAATCTAGCCCTAAAAGAAGGCAGCTGCCTCATAACTTGTCATAGACGGTTTCCTTCTTAATACGTTTGTTTCATTTTCTATATATATGTCTAGGGTCGACTTCTTTTTCATTGACTTATTCCGTACCTGTCGTTTAATTTCCTTTATTTCTGCGTCCTGCCTTCCTAGATAATTATGGGTTAGTTTTCTGATCCTTTTCCGCCACTGTGAATCAATGCCCTTTCGGTATAAGTATTCAAGTACTTTAGCTGCCCACTTTTTCTTCATTTTCCTAAACGTTTTTCGTAGAGTATTTTTTTTTTCTGAGAATCTCGTGCCTCGAAAGAAGCCTAGCCAATGTCTTCCTGTACTGCTTCGATTGCAGTTTGGCCGTGCTCTCAAAGTGCTCACCTTCCGGCAAATTTCTGAATTATTCCTAACACCGATTGGACTTCTGCCCTTAAGCACAAAACCGCTTTCCTTAAGGTAAACCTCGGTAACATAATTCCTTTCTAAATACCTTTAGGTACTTCATATCTGTTGTACACCCATAATACCCTGTGCATCATTATCGCGGCATCCATTCGCCCCTTCGCCCTGGTGGCCTGCTCATGTTTTTCCATGTATACATGTCTTTCGTTTATCCACACAGCGAAGTACTCATATTCTGCCAGTCTTGGTATCTCACTGCCTTCTATTGTCAGCTTTTTATCACTAAAATCGTTGCCTCCCATTCGCACCAGGCAGATTTCGTGCCATCCAGTGGTATGTTTACACTTATGTAAACTTCAGTTAAGTTCTAATAATGCATTAAATTAAACGTGACTGGTGGGTGTAAGCAGCTAGTCTCAGGTCACCGCTTTATGAGGGACGCTGGCTTTTCCTGTTATTGAAGCTTCAATGCTTACCCACCCATAAACAGTCCTTCCAGGTCATCACTTTGGTCCCTGAGCTATTGTGGCGCCCCTGTCACCTACAGGCTTGAACTGATAGCCCCAGCCTAGAGCAGACAGAAGAGAAAGCGATGAGGAACCCACGTGCACCCGGTGCCTTAACGACTACCAGCGAAAATACAACTTGCTTCCTTTTAACGAGTGTGCATTGTGTTTGCGTTGATGCGAACCTGCAGAATTCCATTCCGGTGCTCGCAGAGGTTTCCTGTTTCCCATTGCCTTTTCCTGCTATTTTCTTTTTTTTTTCTTAGTGCTGTACAAACTTTGAGTGATCACCTCCACCCCCCGCAAAAGTACTTCCCGCCCCTTAATCTCAATGCTACTGTCACTTTCAGCGCCTTGCCGTAAAAAGCCACCCCCCCCCCCCACCCGCTTCCGTTCTGTACTCCAAATTCTGCCGACAATTGCCAGCCCCACCCAGTCCAACTATGGGATTCATTCAAACTCTGAAAAGCCAAAAGTATCAAAACATAAAAAATATACAAAATCGATCTCGTACGACGCCGACTTTCCCTGATGCAGGAATGCACGAAGGCTGAGGACGAGTGGCGGATTGACCCATCGTGCGCTAGAGATCCGAAGTGCGCGAGCTGTACAGCAGGTGGCCGCCCCGCTTCAAGAGGGACTTAGCGCCAGAAAGAAATAACATATTCGCTAATATACTTAAATAACGCACCGAGAGAAATCGTCGGCTGCAGCATGGCGATCAGTTTCCCCCAAAGCCCTTATATGCGCCTTCGGTGACGGCATAGACAGAACACTCGGCGGCGAACAGACATCACCGCGCACATCTCTGAGCCCTAGCTCTTTCTATATTTTCAGCCATATAAGGGAATGAGCGCGGTAATTCAGGCTAGCATGACCGTGGAGATACTGAAACTATTTGCTGCTGCTTCGTCGTATGAGGGCCTTCAGAATGATCTGTCAGCGCACTGCGCTACCTATATCTCGTATCGTCTGAGAGCTATAGTAAAAGCTTCGTCGGTTGGAGATATTGATTATCGGTGTGTTTTGCGAATTACTGATAACTGGGAGGAGCAACTATCATCTCCAAGCGAGATTGACGCAGCATACTATATTTCGTCTACGGCGCTAGCGGTTGAGGGCAGAAAATAAATTACATATGCGCCTTTGCTTCATAACCTGGTCGTTGTGGTTCGCTTTTCACTCTTTTTCAGCCCACGTAATTAGGCTCATATAGATAATACATTTGAAGCTCTGTACAAAACATCTGATTGGGCACGCGGAAAATTTTGTTCGAACAAAATCAAACACTCTTTCTGGTAAGAATGCTCACTAAAAATATTCGCAAAGAAGGCTGCCAGCTGCTTCTGATTTTTTTAACTGCACGTCATGGTTTGATTGCCACATGCACTGATCAAGTGCTTCACAACGTTCTCCTCGCTGGCACCAATAATATTTCGGATCACATCAAACCCTTCTCATTTGGAGCAAGTAGCGGTGATATAAGGTAGAGAGTAATTGCTGCTCTAGCTCGAAACAAAATGGTACCTTGAGTCAGCTAGCCATACATTCATCACAACCTAATAATCGCGGCTTCAATGTCTGTGTGAATGGGTGGTCGAATATAAGCAAACATCGATTACAGCTAACATTACAATGATAGAAAGCAGCGTGGAGCTTCGGAAAAGCACAGATGGGTGGGAGCACATATTTATCGATAATTACCTGTTCAAATCTAGCTCCAGCGAAAATAGAGTTGAAGCAGTAGTATTTTAGTGCGTAGCACTACTCGCGGCAGTCACGGATTTCGCCTATGTCTGTCCGAAGCCGCTTACTCTCTCTCTCTCTCTCTTCGTGAACTTTAAGAGGAGAAAGAGAAGGTGGCAATGAGCGCGTCGCGCGGCTCAGCATTGAGCGGAGCGGCCTCACACCTGCAGCACAAGCCGCTCTCTTTCTCTGTCCATCCGTCTCTGCTTGAACTTGAGGAGGAGAGAGGGGATGTGGCGACGCCCGTATCACGCGACTTAACACTGAGGGTGCGGAGCGGCCGCATAGGTGTACCCAGTCAGAGAGTAAGACAGTGAGAGAGGGGCGTGTCATTTGCGGACGTGGCGGCCGTCCCTGGCCAGTGTTGCACAAGCGTGTGTTACTCCGGAGTGAGCAGTCGTGTGTCGCTCGCACATCTTCAACTTCAGCATCTCTCCCCTCGCATCAGTCACTCCTCAGCCCTCACAGACAGCACACGTGCACGCGCGGTGCTCCCTGGACCTCGGCTCCGAGCCGCTCACCGTGTCCTGAAGCAGCTTGAGCTTACCTCCGTGCCTAAACAGTGCTACGCACTTACTTCGCATTTGAATAACTATGCATATCAGCCGTAATTTTCTTTTTTAAAACTGACTCGTTGTAGCCAGCTGAAAAAATTTCAAACAAATTCGGTGAAGTGGCCTTTGGTGCACCTGTGTTCGACTGTATTAGAGCATATAAACAATGAACGGTGTCAAGTAAAAAAAAAAAAAACATTTGAACGCAATCGTTTTTTTGTATGAGTAAGTTCACGAGACCTACAGAATATTCTCATTATCTTTAATGCTTAACATATGTGAAATGTACTTCGAAGAAGGTCCCATTATTTCGCTTCTGAGAAAACTGAAGAAACATTCTCAGACAGGATTTCTCATGCTTTAGTTTCATTCTAGTATCATAGCGACTAGAATAATATGCAATTCATTATTACAGCTTGTTACATGATAGCAGGGCATTATGCCAAAGGTATACCACAGCGTGGACGGAACTCGCTAGCATGTGGCCCTCTTTCGCGGTCATTTGCGCATGCGCATCTGCGGTGCTCGGGGGAAATTTTCGGTAGCAGATAGCGTGATGGCCCTTATCAACCTCCCTATAAAATCTTGCTCTATTTTATTACACAAGAGAAAGCTTGCAAAGTGAGATGCCATTAACTTGATAAGAGATCCAAGGATAACTACCTTTCTTTAATCTGCTCATTTTACGGGAAGGCTGGAAGATGCCTTTATGTTGTGGCGTCAGAAAGCGTACTCGGGTTGCTACCTGCGTTCTCGTTTGCTGCATCCCGCCGCAATTAAGGTGGCTGCTATTTTGTCTTATTTTCAGTTCAGAACGAATCTATGAGGAAGGGTTGTAGGGATGGCATCGTACGCAGAAACGATGCGAAATTTGCGAATAAGGTGTGGCTACCCTTCCTTGGCATTTATAGGGAGGCAAAGGGCAAGGCGCCAGTGTGCTGTGCAATCTCTACACACGTTAAACGACAGGAGATCGAAATTTCTTGAGCCCTCCACTACAGCGTATCACATATTCTGAGTCGCTTCCGGAACCCCCCAATCGAAACCTTCCTTCCTTCCATGAACACATGGATCAACGAATTCCACGTTGTGAAACACATCCTTAAACTCCTTATTTACCCTTTTTCTTTGGTCCCGTTGCTCCGCGCTTAAAATATACTTAGAAAAATGCACCAACTAGCCCGCTATAACGTCCTTCAAGAAACTGGCTCCTATGAAATATCCTCCGGAAGCGCACTGCTGTTTCGCGCTTTTTTTAGGGAATATGATCTACACCCGTGCGCAAAAGTGGAGAGATCTCGCGTTTCGGCAAAACTGCAAGCCAGCTTTTTCTGACGGTGAAGCAGATATTTCTAAGTTATGCATAGGGTAGACACTCACATGCTTGCCACCTTGCCTAAGCGAATTTCAGGTGAATCTTTTTTTTACAGAAAAATAATAATTGCAGTTGTTTATGTGGTCTCTCCATTTTTGCGCAGGGGCGTACAAATAGCCTATACACGTTGTGAAAAAAAAAAACGCGTCCTTAACTGGTAAGCCTGCATTATAAGTTGCTAAAAGGAAATATTCCGCGGATTCGCATGCGCAAACTTTAGTGATCGTAGGAACAGGGTGCGACACCGATCATACAGTCGGCAGTGATAACGTCCATCAGGGAGCGGCAAAAGTTATCGCCCCTGAAAAAGATCAGGTGTCGAAAGTATGCATCTGGTATAACTAACCATGCAGCCGGTATAACCAAACTGAACGTAATGAATCGAAAGCTCAATAGTAGTTACGCACGCTCATTGTAGCGATTATTTAAACTCGTTTACAATTATCCGCTTCAGTCGAATAGGCTCGAGTACTGAGAGCCGGAAAGATTAGTGTTCTTGTTGACCTTAGCCTTTTTGGGGTTGAATAGTAAATGCAGACGTCGGGAAATGATTTTACAATTGATACCAGAGTATGATCCACAAAAACGCACTCCTTTTCAATATACATTTTTACTGACTTGCATAAGACGTTTTATTGACTCTATTTTCAATATTTATGTCTTAAGAAACCTCTGATTAATGCTGCAAGTCCACTTTTGATAATAGCAATGCAGTTATCAACCGACACTTTTCAAACTCTATTTACCTACCTGCCTCAATATCTACACAAACGTGATAACCCTTACAAAAAAACTTAATGAGTTTCTGATTGAATGTTAATTACATTTCTCATCATGCACATTAACATTTCTATACATTTTCTTGATGCATATTTAATGAGTTTCACAAGAAAGTTGGCCACCGTGCTTCTGGTTGGTACCTAATGTGTGCATTTCTTGTGTGTTGACCAATGAGCGCCTCATGGCTTTCACTTTTGGATAAAAAGTAAAAGCTAAAACATAGCGAAGCCCCTCAACTACATTAAAAAAAAGCTAAAAAATAAAAAAAAAATGAAAACTAAGCAAAAAAAAAAAGCTGCACTTCTGGCGCGATTCGAACTTGGTACCTCTTACTCCGTAGCTTTCTACGCTAACCACTCGGCCACTCGCGAAGTGGTGACGTTGGTACCGTATTTGCTTCTTATGTCTGGACTGCATTCATAAGATTGGGACTTAATGTTTCGAAGCATGTTTCGAAGTGTACAGGCCATTGCGGCTGCTCTAACAATTACAACTTCTTGACCATTAGAACTTGCATCTAATGTTCTGGATACCTATGCGTACTATTTTGTCCACTGGAGTCATTTTAACATGTCGAGTTTGGCATCGCTGGCAAATTTATCAGCGCTGGCTCTTCGGTGGTTGCTACCTTGGGCGTAATTTTCGCTGAACACGGAGCTGTAGCACGAACCTTTAAGGAAAAAAAGTGCGACCAAGCTTCAATACCGGCAAGCGCAGCAGCGCCAACACTATTTTACTGGTAACTAAATCTTATTTGTATCTAAACATTTCGGCAAGCGATGCGATGACTGAGGGCTCGGCTAATCTATACGCAGAGCAAGAAGGAGCTCGAAAGCTTAAGAAACACGCAAAATATCATGCATTATAAAGAAGGCATTGCTTCTCGTGCCCTGGTCGCGCACATGCTTCCAGGACGGTCCAGTTCCGAGTCAACGAACGGCTCGGGTTACGTCCGCGCGTCGTCGTCGGCGCAGGCCTCTCCAAAACGGCCTGCTCGCAGGTGCGAGGAGGCATTGGAAATGGATCGGCCTTGCGTCCGTTTGCTTGGAGGCGGTATGGCAGTGCGTCGGTTCGCGTACACAACAATATCCTTGCCCGTAACACCCTCAAGCATATTGTCCAACCACAGCACCCATTCGCTTGGCAAGAAGTGATTTGCAATGGCACAAACACCCAAGACGCCGGGTGTAAGCGTGTTTTGAATAAAACAAATGTCCAAAAAGTTGTTTTTGTTTTTACAGTGCATGCTAAACAGAAATGAAAACATAGTAAAAAATATACATTCGCTTAGTGATGTATAATTTCCCTCATTTGAGAAAGTCAATGCATTTCCACATTAGCTCCTATACAAAAATACTGTTGTGTTTTCCAAGTACAAAACTTCTTGCGTAATCTCAAATGAAAGTCTATTGCGGATCTCATGTTAAAACACATAAAAATTGTTTCTTAGGCAACATCCTACATATGCTAATCAGAAATGAAAACATAGGGCTCTGAAAGTGTGCAGTTAACAAAGAAATAATATATATTCACTTAGTGATGTATACATTTCCTCATTTGAGAAAGTCAATGTATTTCCACATTAGATCCTACCCAAAAATACTGTTGCGTTTTCCAAGCACAAAACTTCATGTGTGATCTCAAAGGAAAGTCTGCCGCGGATATGATGTTAAAACACATCTAATCTTGAATCTCCTTTGAGTGGTTGATGACTCATCAAAAACACATTACTTGGGTAACAGAAATTCAATATCCATTTTTGTAAGGGAAAATCATTCGCTTAGCAACACTTTCTGAGAAGGAGACTGTAAGACACAAAAAGAAAACAACGTTCACGTGAGAAAGAATACTTTTATTTCACAAAAAAACATCGAAGTACAAACAGCACGTTCCATCGAGAATTTATCACAGCTTTTGTTACGTTTATTTATTGCACGTAGATATGAACTTAGCCACGCCGTGGTGTTGCGTTGGTTAGGGCGCTCGACTACTGCACCTAAGAGGGCACGATCGGAGCCCGGCCGAAGCCGCCGCTGTTCGATGGAGGTGAAAAGAAAGGCATCAGTCCGTGCTCTGTGCGATGGCAGGGCACGTTAAAGAACCTAATGTGGGCGAAAATTCCGGAGTCCTCCACTACGTCGTCTCTTATAGCCCGAGTTGCTTTGGGACCTTAAACCCCTACAAAATATGAACTTGTGTCAATGTGATTACTGGAGAAAATCTAGGTAATGAATGAACATAAAAAGGCATGCGCATTTGAACATATCACTCAAAATATAGGCTCAGGCTAACTATAACATAGGTGCGCCGTCGTCCAAAATTGGTGTTAATAGATGCCATGCACTGTTTGGATGTCGTTTGCTGCGTTCAGTCCTCTAGAAAAGAGAGGTCTGGGTCCGGAATTGGCGCATCTGGAGACAGATCGGTCGAGTCGTTGAAAAGCCAGTCCCAGTCCTCGGGCTCGACATTTTTAGCGGGGCAACGCGGTTCTTTTGGCTTTGCACTCTCGGTGACAGTCTTTTTCAGCTTGAGGCGTAGATTACTGGCATCCACGTCGCAGGTCCACATTCCCGAGGGACCGGCCCCATCGCTGCTTTGGAGGGTCGTACTTGGCTTCAAAACCTTTTTCGCCCTCGGTGAGGCTGCGGAGCATAAAAAAGGGAACGGAAAGAATCATGAGTAATTAGCGTGCATCAAAAAATATAATGGAAATATGTATTTCAAGTCAGGAATACAGAGAAAAACATCGTCAACTTTCCTTCGTCTTTGCATTTTACTAGTAACAATAACAATTACCTATTTGAATAGCTAGAGAAAGGGGTATAGCAGAAAAGGGCTAGCAATTTGGCGGTTAGTGTAGAACTGCTTATTAAAATTTCCCTAAAGGATAACGGACAAAGAAGAGGCCAACAGTACGGGCACGAATTCTTCATAATACAGCATATGTAATATAACACAGACGATAAGACCTGTCATAATTATTACTTAATACGCTGCGGAGCTAAGCACATGCATTCTGTATAAAGCCAGCCAGACGGCATGTTGTGGCGGGCGCTCTTGCACCGTAATTTTTCGCAGTGCCTGTAAACATCTTTCTCCCAGAGGAACCATGCCGCTGCCAAATGGTGGCGACATTTATTCGCTAAGTGAACAACGAACGCAACAAAAATTATTTTTTCTTCCGCGGGGACGTTTTTTTCCCGGAAGCTTTTTTCTTTAGGGTATCAACACACCCCGCAGGGGGCACCTGTTAAAGCAGGTGTTTGCGTGTACTGTGCGACACCACGGACCCCAGCACCCACGCTTAGCCGTGCGTGGCATCGCCGTGTCCGGGGAAAAGGGGATCCTGGTGGTTGAGCCGATGCCGAGTGTTAGGACCTTTAAGGCCCCTCGGCGGAGGCAACACACCACTTTGGCCCCAGCTTCACGTAGACGGCACCTCCGGGCTGACCCATCCGGGGGAAATCGGCAGTCGTCTTTTCCTGTTCTCCCCTCCATCTTTCACTTTCCTATCTCCTTTCCTACAACTGTCCTGTCTTCTCCTCTCTTCTTGGTTTTTCTTTTTCCAGGCGGCTAGGGTTAACCTTGTGTGGCGTACCACCCTGAGTACCGCCATATTTGGTTATAGCTGGGGTGTACAGCTGGCATGGACTGGACTTGGTTGCAAGTTCCTGTCCTTCCCCCTTGTTCGGCTCCATGGTGGGCGGCTGGCACCTTGGCCGAACAACACACATATTACATGGCTTCTTCTACTGTAAAAACTGATCGCCTAAACAAAAAAAGGCGCACCGAAGAAATTGCAGAATTCCTGCAAAAACCTAAGAAAAACTTCCCCAAATATCACGTCGTGCACTTCGAAGTTGAAGGAAAGCCGGCCCGAACTTTGTCCCCATTTCTAGTGTCAAAATGTTTCTCAGCTGTCCTTGGTCCGAAATACAAAGTCACAAAAATAGCAAACGGAGACCTACTGCTTGAATTAAACGACGAAACACAGTATGCAAAGCTTCCAAACCTCCACTGCATTGGGGATGTCAATGTGACCATCACCGCCCATAGATATTTGAACACCGTGCGTGGTGTAATCTCCGATAATCACTTCCTCCACATAAGCGAGCAAGAAATGCTAGAAGGTCTTGCAGAACAAAATGTTGTAAATGTGCACATGATAACAATCCGAAGAGATGATAAAGAGATACCTACAAAACATCTCATTCTCACATTCAGCTCAAGCGTACTGCCAGAAAAGATCGAAGTAGGATACCTGAAAGTTGAAGTCCGACATTATATACCGAACCCCGAAGATGTTTTAACTGCCAACGATACGGCCACGGATCACAAAGTTGTAGCAGTAGCAAAACATGCGCAAAATGTGCTTCGAAAGAACACCAGTCTGAAAACTGTGATGCCTCATCGCCACACTTCGTGAACTGCGAAGGGGATCATCCTGCCCATTCTAGATCATGCCCAAGTTGGAAGAAAGAAAAAGAGATCATCACTATCAAAACAAAAGAAAACATTTCATTTTCAGAGGCCAGAAAATGACTTGCACAAACTAATCTTTTTCTATTCACTGGAAAACCAGACTATGCGGTTGTAGCGTCCAAGGGCGAGGCACTACACCGCAATCAGGCGTCTGCCAAGGTGTCTTCGGAACCTGAGGCAGGGCCATCCTGCTCGCCCCAGGCCGAAGCAGCAAAGGCTGCTCTGCCAGTTTCAAAAGAGGGCTTGCCGACCACGGAGTCGGGAGCCCGCAAGGTTTCCCCTACCAGGGGGAGACCTAAGAATCGGTCGTCCGTGCCTTCACCATGGACCTCCAGCGCCTCGGGTGAGACGATGGACTTCTCCCCCAGCACTTCTGGGCTGCAGAGGAGGAGGCACTCACTTGAAAAAAAGGGAAAACCACGTATAACCCCTCCTGAAGTAAAGTAACTTTTCTTAATCCCCAACATATCATAATGGCTTACATAGTACAGTGGAATTGTAGAGGTTTATTGAGAAATTACGCAGACATTACAGATATCCTGACAACCATGACACCCACAGCTGTGTGTCTTCAAGAAACAAACCTTGGGCCTCAGCACACAAATATCTTTAAAAAGTTCAAAACTTTCCGAAAAGATCGAACGCATGCTGGTAGGCTGTCAGGAGGTGTCGCCATAATAATACAACCTGATGTCCCTGCCAGACAAATACCACTCAAAACAAACCTTGAAACAGTGGCCGTAACCATCATAAGCCACAAAACGATAACAATATGTTCCCTCTACATACCACCACAACTCTCAATTACACTACATGAATTAGAAGACTTGACTGAGCAGTTGACAGAACCAATCTCGATTGTTGGGGATTTAAATGGGCACTCCCACTTCTGGGGGAGTGACCATACTGGTACCAGAGGACAGATCTTAGAAGACTTGATACTTTCATATAATATATGCCTTTTAAACACCGGGAAGCCGACGTATTGTTGCCCCAGCTCTGGAAAAATGAGCTGCATTGATTTAGCTTTCACATCTCGATCACTTTTTAATGATTTTAATTGGGATGTTTTAAATAACCCTCTGGGAAGCGATCACTTACCGACAGTTTTAAAGTTATCATCCACACCCATCATCGTATCGAGGCCACGGCGCTGGAAACTCCACCTCGCCGATTGGTCGGTTTTTAGAACGAACGCTGCGCTAGAAAAAGTATATTCTGAAGATTTGAGCGTAGAAGAAATAAATGAAAGGTTTATCGCGTGCATAATTTCAGCAGCACTATTATCCATTCCACAAACGTCACAACACGCAAGAAAAAAACACAAAGTATGGTGGACGGAGGCATGCAAATTAGCCAAAAAAGAACAAAACAAAGCATGGGGCATCCTCCGCAGATATCCGACACATGAGAACCTGATTAACTACAAGAAAGCCAAAGCCAGAGCGCGGTATGTCCGGAGAAACGCGGAGAAAACTTCGCGGCAAAAATATGTGTCCTCGATAAACAGCTCGTTGCCCTCCAAAAAAATGTGGGAACAGGTCCGAAAATTTACAGGAGATTTCACCCCTAATACATATTTTATGCTGACACCACCCGGAACACAAACAACATTAGAAGAACAAGCGAACATTTTAGCCGAACACTTTGCCAATGTGTCAAGCTCATCTAACTACACTCGCACATTTCAAAAGCATAAAACAACAGCAAAAAAGCAAAAGCTTCCCCTTCGGACAGGTGTAAATGACGAGTACAATGCACTTATAACAATACATGAATTAAACAGTCTTATCTTCTAGCAAAAAAACAGCACCGGGACTTGACAATGTACACTATCAAATGCTCGCCCATCTCTCACAAGCCGCTGTAGAAGCATTGCTGAATTTTTTTAATAAAATATGGACGACTTGCAACATACCAGAAGCTTGGAAAAAAGCCATAATAGTACCCTTTTAAAATCAGGCAAACTCCCCACATCTCCTAGCAGTTACAGACCAATAGCTCTAACCAGCTGCATTGCGAAATCTTTTGAAAGCATCGTAAACATCAGACTAACCTTTTTTTCTTGAATCCGGGCATCTTCTCGATATACATCAATGCGGCTTCAAAAAGGCATCATCAACAACCGATCACCTTGTCCGCCTCGAGAACACAATCCGGGAGGCGTTCAGCCACAGGCAGCACTGTGTCGGGGTCTTCTTCGACCTGGAGAAGGCCTACGACACCACGTGGAGATTCGGTATCCTCCGCGACCTAGCAGATTTAGGTATCCGTGGCAGGATGCTGAGCTGCCTGAAAGACTTCCTGACGAACCGTACATTTCAAGTCCGTTTAGGCACAGTATTCTCCACGACTTTTGCACAAGAAAACGGTGTGCCGCAGGGGTGTATTCTAAGAACAACTCTCTTTATAGTGAAAATGAACTCGTTATCTGCAATAATCCCAAAGTCCATAATGTACTCCGTCTACGTAGATGACCTGCAAGTAGCATGCACTTCCTCCAACATATCCACCTGTGAGAGACAACTACAACTGACACTAAATAAACTAGCTACCTCGGCAGACAGCAATGGATTTAAGTTCTCTCCTCAAAAGACAGTGGCCGTTGTGTTTTCATTGAGACGAGGCTTACAGAATTATCCCACGTTATACCTCAACCAAACCATACTACCAGTGAAACATGAACATAAATTTTTATGTATCACATTCGACAAGAAACTTTCATTTCTTCCCCATATAAACAATCTGAAAAAGAAAGCAGCCCAATCACTTAACGTCCTAAAGGTGCTGTCACGAAAACGGTGGGGGTCCGACCGAGCATGCCTTCTGCAAATCTACCGCTCCGTGGTGCGCTCTAAGTTAGATTACGGTTGTATAGTATATGGTTCAGCTAGGACATCCTATTTAAAACGACTAGACCCGATACACAGTCTTGGATTACGGTTAGCAGTTGGCGCGTACAGAACATCCCCAATAACCAGCCTCTATGTAGAAACAGATGAACCTGCATTAAAGGACAGACGATGCGCCCTAACATGTGCATACATCCTGAAACTTCATTCTCAACCAAAACATCTATGTCATTCAGTAGTCACGGAATGTCCCTCTAGGACAGTCTTCAACAACAAGCCCCGGTTGATAAAGCCGCTTCTCATGCGCTTCGAACAAATGTGCCAAGATTTAGACATTAGTGAATTGCCAAGTATTGCCCCAAGAAATAAACCACTCCCACCATGGTACACCCTCCCAGCAGTTTTCGACCTCACACTAACGCAGTTTCAAAAAACACGCACACCACATCAGCATATATCACAAGAATACCTTGCATTAAAAGAAAAATATAAAAATTGCTTTGCATTTTTTACAGACGGCTCCTAAAACTAGACTATGTTGGCAGTGCAATAGTACAAAATAACACAGAGAAAATAACACGACTACCCCAGTGTGCATCAGTTTCTACAGCCGAATGCTGCTCTGTCTGTGTTGCTGTGGAGAAAATATTGGATAAGAACATCAAAAACAGCATCACCTACACAGATTCATTAAGCGTCATCAGTGCAATAAACTCCAAAAATGCTGTTCAACCACTGATAGGAAACATTATGCACAACATAGTAAATATCACAAGAAGAAATCATACTATCAAATTCTGCAGGGTACCCAGTCATGTTGGGATAAAGGGTAATGAACGAGCAGATATATGCGCAGCAAGAGCGAAAAATTTACAAATAAAGCAAATCAACATGCCACACAGAGAGGGAATGAAGTTAGTACGTACGAAATTACGAGCTAAATGGCAGGCTGATTGGGAAAGCGAAGCAGAGAACAAGCTTCACTCCATAAAGCCCATATTAGGAGAATGGCAATCATGTGAACATCAGAAACGTTTCATTGAGGTAATTTTATGTCGTCTGCGCATAGGCCATAGACACATAACGCATAACTTCCTACTAACGAAAAAAGGCACACCTGTATGTGAAATGTGTGGACATGAGCTAACAGTAAATCATATTTTAATCTCATGCTCACAACTCGAGGAGCACAGGAAAAAATATTTTACTGTATTTTACAAAGAACACATCCCATTTCATCCCGCATTGCTTTTAGGCCAAGAAACACTTGTTGATTTTTCACTTGTTTACGGATTTTTAAAGGAAGCCAATGTTTTAAACCAAATCTGAGCATCATTACTGCGGCCACTTGATCATCTAACCTTGCGGTTGGCGCATGATAGCCACAGTTGCTTATGCGCCATAAAACTCCATATAACTAACTAACTAAGTATCTAACACAAAACTGTTTTTTTTTTCGGAAGCCGTAAGTTGCGCGGACGTTTTTTCCGACACCCACGGTGTGCCACATGGAAAAGACATCTGCTACAACCTGTGCGCTACACAGGCATTGCAGGCGCAATCATTGTTCCTGAAGCTCTGGGGTTTAGAGATAAGAGTGGCCGGGTGAATAAACCGGCGGTGGAAACTAGCAAAAAACGACTGGAAGATTGGTGGCTTAAAAGAAGAGAAGTGACATAATGTTAGTAATGTAGGAACAAATATTTAATAAAAAGAATGATGCTTTAGTTAACCATTCTAAATCAATAATTAAGATATAGGGAGAAAAATGAGCATGATAGCTACTGCTACCACCCCGTTTCAAAGGGGACGCTTCTATATTCCATCCATCTAGGGTGCCTCGATGTAGCGCACCTCCGTACATGGTGGAGACACCGCCGTCGACGGCGCCATATTGGGGCAAGCATATACACGGCGGGCTATGGAGCGTCTGCCCGATTTCTTGTTCAGCACACGCTTGCGCTAGCAGGCTCAACTGATTAACGTTTTTTCACACATACTCGCAATCCTGAGCGCTTTCTTGCTCGAAAAAAAAAATGTGAAAGCAACTACTGCTTGCTAGCATGCGACGTAGTTCTAAGAGGAAATGATCAAATTGCATATAGTAAGCCTTTACTCATTCGCCGTCTCGAATGCGGTTATTTTGAAGACTGGCTGTTTTATAAAGCAATGCACTTTGTTCTGCCGGACATGAATGAGTTTATGAGGTGCATAACATTCAGTTGCGTCTATTGCTATAGATCAACAACCATTTCTACGTTTCAGTGAGCCGTATATCGAAAATTATTTGTATCGCAGAAACCGTAGAAAGACTCAGCAAAAAACAATGCGTAAATCAACCTTTGGCACGTGTCGCATGCTGATGCACACGGCATTTTATTCCAAAACAATCCCCATCAAGACTTCGAAGCTGATTTTGGATGCACGCCTAGGAGACATCTTTTAATCAAGGTTGGCGCCAGCTACAGTTTTGCTGCCGTACCCATCATTTGATTTTTCTGGCTGACTTAGCCAAATCAAGTAAATGTGCAAGCGCATCGTCCCAAACCGCTCTAACAGTCCCAAACTGCTCTAACAGTCTGCTGATCAGCTTTGGGTGTTCCACGCAATCAGCCGCTGGAATCGGAACGGTTTGTTCGATAAGGCATTTAACAGATTTTACTAGACTATTCAAATGGCAGATGTCGTTTTATTCCGATAAATTTTTACACGCAATCCAACGATGTCGAGACAGCCGTTGACTTGAGGAGCCGCCGTCCATACACTGTGTTTGCCCTCGAACTGGCGCTGAAATGAGATGGGCGACGAAACAGTCATTTTGCGTCTTTTGTAGTGCGCGCGCAAATGAATGAAATAATAAAAACTTTATGGGAGCAATGCGATATTTACATGTGCGATAGCACAATTTTTCTATGGATGCCAAGCAAGAGACAGCGCCAATTCGGGTGGCAGGCGGTCAAATTTAGCTTCACCTAAATTTGGCTTAACCTCAGACGAGTACTTGCGGAGACAACAGGAGGTGTACATCGCCTTGCGATGGGTAATCAACTACACAGGGAAGGAAAAGCTGCATTCGGGATGAACTTTTGCACTGTGCAAGCATCTTGCTTCCTCACGACCGCTTTCACAAGATGATGCCGCTACACCTTCCAGCTCACGAGATTAGTTTTTGTGACTTCTCGAGCGGCCAATCATATACTTAAAACGAACTAATTTTCATGAGAACCCAACTTTTTTTATATTATTGCGAATCTCACAAACCTCGCGAAAATCTGCTGCTGTGTATAATTTAAAAAAAAGGCAGCTTTAGAGGACCTGTTACCTGTTTCGCGAAATGTTGTACTAGCGATAAGCCCACTTGCCAAATTCCAGCGGGCCCACTCACGGGAACTTTCTTTTTTTTTTTTTGCGACCAAAGTAATTGTTACAAACTGCGTTTCACTTCCTGCTCTGTCGCGAGGTGACATGCCATCCATCGCTCTCCATTGTATTATTTCCCGAGAAGGGGAGAGGGAATGTAATCCGTGTGAATCTGAAGCCTCGGTGGTTGACGTTAGCTTTCAAGATCGAGTGTAAAGGGAAGCGATCGAAAGGGCGCAATGGCGCATTCCTTTGACAAATGCCAGGCTCGACCTTCTCCGCATATTCTTGGTGCGGCTATGAACACAGAAAGGGAGATCCTCAACAACAGATATTGTGTGACACTACGCGAATGATACTATGGTCGAGTGACATTCACTGAAAGTTACACTAAATTTTCCCGAGTGACTACAACATAGAAGACGCAATTGTCCATATATTTAGCTTATAAGCCATCACGTACGCTGAAAACTCAAAATTTAGACTTAAAAAACACTCCGCGCCACTCCCGATGCCAGACAATGCGATGTTTCGACCTGCTTCAACGTTTAAGAAGGCAGACCAAAACCTGTACGCACAATGCTAGTTTGGGAAGCCAAAAACCGCACAAAGCTCGTGCTTACAAGCAGATGGGTGAAGCGGCGTTAGATAATGTCATTCCAAACAGGAGTGGGTAACTGCATTAGATAAGTACAAAAATATCTTGTAAAACGCTTTCGTATGACCAGATACAGACCGCAAGAAAGACGACACGCGCACACACGCAGGCGCTTTTGTGTGCGTTTGTCATCTTTCTAGGGGTCTGTATCTGCGCTAGGCCTTTTTTACACAATCGAAATGCACCTATTCACTCAAAAGAAATTTTATGGATGCATAAAAGCAGCACAGGTATTGTGGCTCACCTCGCAGATCTTCGCGTTGCAATTCGCCGCCAGTCTTCACGCTTCACTTTCGCCTCCCATACATTTCTCCGTCTCCTACCTCGTGGAAATCATAATCATCTGACTCCTTTTTTTTTGCTGAGCCAGCACAGAATGGAACCCAACAGCCTGGCATGCTAGGTTGCATGACTGAACACAGTACAATCGCCTAGCGCAGAACACAACCGCTTCGGACACTCTGCAGCAACTGCACGAAGCGACTTGCCCCAAGATGGAGAGCACGGAGAACGCGGCGGCGCGGGGCATGCCAAAGGGTGTCACCACCCTGTACGGCGGCGCTGGTATCGAGGCACCCTACCATCCATCCAGTTATACGAGCACTGTTAGAACATCAATACACGCGCAGAAAACATATGGACCCGAGAGGATAACTACCATTAGCTAGTGCACAACAAACTTTTATTTAGGACGCCATTATTAGGGAAGAATGCAGAAGACTAAGGTAATATTCAACAGCCTCGGGAAGGGACAGCAGTTTACATTAGGTAGCCAAGTACTGGAAGTAGTAGGCGAATATGTCTACTTCGGACAGGTAGTAACCGCAGATTCAGACCATGAAAAGGAAATAACAAGAAGAATGAGATTGGGATGGAGCGCATTTGGCAAGCACTCGCAGATTATGTCTAGCAGCTTACCGGTATCGCTAAAGAGGAAAGTATATAACAGTTGCATCTTACCTGTACTCACCAATGGCGCTGAAACGTGGAGGCTAACCAAGAGAGTTCTACTTAAGTTGAGGACAACCCAGAGGGCTACCTAGGTAGCACAAAGTGGGTTCTGAAGGGTGGGCCCCGGTGGGCCCGATGTAGGCAATGCAGGACAGCCCCGGTGGGCTCAATGTGGGTGCTGCAAGAGGGGCCGACGTAGGCCCGAAGGGGGCTGTCGAGAAAGCCCCAATTGGCCCCACTAGGGGCCGATGCAGGCAGCCCTTGCGGGGCTGCCCACATTTTTCCGGCATTGTTAAAAGGGCACATCCCGCCAACTCCACGCGATGGTCCTACTTTGGACCGATTTGGGCAGCCGCTTTGGAGGAACATTTTTTTTTATTTCAGTTAGCCCCTCAGATAATGACATAGGACCAATGCGGGTTCTATAACGCTAGCCGCACTTGGGCTTGCCCACATAATTCTCATAGGGGTCCGACGCAGGAAATTGATGGAAAGCCCTAGTCCAAGTTTTCCCAATCAATATTTATGCACATAATTAAGTAATTATTTTATACATGTCTGCACTTTCTAAACAGCTACACTATTAAATTTTGCAATAATTCATAACATTCATCTAGCCGAAATGACTTCATGTACATCTTGTTCAGGCTATGGAGATATGTGTTCTGAACAGTAATATTGTGCTGGGAGTTGCAGGCTGTCCAACGCAACCACATAAGAGGCAACAGTTAGCAATCAGTTTGTTTTAGTATTTGTAGCGCAATTTGCATGAGGGCGAGAACTAAAGCCATGTAAATTTCTAATCGACTAAACATGGCAACAACTGTTATACAAATTATCTATAATAGTAATTTATGGCAACATCTATTGCAAAGAAAGGTTGGAAACAATGATTACGCAATTGCACGCACGCCTTCTAGCCCCATTACGGCCGATGTGGGACCTACAGCGGTTTTGTGTGGGCAGCCCCAATTGGGCTGGGTGTTGGTTTTGAACCTAAAGCCCACTTGCTGTTGCACGTGCCTTCAAATTCCCCACAAGGGACCAATTTTGGTATCATGCGGGCCCTCCTGCCTTGCAGCCCCATTACGGCCCATGTGGGATATAAAGGAGTTTTATGTGGGCAGCCCAAATTGGTCTGGACGTTGTTTTTGAACCTAGAGCCCACTTGCTGTTGCACGGGCCTTCAAAGTGCCCACAAAGGACCGATTTTGGTACCATGCGGGCACGCCCGCCTTCCAGCCCCATTACAGCCTATATGGGACCTAAAGCGGTTTAGCTAAGGCTGCCTCATTTGGGCTTCACGAGGGCTTGCCCAAATTGAGCCCTTATATATATTTTACCTGCCCTCAAGTAACCTACAAGGGGCCGATTGGGGCAGCATGTGGGTATGTCCGTTTTCTTGCCCCACTACGGCCGATGTTGGTCCCACAAAGATTTAATGGGGGCGGCCTCACTTCGGATCTATGAGGGCTTTCCCATAAAAAGCCCACATTTAGGTTGGATTGCCCTCAAATATCCAGCAAGGGACCCTTGTGGTCTGGATGCAGGAATGTGCTCTGAATTAGCCCAAGAAACGCCGCTATGGGACCCGTGCAGGAGGAGCAGGGGCAAGCCCAAATGGGGCTTGCCCACTTTTGCCCCATCGGGGACCGATGCAGGTTTAATGATGGTTGCCCCAAGCCCCACTTGCCTACATCGGACCTACTGGGGCCCCACATTCTGTGCTACCTGGGAACGAAAAATGGTAGGGGTAACATTAAGAGATAGGAAGCGTGCAGAGTGGGTCAGAGAAATAACTCAAGTTACCGACGTTCTAGTGGACATTAAGTAGAAGAAATGGACATGGGCAGAACATGTAGTGCGAAGAGAGGATAACCGATGGTCCCTTAGGGTAACAAACTGGATTCCAAGGGAAGGAAAGCGTAGCAGGGGGCGGCAGAAAGTTAGGTGGGCGGATGAGATTAAGAAGTTCGCAGGGGTCAAGTGGATGCAGCTAGCACAGAACCGGGTTAAGTGGAGAAATATGGGAGAGGCCTTCGCCCTGCAGTGGGTATAGTCAGGCTGATGATGATGATGATGATATTAGGGAAAAAAGGCTGTAAAAGCAGCAACACGTTTTAACATGTCACTATGCAACCCGTTATGTGTATAGATGGGTTATGGCAGCAGCTATAAGCCATCGGCGGAAATCTATACGTTGTATTAACCGCAGCGTGAAAATATATTGCTTCCAGAAAAATTAAGGTATTAAAAACTCTCGCAAAGCAGATACTGCCTCCCCTGAAAAACGTTTAACGCTAAATCATTGAATTAAATGCAGCGACTTACCTTCAATGTTCTCTCGTCGCCTTTTCCGACTTTTCTTCGGCGTGTGGTGGGTTCTCTTTCCTGAGCCTTTGGGACAACGGCGTAGCCTGCCATCACCTTTCACTCTCTTGTTCCGCTCATCCTTGCTGAGACACGACCACTGGCGGTGGAGACGCCGCAGCATCAGATGTTGAAGGAGGCCCTGGCCTTTGCGGCTGCCGCTGATGGTAGCTAATTTCACGTTGCCTAACGACATAATCCCCTTGAGGCTCATTCCCATGATGAAATTAGTGCTAAAAAACAGCAGGTACAGCAGGAAGTGCGTCTGGTCGACTCGACGTCTGCTCATCCAGTGACTCTCATGTCACGTGAGTTGGTAATAGGTGTTGGTGGCGAGAGTAACCAGCGGTCACACCAATAAGCATCTTGGATGAACAGGGACACGTGGTAGCTGTAAAGGCGAGCAGCACTGGGCTCTATTGTGTGCTTCTGTAGCCTGGGAACAGATATCATCCTCCCTAAAAGGGTTAAGATAAGAACTGGGTCTGTAGCAGAGAGGGAAGTGGTGATTCATCCTTTCATACAGGAGGCCATGCTGGAAGCATTCGTTCCAGATTCAGAGATTCGGACAGAAAAATTGATAGCGAACACGTGCTTAATAGGCGCATCTAAGAGTTGTGGAAAGCTGTTCGTCACACTGCAAAAAAAGTGGTTCCCCATTATTCGTGACAGTGCATATGACAGCACACAGTATTCTGTAGGGGAAAAAATAAAATCAACTTAATCCGAAATTTTATACATGTGAGTCTATAATAAATCGCCAAAGCAAGAATTTTAGGCCATTTTATTTTTAATTGGACTGGGCAGGTGCTTTGAAATGACGGAAACAAAAAGAGAAGATACGCAGTGATGAATGAAGTGATATCCTGCAATTTGTGGTTTGCAACTTAAACGGTTCCAAGTATATCACCGCTTCATATCTACGTCGTTCCTACAAGCATAATAATAGCCGAATTCATGTACACGACTTCCCTAATGTATTACTCCAATAAGCTGTCTAGGCGTCTTTGTTTTGCGTTTTAGAAAACTACGTCTGCACGAACTGTTCATCTGGGGCAGGAAGAACTGGACAATGTTTTCAAGAATCTCAGTGGCATGCAATAAATAGATCGTTTGGCTTCTGGAAAGCTACCTGTCTTATAATCATATCGGAGGTCACATCATCCGCTCGCTCTATATAGTGTATTCTGCCAAGCTGTCACGAAAGTTGATACAATGAGTATGCATGCGTCCTTGCTCCAATGTGTTGGCTGATAAAGAGTGGCACGTTTCTGTTTTGTAGACGCGGCCAAGGATTTCCCATTGATGGACCCTGGTAAACTTTCCTAGGAAACACAGTCCCGAAGAAAACGTCTCCGGCAGAAGAGTCCCAATTTGTGAAGTAGGAAAGAATATGCTCAAACGGGTGCCATGAAACGTGCTGTAACGTCTAGCTTTGCCTTGTTTCATGCCTGGATTATTAGCAATGAATTGATCTTACCATAACCGTCTTTTAATGATTTTACTTTGCATCATCTATGGTTTCTAATCGAGCCTAGTTTGTATTTTTCTCACCTTTATTTTTTTCTTTTCCAAGCCTATAATTAGAAGGCAGATACCGTTTCCCCGTGATTTGTTGCAATTTTGCATGGTAAAGCGCTTTCACCCGTCGCATTTAAAGTGGCCGAACAGCAAATCACGATATCAATGCGAGGCTTTCATAACAAAAGTAATGATGAGAGCAGAATATTATTGGCATTTGGCAAGGACCTTTCTGGATCTTTCTGCGCTTCAACGACATCGCTAGTCGAAGTGTTTTGTGTGGTATGTTTTATGAGGTTACCTGAGCCGTTGTGGTGCGATCTCGTATTCCAACCGCAGCCCCGTCGACACCGCCATTGTTAACGCCTTTTTTTGGCGAGACAAAGGATAGGCTGATCGCCGCCTTCGATCCCCGGCAGCTTTGAACTGTACCTCAGGTGTCCACGCTGAACGACAAGATAGGGATGGTCCTGCCGTCCCTCGTACAGCATCGCAATTATCACCCGAAATATCGCAAGAATTCTACACTGTCGCCTTAGAAAGGTTCGATGTCCATAATTAAAACATCAGCAAGGTTATTCCAGTGATCCTCCTTCCTTGAGTGATTCTCGAAGACTACCAGTCTGGCTAGCTGATTGTACTTTCTCAGTAAACAAAATATTACTCATTTGATGAGAGCTGTGCTATTGAGTGCCTCAAGAGCTGATGAACTAAGGATGAGACTTTTTTTTTTTTTGCGAAGTGGGTCACAAAACAATTCATGTTAGCCTCAGGGACGCAGCGCTACACAGCGCGGTGACACTCCTGCACCTCCTACTCAAAAAGCATCTTTGCCTTACATTGTTTTAACTCATCCCCGTAGGACTGAATGCCTACAACGCCCTTCTGCAAAACGGCATTCGGGGATATGAACACATCGAGAGTCTCAAGCTTGTTTTTGAGATTCTCAGCCTCACTGTGTGAAAGCATTTTCTCCGTGATCCCGAGATCAAATACCTTGAGAGAATTTGTTGTTATTGTTGTTTACCTCTTAATTTGGTTGCATAATATCTAGTTAATTCGTCCAACCGTTCTTTTTTCTATCTCTTCTTTACTCGCTCGCGCCGTAACATATCACGCACTGCGCTTCTTCTCCTTCAGGCTTGCACCGTAGCCTCGATATGAGCCGTTTTCTGAGTCTATTCATCAAATCGTGAGCATCGAATGGCGTCCCCGCACTTGCACTGGAATTTTGTTCGCGCATTCCCGATTAGTGTGGCGTGTGTTATCGTCATATCCCTATGCAGTTTTCAATGCAGCGTATGTGTTTTCAGTCGGCCACTTAAGCGCGTTCCGTGTTAACGCCCCTCCCCCCTGAGGTTACGGCGCAAGCCTGAAGAAGAAGAGCAGCGCGAGAGTGCGGTGCGAGCGAGTAGAGAGGAAATAGAAGAAAAGAAGAACGGATGGTCACTGGCTTGTCTGCGCCTGTGTATGTGTCCTATGTGGGATCCTACACCATTACAGTGCATATGCAATGCTAAGTGTACTTTCAACCAACTTTTGGGCGCTAATATAAACTGTGTTTATTTAGCAGATTGCTAGCAAATGTGCAGCCCAGGTCTTATTATGACTATTCTGTCCATGTTTTCGAAAACCATTCTTGAAGTCTCATCCAACTTTAAGCGTGAATAAGTAAGACGGTGGTGCACATAAATTCGCTTTGGCTTATAGACTTTAACGCCCCAATGCAACTCAGACTATGAGAGGCGGCGTAAAGGAGGACACAGCAAATTTCGCCCACTTGGGTGCACTGACATCGCACAGCCCATGCTCGCCTTCCTTTTCGCTCATATCGAAAAGCGGCCGCCGCAGCCGGGATTCAATCCCGCATGCTTGGGTACAGCAGTAGAGCGCCGTAACTACTGCGTCACCACGGCAAGGCTGCACACAGATTTGACCACGCGATGCGTACTAGAGCGGCGCATTTGAACACCAAGCCGCATAAAACCATGACGGAAGCAATGTATTTCGTTCACCGTTCAAGTGTATGCTCTTTTCGCTCCACCTCAGATGGAGCCCGTCGCTGTGGCGTAGTGGGTAGGGTGCTAGACTGCTGTTCCCAAGGATGCGGGATCGAGTTCTGGCCGCGGCGAGCGCTTTTTGATTGAGGCGAAAAGCTAGGTGTCCGTTATGCTGTGCGATCTCAGTGCATGTTAAAGACCCCAGGTGGTCGAAAGTTCCGGAGCACTCCGACGGCGTCCCTAATACACAGCCTGAGTCACTTTGGAAGGTTAAACCCTACAAACCTCTTCCACTTGCAACAGGTATCCCCGTGATTTTTCGTTGAGCAGCCAAAAATGCCGCGAATTCTCTGGAGATTGAAAGCTTTTTGTTAAGCTTTTAGCAATCGTGCTAGGAAGGACGTGCCAGTTTGCATCAGAAGCATAAATTTAATCAACACATTTGAAATCTTTTCTGCTTAAAGATGCAACACGCTGCTGAGCGAGCCCTCTGTCACAACCTTCGATAGTATTATGAAGTGGAGGGTGCTCGTGCGCTTTTGCTTCAGTACGTTTCGGGGATTTGAATAAATCTAGGTAATGTGTGTTGTTTCATTGTAATTTGTTTGTGCAGTTCTTCACCTCTCCTGTTTCTCCGTGGAAATGCTCACGTAGCATGAACTACGACAACTGCGGTGCGTAGACGAAGGCACGAGAACGTTTTCTCAAATTGGAGTGATTGCCCTTTCAATATGCTGCAAATTTTGAGCTACCCAGGTAATTACACGCGAAGAATGCTAAGTTGCGCTCAATCAGTACACTAATTCTTGAAACAGTTTGTGCATTTGCATCGTTAATTTACTTTTCTTGCCGCTACATAAGTTGAAGTCCCCATACGTCAACGTCGCGCTGCACGCAGTGAAGAGTCCAGAAACTGCAACTGCGAGTGTTAAGGAAAGGCAAGGCGTCAGTCAAGCACGTCGCGTCTTGTGGGGCGAGCTGCCACGCGCGTCAGGTCGTGATAAAAGCTGGCTGCTTCAGCGATATGCGAAGTGCAACGTAGCGTTCTGCAGCAGCACTAGCTGTCTACTTAGGGGATGGCATAAATAACCGGCGCTCAGCCTGAGTTCTCACTCCAACGCGAAGCCATGAAGCTGTACATTCTGGGACTCTTGGTAGCCGTCCTTGCAGTGGCCATCGTTGCAAGTGGTGAGGACATTTCACTTATTTTTCTGCATTCACTCTAGCGTTTGCTCCGGGCACCAGCCGGTACAAGACATCATCGCTTACGAGAGCTATTAAGCATAACCTTTATTTTCTGCGACAACCACTGATCGCTGCGTTCCAAAACATTTCAAGCAATTTGTGAGCTGAACGGCTTTCGATCAGAGCACTGTGGTGGCGTAATACACAAAAACATCTGTTTATGAACTAGCGCCATTCATGTCATCCCGTTTTCTCATACACACCCATAAAAATAAAAACAAGGTATTTCTGCCTGGGAAAGTAATTACAAATAATGTATAATAAAAGAAAACCAATTCATTCAAGTCGCATAAAATAGGAGCAGCCTTAAATTTATCTATATTATCATTCAATGATCTTGAATGCGCGAACATCCACCTAACAAAACACATTTCTGTGCGCTTTTATTTGTTTAGGCATTAAAAACTAATCAAGTTGTTTGCTCAGCGGTAGATTCCAACAGAGTAAACTGTAAAGAATTACAGGATAAGTAGTTTTGGGCAGGCTGCGTATCTGTCTTTTTGCAACATTGGATATTCATCATATGTCACTTCTGTAACTTTCTCGATGTAAAACGTCAATTCAGTGAAGGCATTCTGTGAAATTAAAGAGCTTGTGATGAGAGGCGTTCACCTCTGGTCTTCCGTTTTATTAACTTCCATTTGTATGTAAACGGCTCAAAATTATGTGCAGCTTCAAGAACTTTGCTTCAGCGGTGACCAAAATACTGCGCATTAGTCACAGATGAATTGACAGTCCTCTCAATCAGGTTTATATTTCAACTTACTGAGCATTCTTGCATATGAACAACGAAAGAGATAATTACACAAATACAGAACATAACATTCTGCTTTAGTTCAATGCTAGTAGCTTTTCTGGGGTCGTCCTACTTAATCAGAACGTGATGCATTCAGTGCATGACTCCTATGCCACTAGGAAGTCATACTTACTTCAGGATGCGTAGGAATGTTAGTTGAATGATGGCAATTCCAAGCTGACATGGAGCATAACAAATACTTTTCATACTGCTCTCGCATTTATGTTTTTTACAGTGCTTGTTAGGACGAAGTTGCTGCACTAACCTTGCATGCAATAATTTTCCAGCAAGCAAATTCTAATGGTAAAAAGCAAACAACACTGCGCTTTGCACATCTGTACATGAACTCTGCTTGCGCAGTATAAAATATTTCGGTTATCTTTGAAAACATGCACACCCGTGTGCGCACTACCGAAACCCTTTGCAAGTGGGTGTTTCTGGTCTCACAGGAGATGACATCAAATTGTGTAACAAACACAGCCGGAACCCAGCTACAAACTAACAAATGGGGTTGGTCGTTTGGTGCCCAGCTTCACTGTATGCAAGCCATAAAATGTGTTTGTCTCCGCTGTCCTCACTAATTCGTGCAGTTTTGAAAATTAACAAATTTCACCGACTAGCTTGCCAAAACGCTCTGCGAAGGCAAATGTTAGCATACAATACACTTTTTACGCTATTAAGAGAAGGAGAAACGTGGTTATGCAGTAATAGCCAGATCACATACGCAGTGTACACAAAAGCAATGCATAATATGCAAGCCTTAATTCAAAAGACACTTCTGTACAGAGACAGGTCTAGAACAATGCGAAAAACTCAGAGAAGTGAAACCAAAAGAGCACCAAATTATTGACCGGGCGCTCGACAGTCCGACGACTACAGGCTAGCGATGTAGCCAGTTCTCTCGCTGATGCGTGGCTGGCAGAGCAGCGACATTGTCTTAGGCGTCATGCAGAAGCCCTTGGATAAAGGTCATTTGCGTCGGAGCTGATGGCTGACGCTACCCGACCTTCATTTATAGCACGCGCCGTGTCTGCATATATTCTGCAGTGTGAATATTCTCTCATGAGATGGTAGGGCGGAGCACGTGGATAAACAGGTGACCTGTAAAAGCTGCACTACTTTATTATCTATTGCATTCTTACCGAGGGTCCAATATCTGTATTAGGAAGGCTGCCGCTGCATCTAATCTACGCACGCCCTACGACACAATCACGATCGGCCGTCGTTTCGACAAATTATTGCAAGCGAGGGAACCCGATGGAACACACCGACCGCCTTCAGGAGCTGCGGGGGTCTCGGTTATTCTCTGTAAAGCTGGGGTGTGCAGGGAATGCACAGTCTTTGCAAAAATCCTGAAGCCAAAGGATATTCGTCAGAGTCGCAAAAGGTGCAGTTAACGACTGGAGGGCCGCGAAATGCTATGAGACTGTTTCTTGCTGTGATAAGAAATAATTTCCTAGCAATTTAAATGAATGTTGCCATTTAAGGATGGTTTGACAGCTTTAGATCGCTGCCGAGCTGAATATAATTTTGATTCAAGACCTTTGATCAAGACTAAGTCGACATGAGAGTGATTTTTTGTCTGGTGGTTGCGTTATTTGATGCGTTGCTTTTTTTTGAATAAAGATAAAAAAGATGAGAGGACAAGGGCTGCTTACCTTTGAGTCAGGCGCATGCTCGTCATACACTGAATGGGGTTAGGGGCGCAAATGTGGTAGCGTAGGTACACAGACAAAAATAACTAAAGATCTGAAGCACATGTTTATTTTTTATTCAAGCTGTAGCCTCGAAATATCTAAGGCTGCTACAGGAATGACACAAAGGATATTAGAGCTACGTAAAAGTAATTTAAGAACTATTTGGGAGCATACTTCAGCGCATATTTCGGTGCGAAGAGGAACATACCCACGATAATCATGGCACAATTCTGAGTTGCGAGACCAGATGGTTTCCGATACACATCCGCGCTAGAACGTCATTAGTGGATATAAAGCGATACTAAGGTGCTCGTGATTACTGACTTCTCGTCGAGGTCGCGGAAGTTACAATTTCTGCGTTCGAGAGAGACTGCTTTCTTGGTGACCACATTCGAGATTATTGCTTGTTTTCTGGCTTAAGTTAGTTTTAAAACATTTTTTTTTCGTGGTAGCATAGGAACCGTCCGGAAAATACAGGACTGCGACCAAGAGGAAACACAGTCTCCTTCCCTCTGTCCGGCCATTCCCGCGGTTTTGTTACATACCATGTCACCCAGCTGGCGCATAACTATGCTGCTTTGCGTTCTATTTGTTTTTTTTTTCATTACTGTTTCTACACTTTGAGGTAAAAGCAGTAATGGCCAGCTAACACAACCAGAGGTGGATATAAACTCCAGAGCATGCGTAGTTATACAGACGCACCTGCTATTCAACAGTTATGAAAGAACAGCAACTACTAGCACAACACTTGCGGCAATAGTCACATATTGGTGGTACGTAAAGGACCGCCTGGGCTCAATTGTAATAGAAATTTTCGCTATTCTTGATGTGAATCAGTCTTCAATACCATATCGTCTAAACAGAAGTTCGCATTTACACCCATTCAGGAGCGGGTATAAAAAAACTAAAAAATATGTATAAAAGCACTCAACATAAATCGGGGGATACAAGCTCCTAATAAAAAAAGAATGAAATGCATATAGATACACTGAGTACAAGACGATGCTCAAAATATTGATCAGCAGAAAGTAGAAAGCCTTTACACGCCAAGCCACAAAAACGAGCACCCCGGCGACAGACTTCCTTTGGATCCCAGCTTCGCCATTGCGACTCTGACGTTCTCTTTAAGGAATGGTGTAAGTGCTCTAATTTTCCCGTGCACATACCCTCTGCCTCATAACCCAACGAGAATAGCAGGAGTATCCCTTACATGGATAGGGCTGGCCGGGGCGCGTATTGCCAAACCATATCCCGTAGGCGCACTGGAGCAGACAACGCTTTCAGCGAGTTAAACGGCGATTGTTGCTGAAAGATCTCTCTGAACGCAACCTAAAGGTAACATACACTCACTGTAAATGGGGATTATTACCGAAAGATGTGTAACATTCAACAAGGATTTTGTTGAATGTCTCAGTGGCGATAGAAGCCAGTTTGGATTCGGAGCCGATATTATTCTGCTCAGCGACATGAACGGCGACATCAACGATCTGAATGGATACATGGATTGTAAATTGAAGCTAATGCTAGATTTCTGGGAGCGACACGATCTAGTTATAGTAAATACAGAAACACAATGCAAAGGACAAATCACGTGGGAATTCCGCAACAGGCAGGCGACCATTGACTACCGTCTAATGTCGCAGGGAGATTATAGCGAGGTCACAAAAATACAAATAGACAAGGAAGGAGAGTGTAGCCTTGGAAGTGATCATAAACGTATTAGTCTGCAGATGGGGCCCCTGACGAAAAGAGAAAGGGAACGTAGACAAAAAGTAAGCGCAAAATTTAACGACGCTCAAATTGCGCAGATAGCAGCATACATAGAGGAAGCAATAGAGAAAAGCCCCATGGAAGGCTGGGATTATGAACAGGTAGAACTACTCATAAAGAGGAAAATTAAGTAGGTTAAAGTAGCATACCGCCGGAATGGAAAGAGGAAGCCACGGAGCTGGTGGAATAAGGAAATCAGGGAAGCTATAGAACAACGACGGGCTGCTTCACGGGAACACCGAGTGGCAAAGAAATACAGGTATCTCAGAAGGAAATCGAGCAAAAATGGGAATCATGATGACAAAACAAACTTGAGGTACAGGCCCTCGTCCAAAGTAAAATAAAGCAGTTTACCAATCGCCGGATATGGCTGACATACACGATGCCTCTAGAGGTGGAGCAAGACAATTCTGGAACCATATAAGCTGGCTAGGGAAAAATAATGAAAGAAAGCAGGATCGCTTCAAGATAACGGGGGAAATTGTTTAAAAGGAGACAACGCTGTGAACTATATTACATCAGTTATAGCCGAGTCATTTAAGAGTGACGATAGGGTAACTTCCGCAAATCAGGAAGCAACACAAGATAGCAGAGTACAAAGCAGCTTAAAACTGACATATCTAAACTGGAAAAAGGCAGAAAAAGATATTCCTAAAAACACATCTACAGGAATAGATTTAATTCTGATCAAGCTGATTAATGAACTTGTTCCAAAAAGTAAGGAAACGTTGTTAACAGCTTTGGAAACAGTCATAACGAATAAGCAAATCCAGAACAGCTGGCGGCAGAGTAAAATGAATTTGATCTATAAAGGGAAAGGAGAAAAGATGCACATAAAATCCTACAGGCCGATTACCATGACATCTGTTATGTACAGTTTGGACATGCAGGCGGTGAAATTAAAGGTGCAAGCATGGGTAGTGTCATGACGCTGGGACTAAGTCGGCCCGGCCTTCACTTGGTAGCGTGCAGAGACTCCGGGTTAATGAAGGATTGAATCTTCGAAGTTGGTAAAATATATACAAGCAGGTTTAATGGCACTTTGAGAAAACGTATTTACATGAAAAAGAAGGGTATATCAGCAAAAATGGCAAGCGTTAAGAGTTCATAGCGAGAAGAGTCCGAATGAGCCGTTTACCCAGGGCTCAGAGCGTCTTTTCGTGCTCTGCAACGTCCTTAAAACCCCCTATGTCCAGCCCCTCTCTGAAGATGCTGACCAACCAGTTCCAGGGCACGCCCCTCAAATATCGGCATCCAATCGAACACATCACTGCACTGATGGTCTGATGCACTGACTGGTCCGGTATTGTTTCGTTGGGCGTGGTCACTTGTTGGCGGGTAGAGGTTGGGAACGGCGAGGAGGTACATTTCTATTCTTCAGCAAAGATCCGATATCGTGGTTCCGGCAAGTGGATTTCCTTCCCAGAAACCCAAGTGCACGTGCGCGCCGCATACTGCTCCCAGCATTGTCCCTTTCCGACAATTGCAAATCCTTCCTGCATTCCCGGGAATTCCTCTAATGGCCGTATTCGTCATGCTCCTTTCTTGTCCTGTACGTCAGCGGACGTGTCACTCTGTCGTCTCCTTTGGACAATAGGCATTCCTCACTGGACAATAGCGCTTCTCGACGGGAAGGGTGAACAATTGAATAAAAGCACATCCGGTTATTTCCCACAGGGCGACATTTCTTTGTATTTTTCTTGACGTTTCCTTGACAGGGCCAATTTGGCATTTGCAGGGTCTCGACAAAGCAAAACAGGCTCACACAAAAGGATTCATGGAAACAGGCTCACTTAGCGCCCTTGCACAAACAGCACATATCCATGCCCACAGGCGAACAATAGAGCGCGCAAGTGCGGACCATGCACGGTCATAACAGCAGAAAGTAACAAGTTACTCGGAGAACTTCCGAACGGCTTTAGAAATGCGCTTAGATGATAGCCTGTTCGCGCTTACCCAATGCATCAAAATAGGTTTAGTGCAAAATAGACCTTTGTATTTAGCTTTCCTGGACGACAACGTTAACAGGAAACTCCTGTGGAACATATTAAAAGAAGGAGGTATCGGTTATGCGATAATAGAGTTCCTACAGGAAATATACCGGGATAACAAAGTTGAAATTACATGGGAAGGGATAAGAAGTACGGAATATGTCTAAGTAGGCAAAGGATTAAGACCAGGCTGTCCTCTATGACCTGGAACGGAGGATACACGGAAGTAACCTAGGTTTTAACCTGTCATATAGATTCGGTGGAAAGGAGGTAGAGCAGTGCCTCTCCGGTTTGATGTATGCAGACGATATTGTGCTGCTAGCTGAGAGTCTGCACGAATTGCAAATTCTAGGTAGGTATTGCGGAAACGAAGGGGACGCTCTAGGCTTTAGTTTTAGCGCTGTTAAGTCCGGTCTGATGATTGTCAACGGCTGAACTGATCGTGGTCTTAAAATACAAGGCCATGAAATACCCAGAGTAGCAGAATATAAATATCTGGGGGTATGGGAAAACGAAGAATTGGCATACATTGGAAAGCATGAGCAATCACTTAAGGCCAAAGGGCGAAGAAATGCCGCAGGATAATGAAGCATAGGGCATTGTGGGGCACAACAAGTACGAGGTTTTGAGGAGTATTTGGAAAGGAATTATTGTGCCCGGACTTACTTTTGGGAATGCGGGTTTGTGCCTAAAATCAGAGGTACAGTCGACATCAGAAATAAATCAGAGAGCCGTTGGACGATTAGCACTAGGTGCCCACGGCAAAACCACAAATGAGTCGGTACAGGGAGATATGGGCTGGGCATCTTTCGAAGTACGGGAAGCTCAGAGTAAAATATCATAGTTGGAACGCCTGATGAAATTGGACAGTAACAAATGGGCAGCTAAAGTATTTAAATACCTATACTGAAAAAGCGTTGACTCACAATGGAGGAAAAGAACTAGGAAACGAACTAGTAAGTATGCTAGTCACAAGGACGAAGAAATAAAGAGCGTTAAGCAACAGGTGAAAAACACACAAGGTAAAAATTGGATAAATTCGATGGAAAAGAAACAGAGAGTGGAATTATACCGAAAGTGGAAAAGGCAGGTCAGGAAGGAAGCTTTCTTTGATAACTCAAGAGGCAGTGCCCTACATTTTGAAGCTACATTAGGGTGCCTTAGAACGCGCAGCTACAAAAAGAAATTTAACAATGAAGGAGACGCATGTGCTGTATGTTGTAATTCCAGTGAAACAATTGACCATATTATACTCGAATATAATGGTATCCATCAGTAAGTTGATGCAGGCGCAGTCACTGTTCCTAAAGCTCTGGGGTTTAGAGATGCAAGCGGTGGGGTGAATGAACCGGCGGTGGAAGCTAGCAAAAAGCGACTGGAAGATTGGTGGCTTAAAAGCAGGGAAGTGACAAAGTTAGTAATGTAGAAACTAAAATTTAGTAAATAGAATGATGGCATAGTAAATCAATCTAAAACAATAATTAAGATATAGGGCGAAAATTGAGCATGATAGTTACTGCTACCACCCCGTTTCAATGGGGACGCTCCTATATTTCATCCATCCATCCACGCGCAAGAGCGTCGTCAGCTCGAGTGCTCTTACGGGATAGGGTTTGCTAATACGTCTCCCGGCTCTTGAGTTGCAAAGACTTTGATTTCAAAGATATGCAGTGCCAAGCGCATGTGCTATCAGTCACTGAGGTTCACCTTCGCCCAACCTTTTACACGCGTTCAGGCACGCAGACCTCAAAAACCAGACGACTACACGAAGCTGCACTTTGAACAAGCCTAAGAGTCAGAGCTTGCTCTGGTTTTTAAGAAAAAATAGCCTGCATTCCTTAATTTGAATAAGAGCAGCTCTATGTTATGCGACATGGTAAGGCTTCGAATAAAAAAAAACTCGTTGTTCCGCTTTAACAGTTTCTTCTCCAGCTGCGACTGCACAGGAAAGCGTAATTGACAAGAATACAGTGTAGAGGGTGGACCACTCTGCTGCGTTGTCGTCAGATGCGCATTACCTGGGGAATACATTAACCAACTCACTAAAGCAGTTGTCTTTGTGTAAGCGCGGGACAGTCGTAATAGCATGTCGTGAGAATAATGACCATGCAGTAATGCATCAGAGTAAGTTTTGGCAGTAATTTATGTACCAGCGCAATTAGAGTACAGAAGGGGTGACGACAAATAAAGAACGAAACGTGAGCACTGTCTTCGTTCCTTCATATTCGATTCGCGCTGCCCCCAACACTAGAACAAACCAACTAGCCCAAGAAACAAGTATTTTGTAAAAAATAAATCTTCCCGCTCAACGTTTCGTTTTCGTTCTTTTACTTTTACTCCCGAAGAGGAAGGGTCCGAAGACTGCGGCCTGAACGAGGTATTTAAGCGGTGCGTCTCCTCATCCTGCGCCGAGAAGAAATGCTGGAGGCGTGTAATTGGGCCCATCTGCACCGCTGACTGCGTCTTCGGCTGCTACTGCGGGGACGAGTTCTACCGCAACAGGCAGGGGAGCTGTGTCACTCTTGAGGAGTGTCCACCAGAATAAGTAAGTAAAAAAGGGTAGGTTTTTTGCGTTCGGTCCGCAGTCAATATATCGTGTATATGCATAAAGCTATCCTCATGCGCAATGTCTAATTTTACCGAAACTACATCAACCTGAAAACGATGTTGGAGCTCAACCGAACACAAAAACGAGCCCTAGCGTTATTGAATCACGGGATTATGGTTAGGGCACGTTTTATTTTTATCCCGGCATTACCCGGATAGCTCCTTTCATCCTTGCTTCTCTGTAGATGGTACAACTTCACCAGGTTAGCGCTGTCCAGTCGAACATGAAGTATCAACTGACAGGCATTCTCCCCATTAAAAAAAGTAACTCTTATTGCCGGTCGTATTCTGGCGTCCAATCTGAAAATAAGCATGTGTGGGTCGCAGGATACCGTTCGGGCTGTTATACGGTTCTACAGCAAGGATATGCGGTGGTCTGGGGATCTTCTTCAATAATATTCGCCGTCACCCAAGTAACAGTGCTAGATCTAGCTGTCGCATTTGCATTAAACCTTTCAGTGGCTCTCAATGTGCGGGACCAGAACTCCGTCAAAGCTCTAATAGGTGGCGCAAAGTTCGCGAGCAAACTGGGCTTTACGGAGTCCATGGTGGTACCTTCTACCGCACGCAAACTCTATGAGGCGGCGTGACGAATGCGATAAACAACGAACATGAATACGTTTTTCCGCAGGTCACAGTATGCTTTGGAGGTTGCCTAAGAATAATGACCCTTGCAAGAAAAATAACAATCAATATGCCGAGAGAGTGAGAAATAATGCATGATATTGGCTTCAGCTTTTTGAATGTAAACGGCACCTATACCGCCCGAACGCACGCAAACAGCACCAGCAGAGAAGGTAACCGTCTGCTTATTTCTAGAAGAACAATAGAGGTTGGAAATATTGTGTCCTGTTAAGCTCTGATCGTCATTACAGCCGAACAAATGCAGGCTGTGCAGGAGTTCTTCAACAGCATGTTGGCTGAATCCGCTATAAAGGGTTGAAAAAGCGTTTGACATGATCCATGCATTCCTTCTGGATCTTCGTTGCTTCCTTTTCCTTTCTCTGTTTTATTTCAATTTCCCTTATTTTTTGCTGCATTTTCCTTGTTATCTTACGCAAAATAATGGCAAGAGGGGTAAGTACTGTGAATTTACAACGCAGAAAATGAAGTAGACAGGAAGAAAGCAGAAAAATAATGGAAGGAAAGCAAAATGATTGTGTTACCACAGAAGCTAAGGCGAGTGCAACCTGTACATGCTAAGCAAAATGGCATATAGCGATATGGAGAAGATGGGAAAAAAAAGCCGTTGACAAGTGATCACACAGCGTGATGTGAGAAACATGAAACATGAGTTTTACCTTCTCGGTGTCAATATACTTGAGAGCGGTTTTATTTCTCACATTGCGCTGGCGGCGTCTCGCACGATGCCTAATACATGGAAATGTACGAAAACATCAGTTGTGGTTTAGCTCTAGTTAACCATATTTTAATTGCAAAAGCAACGGCGGAAGCTTATTTTGCCAGCTACATTATTCCCCTCTCATGCCCTATCAGTGTACGGTGCTACATTATTGGGGACACTTAACCTCACCTTTTAGGTTATGACGCGAAATTGTAAGCTACCAAACCACATTAGGGTCACGCTTCAACCTAGCCGAATGGACGTGTCTGCGTGTCGTAGGGGTAACGAGAATGCAAACGGTTCTGACAGGCTGATTCTGATATCACCCTCCCATATGAAACGAGCAACCCAAGTTGACAGCTCCTGCTCGTGGCATATGGGTAACGCGCAATCAAATGGGTAACGCGCAAAGGCTGATCGAGGAGGTGGAGAGGCAGGGCAACGGGCCACGGCCCACGCGACGAGCGGTGAGACTTGGCGTAGTATTGCTTTCGCAATAATAAACATTATAGTCCACGGACTGTTCCGGAAACTTATATAGACCAGGCACTAATGTCTGTTTTTTTTTTTTTGTAGAAATATGGTACACCTGTGTATAGCCGTTCTTTCTTTCTCCGTTCCTACACTCAGAAGCCTACGCATGAATGCGCATAGGTTTATGAAAGAATCGAGGTTATACGCGTAATTCAAGATTATCCTTCAGGTGTTTCAGGCGTTGTCCTTCAAGCTAAGAGTAACGCTTTCAGTCTCACTAATGCAGCTAACGCCAACGATTCACCTTTGCAGTATCTAAAAGCTACGTTCCGCTCTTTGCATTGGTTCCAGTGGTCAAGCGTCGAACAGGATGCCGGAAGTTGGACTTCGACGGAATGTGGCCAGTATGGAGGAAAATAAGTGAATAAAGAGAAATCCCAGTTGCTGCCTGTAGTTTTCACTCAAGATGTGTTTTATGTTCTGCAATCTGCTGGGAAGGTATATCAGTTGCGTTGACACTCTTGAAGCAAAAACATGGCAAAGACTCGCTTTTTTGCGACAATTAGACAAGTTTAGGATAGCTTGCAGTACTGATTCGAAGGAAATAGAATAACTTCAAAGGCTTTCGCACCGAAGGCAACCACAGCTAGAACGATCAGAAGTCATTCCCGGAAGCCATATTTTTTTTAAAATAAAGCAATGCTTCCACAAAAGGTTAAACTGAAACATCGTAGTAAACAAACCTGGTAATCCACAATACACGCTGTGGTAGCGTACAAAGAAGGTGAAGACTAGATAATGAATTCAGACGAAAAGCATGCAATTTTTCGATCGGGCCTACATTCTTGCTTCACGCAGCCTAAAATATCAGCCCGAAATGTATCCAGTTAGGAGCTGCGCTGCACTGGCTAGAATTCCAGGAGTGATGTTAATGTCTCTAAGTTCATGCCTCTCTGAAAAGATATTTTTTTTTTACTCTCAAAAAGGAGCCATGAATCTATTTGATGCAATTTCTACCACATGTAACGCGATAGTGCATGCAGCTCGTGCGGTCGAAAAGGCGTCGCCGTGCCCCACTTTCGGCTCCAGTTCTGTCTGATGTGCTCGAAATCTAGCCTAAATGTGCTGACCACGTATTTGTAGTAGCGGAGGTGGCATCCTCCCAATTACGACGGTGTTCATGCATCCGCAGAGAACTGTGACAGGCACTGTGCCTATAATTACCGACCAGCCAATCCACAATTGAAATGTACAGTCGTGAGCAAAAGTGGTATACAACACTCAGCCTGTGACACAGCTTGGGAAAACTGCATCGAAATGCCATCTAGTGACAGCGTAAGGGACAGCGACATCGACACATGCATATAGATGAAATGGCGGACAGTCACCATTGCTTCGATCTTAGATATCTGTTGCTAAATAAAGTTGAGATGCAGTTTTCTCTGCCATCGGCTGAGTGTTGTACACCACTTTTGCTCACGACTGTACGTAAGTGTCCACCAAAAACTGAGATATACTGCGCCTTCATTTCTCCAAAAATGTAGCTATACAAAAAATTTGAGGATTCGCGTACGAAAAAATGCTGCTAAAGACGATCTCACGTTTATTCTTAAGGAGAAACTTAAGTGTACCCCTAATGTTTTGTTTGTGTCTGCTAGGATGACACAAGCGATTTTCCAAAAATAAGTTTCGTCGTTTATTTTCTCATGGAAACATTATTGCCCCGACAATTCTCCATGTCATTATGAAATATACACCTTGCACTATTTTTTGACATTGTCGCCACCGACATTCAGACATTTGCCATAGTTTGCAATGAGTTTGAAGAACCCGCACTGGTAAAAGTAGATGCCCTGCGAGGCAAGCAATTGTCGCACAGCTTGCTCTACCTCAGCACTGCTTTGGAGGGGACGTCCAGAGAGTACGGCTTTCAACGAAGGAAACAGGTGAAAGTTCGATAGGGCTGTAGACCGGGTAATCTAATCCCTTCCATACGAAGCAAAGAATCTGATCTTTTGTGAACCATGATGTTTGGCTTTAGTGTATCATCGCAGGGCACCGACGTTTATCAGAGTGGGTTCTTTAAATTCATTACACGCTAGGGCAAATTGTCTAAACGTCCGTGGTGATTATGGCAAAAAATAGTTTAAGGTATACATTTTATGATGCCACGGTGTATTTTTGGGGCAATATAGTTTACATGTTAAAAGAAAAATGAGGAAACTTACTTTCGGAATGTCAGTCGTATTGTACAGTTGACTGCTGCAAAACGGTTCTTTGACGCCGAGACGCAAAAGAAGTGAAAGCTAATATTTGCGTAAAGAGCTCCTGTCGGATTCGGGTTTTTATTTTTCCAGGATGGTAGCTTTAGTTCAATTTGGGCTAGAGACCGGATTAGTAAGCGAATATTCGCTTTGACCGGTATTCATTGGCTCATTTTGTTTTTATGTGCAGAAAAGGTTATTTTACTGCAATCGAGTATTTCATATACAAGTGAATAAAAAATTCTGCATTGTTTTAACATATATGGCAGAAGGCTAGACCAGCGAAAACCACCACAGCTGATGACAGGCGTAAACGTTCTTGCAGGAACCAACCGTGGCTTGAGCTTCGTCGTCTCTTACTGTTTTTTTTTCATCGTCGCCCTCTTCCGTGGCATATACGTAACATTACCCCGCAACGAAAAGCACCGTCCCAGTGCGTACTACATTGGGGAACTACAGCTGGAGTGGTAGGGCTTCATGCGAGCGACATGAAAGATTTCGGAACGTGGCATATCAAACTGCCGGCGTGGGTGCACAGGGGTGACCTCGTATGTCACAGAAGTGACTGGCCGTAAAACACGGTAAGGGCCTGTGTACCGCGGCAAGAGCTTCTCACAGAGCCCTACTCTACGGGAGGGAGTCCAGAGCAAGACCAGAGAGTCCGGAGAGTAGTGGGCATCGCGATGTCGAGAATCATGGCGCAGTTTTTGGGAGTTCTGGGAAGAAGCCAGTCGGCGGCAAGCAACAACACGGGCGGCGTCAGCTCGGGATATGGCGTCACAAACATAGGAACCTGCATCAGGGGAGTGAGGCAGTATGCTGTCAAACGAAAGAGAGGGGTCACGGCCGAACATAAGATAGAAGGGCGAGTAGCCCATTGTATCATGAAGGGAGGAATTATACGCAAGCGTAACAAACGGTAAAGTAATATCCCAGTCGCGGTGATCAGCCAATAGATACATTGACAGCATGTCCGTGAGTGCAAGATTGAGGCGTTTGGTGAGGCCGTTCGTTTGTTGATGGTAAGCAGTGGTGAAGTAGTGCTTAATAGAGCAGTATCAGGGAATTTCTTTGGCTACTCGAGCAAGAAAGCAACAGCCGCGGTCAGTGAGCAGCTGTCGTGGAGCACCGTGGAGAAGGATAACGTCGTGGAGCAGAACCGCAGCCACGTCAGTAGCACAGCTGGTGCGTATCGCTCGTGTAATGGCATAGCCCGTAGTGTAGTCCGTATCCCCGGCAATCCATTTATTCCCCGAAGCAGACAGAGGGAAACCCCGAGGAGATCAAGGCTAACTCGGTAAAATGGGTTATAGTAATGTCGATCGGCTGTAGGGATGCAGCAGGCATAACCGAGGGCTTTTTCCGTCGCTGACACCTATCAAAAGAAGCCACGGAACGACGAACAGAGCGGCAGAGGCCTGGCGAAAAGAAGCGCAGGCGGACGCTGTCGTACGTGCGAGATACGCCAAGAAGACCCGCGGTGGGCGCGTCAGGCAGCTGCTGAAGAACGGTGGCACGCAGGTGGTCGGTGACTACGAACAGAAGCTCAGCGCCATCAGAAGCGCCAGCAGAAGCGATATAAAGTGCTTTTGTGGAGCACAAATAAAGCAAGGCTAGGGTCAGGGTGATCAGTGCTGAGGTGGTTGATAATGCCGCTAAGCTTAGAATCTAAGCGCTGCTCATGACGGATGTTTAAAGAGTCAGATATGGACAGCACACAGATGTCATCGTCACACTCGCTTTCAGGCGGCGGATCTACCGGGTTGCGGGACAGGCAATCGGCATCAGTGTGTAGCCGGCCGGACTTGTGAACGACAGAAAAAGTGTATTCCTGAAGACGCAGCGCCTAACGCTCAAGACGACCGGTAGGGTCCTTCAGCATAGAGAGCCAACATAAGGCATGGTGGTCGGTGATGACGGAGAACGGGCGACCAAACAAGTAAAAGCGAAATTTTGTAATGGCCCACACGAGGGCTAAACACTCACGTTCTGTGATCGAATAGTTCCGCTCAGCTGCTGAAAGGAGACGACTGCCATAAGCAATTACGCGAGTGCGGCCCGTCTGCTGTTGGGCGAGAACGGCACCGATACCGTGGCCACTGGCGTCGGTGCGTACCTCTATTCGTGCTGAGGGGTTGAAGTGGGCCAGGACGGGAGGGTTAGTGAGGGCTGCGATGAGCGCAGAGAAGGCCTGAGATTGTTCTTGGCCCCAGCATAAAGGAACGACAATCTTCAGAAGCAGTGTGAGTGGACGAGCCGTGTCCGCAAAGTTGGGGACAAACCGCCGAAAATAAGAGCAAAGGCCACGAAAACTACGAAAGTCACTGGTACAGCGGGGTGTAGGAAATGCACTTATAGCACGAATTTTGTTGGGGTCGGGTTGAACGCCGCGGGAATTGACCAAGTGCCCGAGCATTTTGAGTTCACGCCAGCCAAAGCTACACTTCTTTGAATTCAGCTGACGACCAGCCCTTCGAAAGACTCCAAGAATGGCATCAAGGCGGTGAAGATGGCTCTCGAAGGTCGAAGAAATACAATGACGTCATCGAGATAACATAAGCACGTCGTCCATTTAAAACCACGTAAAAAAGAGTTCATCATACGCTCGAATGTAGCGGGCGCATTACACCGGCAAAAAAGCATCACCTTGAATTGGTACAGGTCATCGGGTGTGACGAAGGCGGTTTTCTCTCTGCCCCGTTCGTCGACCGCGATCTGCTCCGGATCAATCGAAGAGAAATAACTGGCACTGTGCAAGCAGTCGAGGGCACCATCTATCCTGGGAAGTGGGTAAACGTCCTTCTTTGTAATCTTGTTGGGGTGTCGGTAATCAACGCAGAACCTCTAGGTATTGTCCTTCTATTTAACAAGCACGACAGGGGACGCCCAGGGGCTGCTCGAAGACTCTATAATGTTTCTTGCCAACATCCTGTCCACTTCATTTTGTATGACGCGACGTTCAGAAATGGCGACTCGGTAAGGTCTTCTGTGAATTCGTCTGGCGTCTCCAGTATCGATGCGATGAGTAACGACGGACGTTTGTCCCAAGGGTCGGTTACCAAAGTAAAAAATGTTACTGTACGAAGTCAGAAGGCGCGTAAGTGCTTCAGAACGATCAGGACATACGTCAGGAGCTACCATTCCTGATATGCGGGCCTCCGTAGACGGGGACTGTGCAGGTCGTGTCGGTACCTCAGCAGGAGTGTCAGGTAAATGTTCAGAAACATTAAAATTAGACAGTGGGGTCAGTCCAGCGAGACAAATGCCCTCAGGAAGAACTTGTACAGAAAAGCTGAAGTTCTTGACGGGAATATGTGTGGTTATTCGCTATGTGGACGATATTGGGCGGGAGAGCTATGCTACGCTGCAGAGTCACGTCGGTTGCGGGGGAAACCACGCAGTCGCCATCAGGAATGGAGGAGAAAGGAGACATGAGCACATACACAGCGGCTTCAGGTGGCAGACGAGTAAATGCAGCGGAGCGAAGACGGAGCGTTTAAGTTTCATGAGCTTGTTTGTCAGGACAGAGCGGAAGGTCTAGATGAAGCCGTCCAGAAGTCAATAAGAGCGGAATGGGCGGTTAAAAAGTCGAGGCCTAATATAACATCTTGAGGGCAACTGGTGAGGACTGTAAACAACACAGGGATGTTGCGGCCAGCAATGCTAATTCGTGCAGTACACATACAAATAACAGTAGCTGTGTTGCCATCCGCAACACGGATGGTAGATGAGATAGCGGGTGTGAGGACTTTCTTGGGGCGTCGGCGGAGTGAAGAACTGATGGCAGAAATGTGGGCACCAGGGTCATAAGTGCAGAAATTGTGACTCCAGCCAAAAGAATATTAATTAGGTTAGGTCTAGATGCGCGGATTAGTACCGAATTGGCAGTCCGGATCGGTAATGCAGCGTCACTCCGGGGCGCTGCATTCGCTAGTTTCCCGAGTAGGTGCCGGCGTACGATGAAGGTGAGCTGCTACGAGGTACCGGTGAACGGGACCGACGAGCGCGGGGAGATCGAGATCGACTGGATCGACGAGCAGTTTTGACAGTTTCGGCACGAGGTTCATCCGGTTGAGGAAGAAAGTGCCCGGGGCCATCATAGGCTCGGAGCGGCTTGGCTGGTTGGGCGACAAAACGTCGAGGTCCATAATAATACCGGCGGTCCGGCGGTCAGCGTTGTAACAGGAGCGAGGGTTGGGGAAAGTACGGCTCCGGCAATAATGCGAAATGTGGCCGGCGCGACAGCAAATAAAACAGATTGGCCTGTATTCTGAGGTGCGCCACTCTGCAGGATAGGGACCAACGTAACGACGTGGGGAGGTTGGGCTGGTGGTTGCAGCAGCCACTAAAGGAACAGGATGCGATGGTGGGGGGGGGGGCGGCGCGGGGCTAGAGGAGAGGCCGGCGTTTGCAAGTTCCTGACGGACAACGGCTTGTATAATGGCCACGGTGTCGGGCAGCGGAGAAGGGAGTGGTGCAGAAGTTAGGGCCTCGAGGTCTCTCCGGACGATCCGAGTGACGGACGTGGGATGGGAGGGCTGGTGCAAAGGGGCCAGGTCATCGCAGGATGAAGTAGCCGGCGTGTTTGGAAGAGGCTCAAAGCGATGCACGAGACGTCTTTATTTTGCCTGCTTGAATTTTCTGCAGACTTGGAGCACCGAGTCGATAGTGGAACATTCCTTGCAGAACAGAGCATGGAACGCATCATCCGCGATACCCTTGAGGATATGCCCTACCTTGTCAATTTCCGGCATGGAGCTGTTGACCTTACGATACAACGCAAGCACGTCCTGAATGTAGGCAAGGTAGGACTCCGTGTGGAATTGGACACGAGAAGAGAGTTCCGTTTTGGCAGCCCGCCTAATGGGCATCCCGAATAAGTCCTGAAACTTTTGCTTGCAGTCCCAAGTAACGAGCTCTTGTTCGTGATTTTGGAACCATGTTCGAGCTGTTCCCGCCAAATAGAAGATGATGTTAGCGAGCATGATGGTTGCGTCCCAGTGGTTGTTCTCGCTGCAGGGCTCATACTCATCTAGCCAGTCGTCCACGTCTGGGTGGTCGTCACCATTAAAGATGGGAGGGTGGCGAACCTCCGTGAGTACTACTGGCTGAGGGGATGTTCCCGCGGGAGTAGGGACTGTCTCGGAGGTCATTGTGGCTGTTTTTGACGTCGTTGTGATGCCAGGTAGGTGACGGCCGCTTCGCAAATCCAGCTTTTGGGAGCGTAAATGGGTTAATCTGTGCGAACGGGGATCTTGATTCACCTCCACCAAGATGATACGTGGCAGAAGGCTAGTTCAGGGAAAACCACCACAGCTGATGACAGACGTAAATGTTCTTGCAAGCACCAACCGTGGCTTCAGCTTCGTCCTCTCCCGTGGCATATACGTACCAATATCTTTAAACAAAAAATAGAAGCTGTTTGCTGTGAAATGGTGTCCAGAAAACAGTTTTTTTGCACGATAATGCATAAGGCTAGTTCCGTCCAAACATAGGCACCTTCGGGGGAAAAACAGTTCTGCATCGTTGCAAACGTCTTGGATACAAATACGAGTGTCAATTAGGCTCCGCCATGAAGGGCATGTGTTCCGTCAGCAGCTCCCTTTGCGGTATCTGGTTCGTGTCCACGTCTTTGCGGGCCTTTGTACCCATTCTTTCAGTTGTGACTCTAATATATCACACATTCTTATTAGCACACATTAGTAAGCTAATACCTTATCCTGTTACCGGTCATAGATGACCACCCGTCACCCACATATCGGGGCGCTCGACCCCATTCCTTCCAGTATTGAAAAAGGTTTGTTTCAATACAAATCCCAAAGGATCTTATGTTTTCGAATAGCAATGGCTACGCGTTCACACATTCTGGTTCCGGCAGGGGCTCGCGGAACTATGAAAACTGAAATCTCGAGCAACGATGCTCGTTATGTTGAACAATAAACAAATCAATCAGTCTACACCTTTAAGGCCACACAATAGAGCGAGATCACTGGGTCATCCTAAAGACGAGCTTCTGTAGCCGCCGTAAACACCGTCTTCACCAGCTGGAGCAAATGTCTCAGTGTCAGTTTCGATATGAAATCTAAAAACATGTGAGGTACATATTTTAACGCTTCAGGCACAGTGGACTGCATTCTAAGTTAAAAAAATAATGCGCTGGTTCACATTTATAAGACATCTTTTCATTTCAAGACGCTCGAATTACTGAAAGGTCTGCTTTCAGCATAACTTCGTCCCCTTCGATCGTCGAAGCTACAGTGTTCTAGAATGCTTTGTAGTGGCAAGAGTGAGACGCGTTTCGCTGGGAGGCGCTGAGGCAAAAAGAGCGGTTGGCCGCTCGCTACGCTGCCGTCGAATACTGAATGGAGGAGAAAAGTTGTCCGTCTGCTTCGCTGCGCGGCGTAGGAGCGAGGCGCATCGCTGCGAGTTCGAGTGCTGCCGTTGGAAAAAAGTGACGGATTCGGCTGGTAGTCGTGTTGGGGTGCAAAAAAAATATGGTCAGGAATATGTATGCGGGCGAGAACACGGGGAGATTCCCTCACACATGTGGCACCACTCAACAGAAGGGAAGCCGCGAACAAGCAGCCTGAACTTGACACCGCGCGGAACCTTTGCTGTCGCCGAAGGTTAGGGTGCGTCACTGAAACCTATGAAGAGTGAAAAACACCTGGAGCAGTGAAACTGCGTAACAGAGTGTTTGTTTTTGTTTTTTATACTCGCTTTCATTTCTTATTTTGCCTCAACTGGTTCGTTCCTATAACTCGAATACAGCTCAAGAACGAACTTAGATGACGTTGAAATGAGGCCTCTCAGGCTAGCTTTTCCCATTTCTCGTAATTCGTTACGGGAAATAAACAAGTTGAAATTCAGAGCTGGTAGGTGCGACCGACGGCCTTGTGTTTGCTCGTCCTGCGCTATTTTCTCGTCGCTTAAACTGACTATAGATTGTTTTATATTGTGTATCTCTGTGAAACACTGGGCCCATAGCGCGTTTCCTTTTTTATTCGTTCACCTTAGCGCTTCCTGCTATATAAAACAAGAAAAAAGCAGGAGAGTATTGGCTGTTCTGATCACTCGGAATCACTGAGTACTGAGAGGATGGCATTTTATGTGATAAAGTTTTACAGTTGTACATTTAGGCTTAGTCGCTAAACGTAGGTCGATCGCACCTGACATACCTTTAATGCGTTAATTACGGGGTGTTTGTCCCACACCCCATCTTATACAGCAGGATCTTTCCGGAACAGATAGCCCCCGTGTGTAAACAGTGCTCAACTGCGGCCACTTTCATACACAAGGCGTGGACTTGTACACACTACAGCGCAGAAAACTCAAACACCCCAGAGACGTGGGAGTCTCTCCTGCGTACTTCCGAACCAGCAGACCAACGCTGGCTTATCCAGCGCGCGGTGGAGGCCGCGGCATCCCATGGGACCCCGCCGGCCTCCTCTAAGCCAGCGCAACCGGTCCTTTGACTGGTTCCCTGTTTTTGGGCGCAATAAAAGAGTTCACCACCACCACCTGTGCCTGACAGCGCTTAAATCTAAGTCAGGCCTCGGAGATCTTAGACACCCCAGTAGTATTTGACAAGGATCTGAGGCCTTCCGCGCTCGAATTTAAAGACTGCGTCAATATAAAGTAGGCAATAATTTTTTACCTTGTTGTCAGTGTTGGTCTCAATATTAGCATTCCTTCTCAATCGTTTCAAAATCTATTAGAAACAATCATTAACATGTTTTCTGAATCCCGAGATGGAGAAAAATAACAAGTCGATTTCGCCGCACAGCAGCTCCAACACATCGCCGGGGTGGCGCAGTGGTTACGGCGCTCGACTACTGTTCCAAAGGATGCGGGTTCGAATCCCGGCCTCGGCGGCCGCTTTTCCATGGAGGCGAAAAGCAAAGCGTCGGTTTGCTGTGCGATGTCAGTGCACCAAACAAACCACGTGTGTGTATGTATGTAAGTTGTCATATTTTGCCCAGTTTATGTACTCCACTTTCTATTAAAGTGTATTTAAAGTACATTAATTTGCTGAAGTATAATTTATAAGTATTATACTTTTGTAAGATCTCGATGCCAGCTCATCTGGACTATTCAGACGCTCCTCGATCGATGGCAAAATAATATGACAATTGTCTACCAAAAATACTAAACGCGTTGCAAGTGCCAAAGTTTCTTTTTACTATGAGCTGTTTTACGTCATATACTGTCGAGTACACTGGCAGAGAGTACAGGCACTTCCCTTTTTCGATTATGTGTCATGAACGGAGCAAAAAGCCACATTTAAATATTTCCCCCTTAAAATGATTTGTGCTCCACCCGCGTTCTCTCTCAATATCCCTCTTTATTCCCTCTCCATCTAAGCTCGAATTACCAGTGACCCCCTGCGTAGGAGCCAAGCTTGCACCACTGTCAATTGTTTTCAAAATGTGCGATGTTTACTTAGGGTTGTTCTGTATTTTCTCACTCGCGCACTGTCAAGATAAAAATATAATCATCTACCTATTTTGCATGCGTGCATATTTATGGCGCATATAAGGACAAAGATTTGGATTAATATAACTCATTGTTGCTACAATAAATGTCCGCAAAAATATATTTTTATAGGCTTTCTCTTTTCATATTTCCCCGTGTGTGCTCAGAAAACTGCGTAAAGTGCCATTACGTCAGAATTGCTTCGTAGCTGTGCGTTTTCACTTCTTCCCATTGCACGGAAGTCAGCCCTTCAACCACTGAATAGATCAGCAACATCGTCGATTTTGTCACAGAACGCGTTTCAGGCTTGCAATTAAGCTGAGCAAACACGCCTAGAGCTTCGATCTGGACAAAACTGGTCTCTGTGTTTGAAGAAATAACGTTTATTTCTCTCCTTCAGTTCTGCAGTTTAACTTTATTGTCGTGTCTCAAAGCAGCGATAATTGTTTTTGTAGTTGTGCCATATGTAACCATATTATATATTGGTATTGTTCCTCTTATTGCGCCACAGTCAGAGTTTCGGTACGCTTGTAGATTTATGTTGCGCATAACATAATTATACCAATTAAATACAGGGAGTAATAATTGTGACGGCCTGCACTGTTTATTTTAACGAGTGTCAGGAAGTCGTATAATATATTTCACGTAGCCACCGATCTTGAAAGAAATAAAATACAATAAAACTACACCTACAGCAGCCAAATGATTTGCTTAAAAAGAGTAGGAAGCAAGAACCCATTCGGTTTTACGCATCTGCATTCCAAACCAGGCGAGAAAAAAGCATGATAGAAAGCTTAGAAGACGCTTGCTCAAGCTTTATTTTACATGGTAGCGCCTTTACCACCGACTTCAATCCGCAAATGTTTATTTATTATTTATTTATTTCTTAAATACTGCCAACTGCCTCTTAGCAGACAAAACAGGAATGGTTACAATGTTCTTGAAACCGTGCTGAGTTGCATTTTAACGGCAGGAAAACAGAGCATACGGTTGGCATACAAGATGCACAGAAAGGAAATCCAAACTTCGAAAGGCACTCAGACGGCGAGGAAAAAATGAAGCATAACTACAAGGAAATACTTGCTGTCACAGATAAGGTGTCAATGCCTGTACAAAAAGTTCAACAGATGACGCATCAACAACTTCGTAAAGTAAGACGTTCCACTCGGTGATAGTTCTGGGAAAGAAACAAAAGCGGTAAGCAATGGTTTTAACTTGCGGCATTACAATTGTCTTACTTTGCTTTCCCCTTGTTTTTCCGTATGCATTAAATTGCATGTAATTGTTAAAATTGTTTCTGACATGTTTGTTAATAATATTGTACATTATTTGTAGGCGGTGTAGTTTACGGCGCATTTCTTGCGTTGGGAGTCGAGTTCGTATTCTAAGGTCTGTGACAGAAACGCCTCTATTGTAAGCGTTGTGGCTGACTCTTAGTCCTTTCTTTGACAGGCCTTCACTTTGATTTAAGTTTTCCTTGGTATGAGTGTCCACCACAGTGTCTGCATAGTTGAGTAAAGGCCTGACTAGCGTTGTGAAGGCTGCAAGTTTTGTTGCACTGGTGCAGTGCTTCATAGGGTGCTTTAGCAGCCAGAGCTTTTTCAGTGACGCCGAAACAACATAATCGACATGTGCGCTCCACGTTAAGTTTAAGTCAATTATAACGCCCAAGTATTTATAACTGTCAACCTGCCTGACATCCACATTGTTAATTTTGTAAGGTATGTAAAAACGTTTTTTTCTTTCTTGTTACCATCATATGAGCACATTTTGAGGCATTCGGGTTCATACGCCAGGAGTTGCAACCAGTGGCTAATTGCCGAAAGATAATTTTTGAATGTTGGGTTTTGAGGAAAGGAAGGTGCAGTATCTGTGTATGTTGTCGGTGGACGCCTACTCTTAATTACCAGCTTGCAGTCGGAGGTACATACGTATACATGTGGTCAAGATTATAATGCATATCGCAGACTAGTGTTCAACTTGTCTTCCAAATTGATACTAAGTGGGAAGCAAAATGGTATGACACCACCATGAACACTGCACAAAAAAAAAAAAAGATCGCGGCACAGTTTTTATACGTTAAATTATCACATCCATGTAACTGAGATCGATTAAACGGGTCTGCAAGGTTATTTTGCTTTTATTTTTTGCTTCCCGCTAATTTCCGCGTATAACCCACGGCAACGCCAACGCCGGATTTTCTGTGACACGGGGCCCTTACTTTATAGCGTAAAAAGGTGAATATCTATGAGATAACGCCACAACGAACGCCGCGATTGTCTGATCGGCCCTCGTGGCCGCGCAGCCGCGCACCGCGCATGCCACGCGGACCGGTGGCAGGCCGGCATCTGCTCTGATTGATGGATTGAATAAAGGAGCATCCCGTTTGAAACGGGGTGGTAGCTGTTGTTATCATGCTCATTTTTAGCCCTCTAGCGCCACAACACGGCAACCGCCTAAAAAGCCTCCCGGGAGGACGCCGCTTTTGTCACTACAAAGCCTTCTAGAACACTGTAGTCGAAGCACAATTGTGCAGCGACCTGAAATGATTAGTGAAACTGAGGCCGTAGAAACACTCCACGGTGCCAGTTGCAGCTCGCCGCCCCTTTATATACTTTCGACTGCAGCGCCACAGAAAGCGTGGATATTGTTTTATCTTTTCAGCCCCTTTCACAGGCTTTATAATATATATGCGCTCTCGCTTTGCTCACATAAATCACTTCTTAACCACTGCCATGAAGACTATAAGTACATATTTGCATTTTCTTTTGCGCCAGGCATACTGCATTCACCAACTCTATTTGCAGACGAATTATGGATGGATGGAATATAGGAGCGTCCCCTTTGAAACGGGATGGTAGCAGTTGCTATCATGCTCATTTTCCCCCCTATATCTTAATTATTGTTTTAGATTGGTTATCTATATGATCATTCTATTTATTAAATTTTTGTTCCTACGTTACTAGCAATATGTAACTTTTCTGCGTTTAAGCCACCAATCTTCCAATCTTTTTTTGCTATCTTTTACCGCAGGTTTATTCAACTGGCTACTGGTATCTCTAAACCCCAGAGCTTTAGGAACAGTGACTGCGCCTGCATCAACTTCCGGATAGATACCATTACATTCGAGTATAATATGGCCAATTGTTTCAGTGAAGTTGCCACATACTGCACATGCGTCATCTTCACTGTCCAATTTCTTTTTGTAGCTGCGTGTTCTAAGGCACCCTGATCTAGCTTCAGAAGTAGGGCATTGCCTCTTGAGTTATCAAAGAAATCTTCCTTCGTGATCTGCCTTTTCCACTTTCGGTATAGTTCCATACTCTGTTTCTTTTCCATCGAATTTATCCAATGTTTACCTTCTGTGTTTTTCACCTGTTGCTTAACGCTCTTTATTTCTTCGTCCTTGTGACCAGCATGCTTAGTGGTTAGTTTCCTAGTTCTTTTCCTCCATTGTTAGTCAACGCTTTTTAGGTATAGGTATTTAAATACTTTAGCTGCCTATCTGTTACTGTACAATTTCCTCACACGTTCTTCATATATTTTACTCTGAGCTTCGCGTACTTAGAAAGGTGCCCAGCCCATATCTCCCTATACCGCCTCATTTGTGGTTTTGCCGTAGGCACCCAGTGCTGATTGTCCGACGGCTCTCGGATTTATTTCTTATGTCGACTGTACCTCTGACTTTAGGCACAAAGCCGCATTTCTGAAAGTAAGCCTGGGCACCATAATTCCTTTCCAAATACACCTCAAAACCTGATACCCGTTGTATCCTCAGAATTCTCTATGATTCATTATCCCGGCATTTCTTCGCCCTTTGCCTTAGGTGATTGCTCATGCTTTTCAATGTATGCCAATCCTTCGTCTACCCATACCCTGAGATATTTGTATTCTGCTACTCTGGGTATTTCATGGCCTTGTATTTTAAGACCCTGATCAGTTGAGCCATTGAAAATCATCCCACCCGACTTAACTGCGCTAAAACTGAAGCCTAGAGCGTCCCCTTCGTCTCCGATACTGAACTAGAGTTTCCAAATTTTCCTGACTCTCTGCTAGAAGCGCAATATCGTCTGCATACATTAAAACGGGGAGGCGCTGCTCTACTGCCTTTCCTACTAATTTATATGACAGGTTAAAAGCAAGGTTACTTTCTTGTATCGTTCATTCTAGATTGGTTATATAAAGCATGAACAGCAGCGGTTATAGAAGACACCCTTGTCTTACTCCTTTGCATGCTTTGAGAGCTCCCATTACTTCTTATCTCTTCCCATGTAATTTCTACTTTATTATCTCGGTATATTTCCTGCAGGAATTCTATTATCTCATTGCGGATACCTTTCTTCAATATGTTCCACAGGAGCTTCCTCTTTACGTTGTCGTACCAGGATTTCCAGGATTTCGATGCATTGGGTAAGCACAAACAGGGTATCATCTAAGCGCCTACCATTTCTAAAGCCGTTCTGAAGTTCTCCAAGTATCTGTTACATTCTACCCATGCTTGCACCTTTAATTTCACCGCCTGCATGGCCAACCTGTCATAACTGATGTTATGGTAATCGGCCTGTATGACTTTCTGTGCATCGTTTCTCCTTTCCCTTTATAAATCAAATTAATTTTACTCTTCCGCAAGCTCTCCGGAATTCACTTATTTGTTATGACGTTTTCCAAAGTTTTAACAACGTTTCCTTACTTCTCGGACCAAGTTCATTAATCAGCTTGATCCGAATTCCATCTATTCCTGTAGATGTATTGATAAGAATATTTTTTTTCTGCCTTTTTTCAGTTTATATTGGTCAGTTCTAAGCTGCTTTGTATTCTGCTATCTTGTGTTGCTACCTGATTTCCAGAGATTACCCTATCGCTGCTCTTAAATGGCTCGGCTATAACTGATATTGTCACGGTGTGAAGTCTCTGATCAGAAGACACCGCGGGACACAGGAGTAACAGAAGTCACAGTGCGGCAGGAAACTAGCAGGCCCGCTTCGACAGAAGAACTTCAGTTTCTTCGCCTCGAGAAGACGAACGTCGGTTTCTTCGCCTCGAGGAGGCACACGCTCGCGATCAGCACAGAGGGAAGATAAAGAATGCAGCGTGTCATTGCCCCCCCGGATACAAGAAGCATCGTCCCGATGCTGGAAGTGTGGGTAGAGATAAAAAAAACCATTGCACGAAGGGCAGTTGCTCACACACAGAAAGAGTCAACACTATCGGTCGTAATACGGTTTCAGCCGGACCACGTGGACCACGTCCGGGAGCGTGGAGCGTCGGGACTTTTTAAATCCATCAGGAACAACCTCATAGTTTAGGTCCCCAACTTGGCTTACCACTTTGTACGGGCCAAAGTAACGACACAGCAGTTTCTCGCTGAGGCCTCGTCGACGTACAGGAAACCAAACCCAGACACGGTCTCCAGCTGTGTACCGGGCGTCACGGTGTCGGAGGTTGTATCGTTGGGCATCGCGGCGTTGCTGATTCTGAATTCGCAGCCTGGACAGCTGACGGGCCTCTTCGGCGAGGTGCAGAAAGGTGTGAACATCTGGTTGTTGGTTGCCGTCGTCTAGATGTGGTAACATGGCATCAAGCATTGTGGTCACTTCGCGGCCATGGACCAGACGGAAAGGTGTCATGTTCGTTGTTTCCTGGACCGCTGTATTGTATGCAAAGGTAACGTACGGGAGCACAACATCCCACGTTTTGTGCTCTACGTCGACGTACATTGAGAGCATGTCAGCGAGTGTTTTGTTCAAGCGTTCGGTCAAGCCGTTCGTTTGAGGGTGGTAAGGTGTTGCCTTCCTGTGTTCAGTATGACTGTGAATTAAAATCTGCTGCAGCAATTCGGCTGTAAATGCGGCTCCTCTGTCAGTAATCAAAATCTCCGGTGCGCCATGGCGCAGGACAACGCAATTGATGAAAAACTTTGCAACCTCTAAGGCAGTACCGTTGGGTAGAGCGGAGGTTTCCGCGTATCGTGTAAGGTAATCCGTGGCAATAATGACCCACCGGTTACCGGAGTGTGAAAGGGGAAATGGTCCCAGCATGTCCATGCCAATCTGCTGGAAAGGCCTCGATGGTGGGTCTATTGGCTTCAAGAGTCCGGTGGGCTTAGTCGGCGGCACCTTACGACGCTGACAGTTGCGACACGTTTTCACATAGTGTGAAACGTCTGAGTGAAGTCGAGGCCAGTAGTACTTTTCCTTGAGCCCTGCAAGCGTGCGGGTGACTCCCAAATGTCCAGAGGTTGGCTCATCGTGGCAAGCTTGTAAGATTTCATCACGTAGACACATAGGTACAACAATCAGGTACGGCGTTTGGCTGGCGGAAAAGTTTTTCTTCATGAGGACACCACTGCGCACACATAACGATGACAGAGCACGCTTGAAAGCTCTCGGAGCGGTTGTACATGCACCGTTTAGATAGTCCATGATGTGACGAAGTTCGGGATCTGCAGATTGTCTTTCAGCGAGGCACTCTGTGCTGATGGCATTTAGCAGTATGGCCTCATCAGGAATTTCATCTGCGGGGGGATCTGCAGGGGCCCGTGAGAGGCAGTCTGCGTCCGAATGCTGACGGCCAGATTTGTACGTGACAGTTATGTCGAATTCCTGTAATCGTAGACTCCATCTTACAAGACGGGTTGAAGGGTCCTTTAAGGTTGCAAGCCAGCATAGGGCATGGTGGTCAGTCACTAACTTGAATGGTTTCCCGTAAAGGTATGGCCGGAACTTCGACGTCGCCCACACAATGGCTAGACATTCTTTCTCTGTTGCGGAATAGTTGAATTCCGCTTTAGATAGACAGCGACTGGCGTAAGCGATTACACGTTCTTGGCCGCCCTGGATTTGAACTAGAACGGCGCCCAGGCCTATGTTGCTTGCATCGGTGTGAAGCTCCGTGTCGGCGTTTTCGTCGAAGTGAGCCAATATGGGAGGTGTTTGTAGGCAGCGTTGAAGCTCTTTGAATGCTTGTTCCTGTGGTGCGTCCCAAGTGAAAGGCGTGTCTGTCTTTGTCAGACGTGTTAGGGGCTCGGCGAGTCGAGCGAAATCTTTGACGTAGCGCCGGTAGTAGGCACATAAGCCAAGAAATCGTCGAACAGCTTTCTGGTCTTTGGGCGGAGGGAAGTTGGCAATAGCTGTCGTTTTCTCTGGATCCGGCAGGACACCAGCGTGGCTTACGACGTGCCCCAAGAACTTGAGCTCCGTATAAGCAAAATGACATTTCTCGTTCTTTAACGTAAGGCCAGAGGATGTTATGGCTTGCAAAACAGTTTCAAGGCGCCGAAGGTGCTCCTCGAACGTTGGAGCGAAGACCACAACGTCGTCAAGGTAAACGAGACATGTCTGCCACTTGAGATCTGCAAGTACGGTGTCCATAAGCGGTCGGAAAGTAGCCGGAGCAGAGCAGAGACCAAAGGGCATGGCCTTGAACTCGTAGAGCCCATCCGGAGTAATAAACGCCGTTTTCTCGCGGTCCCTCTCATCTACCTCTATTTGCCAGTATCCGGATTTCAAGTCCATTGAAGAGAAATATTTCGCGGAGCAGAGACGATCCAAAGCATCGTCGATGCGTGGCAGGGGATAGACGTCTTTCTTTGTAACTTTGTTTAGCCGGCGGTAATCCACACAAAACCTCAGCGTACCATCCTTTTTCTTCACAAGAACGACAGGTGCAGCCCATGGACTCCGCGAGGGCTGGATGACATCGTCGTGAAGCATCTCTTTCACTTGGCTGGTGATAGCGGCGCGTTCAGTCGGAGACACTCGGTAAGGGGACTGTCTGAGAGGTGGCACGGTATCATCCGTAATAATGCGATGCTTGGCGAGATCGGTTCTGCCAACACGTGAAGAGTTGGAGAAGGTCGCCCGATAGCGCTGGAGGAGCTGGTTCACTTGGCGATGCTGCAGTTGAGGAAGCGCAGGGTTAATGTCGAAGTGTAAATCGGTGGTAGGCCTCTCCATTTCGGTCAATGACAGCGTCGCAAGTCCAGAGGCTTTTCGAACATGCGTGATACCGCAAATATGGGCCACTACAGTCCCAGTGCTTAAATGCTGATGCTCACCGCCAAAATTTGTGAGTAGGACGTCTTCTTTGCCGTCTTCGAGGCGAACGACTCCTCTGGCTACAGCAAGACTGCGTTCGAAAAGCAAGATCTGTTTACTCTCCACGACACCTTCAAAGTTTCGCAGTGTATTCGCAGCCACAGACGTCATCACGCTGGAACGGGGCGGAATAGTGACGTGATCATCAAGGATGTGCAGTGCTGTCGGTCGCTCTGAAGCACTGTGTATTGCGTTCTCAGTCGATAAGGTCACTGACTTAGTCTGCAGGTCGATAACGGCTCCATTCTCTGCTAAGAAATCCATGCCAAGGATGACGTCGCGGGAACACTGGACAAGTACGACGAAGGTTGCTAAGTACGTTTCTTCTTGCACAGTTACCCTAGAAGTGCAGGTACCGGTCGGCGTTATCAAGTGGCCTCCGGCGGTACGAATTTGTGGGCCTGTCCAGGGTGTAGTCACCTTTTTCAGAGTGGCGGCGAAAGGCCCACTCATCACAGAATAATCGGCGCCAGTATCCACAAGCGCTGTCACGTCGGTTCCGTCCACTGAAATGTTCAGGTCGGCGGTTACGGCTGTGGTGTTGCCGGAACGTCGCGGGGTCCGGTCACGGCTGCGGTGTGGTACTAGCTGATTTCGTGTCGTCGGAGAACTGGAGCGCCGAAGCAGCGGATCATTGTGGGGCGCGTCGTGTCGTCGTGAAACGGAGTGGCCATCCGGTTGCAGCGGTGGAGGAGCTTGAGAATTTCGTCGATGAGCAACCTTCCCTCCAAAGGTTGCCGCGTCTAGTTTTCCCGATGGGGGCTAGGGGAGCGGACCCGCGTCAGGCCGGCATTACCACGTGTCTGCGAGGAGTATTGGCCCGGTGAAGGCGACCGCGAGTAGTCATAAGGCGTTCCGGATGATTCAGCCAAGTACGCGTCAATGGCAGGGGGTCGTTCACCACGCTGCGGCTTTCGCGCGTCGGCGCTAAATCCCGGCAGACCCATTCGTCGGTAATAGCAATTGCGGAACAGGTGACCAGCTTCACCACAGTGGAAGCACAGCGGGCGATTATCGCGAGTGCGCCAGACGTCGCTTTTGCGTGGACGCACCTGAGAAATTTGAGCGGGAGGTGCTTGACGAGTGTATGCAGGGGCTGCTTGGTGCTGACTGGGAGGTGGATGCTGACTGGGAGGTGGACAGGCACGACGAGTGACTGCGGCGTAGGTCATGGCCTGCTGTGGTGGCATTGTCGGGAGTGGCTCGGGTGGGTTGAGTGCCTGGTTGACCTCTTCCCGAACCATCTGAGAAAGGCTGGATACTTGAGGGGGTGCTGCCGTCGAAAATAGTTTTTGCAGCTCCTCGCGTACGATGGCCCGTATGGTATCACGGAGCACGTCAGTGCTACCAGTGTCCGCGATGGCGGCAGCAATAGGGATGGACGGCCGCTCGTAGTGCTTAGATCGCATCTCTAGAGCCCTCTCAATGGTAGTGGCCTCGGATACAAATTCCCCGATGGTCTTGGGGGGACATCGCACTAATCCAACGAAGATCTGTTCCTTAATTCCCTTCATGAGGTAGCGAAGTTTTTTTTCTTCGGACATGTTTGGATCAGCGCGACGGAATAGCCTCGTCATGTCCTCGAAGTAAACGAGGACGCTCTCGTTAGGGAGCTGAACTCTCGTCTGTAGGAGCAGCTCGGCGCGTTCTTTCCGAAAAACGGTGGTGAAAGCTTGCAGGAACTGGTCCTTGAAGGAACTCCACGTTGTGATAGTAGTCTCATGATTTTCAAACCATGTACGAGCTGAACCGTCGAGCGAAAAAAATACATGCTGCAGTTTCTGGTCGTCGCCCCAGCGATTGTACTGGGCTACTCGCTCAAATTTATCTAGCCAGTCTTCCGGGTCGTCGCCGGGAAAGGCTTGGAAGATGGGTATCTCCCGCGGCTGCTGCAACACGAAGGAGGGGGCAGTGGTGTCTACCTGCGTCATTACGGGTGGTTGTGTTGTCTCCGAAGGTGGTGCTGGAGAAGATGGTGGCGGCCTCGCAGTACGAGAAAATTGTAGAGGCGCGAATTCAGGATCAAGCCCTCGAAGCCGTCGGCTACTCTGATGGGTAGGCGTAATCTCGATGGTAGGAGATCCCTGAGGGCTGGAGTCTCGGCTGGTTGGAGGTGTTCGGAGCATGGGTTGCGTTACCCAGCACCTCCACCAGATGTCACGGTGTGAAGTCTCTGATCAGAAGACACCGCGGGACACAGGAGTAACAGAAGTCACAGTGCGGCAGGAAACTAGCAGGCCCGCTTCGACAGAACTTCAGTTTCTTCGCCTCGAGAAGACGAACGTCGGTTTCTTCGCCTCGAGGAGGCACACGCTCGCGATCAGCACAGAGGGAAGATAAAGAATGCAGCGTGTCAATATAATGTAATTCACTGCGTTGACTCCCGTTAAACAATTTCCCTCGTTATCTTGAATCCGGTCCTGTTTGATTCTTTTTACCTAGCCAGCTTATATGGTTCCAGAATTTTCTTGTCCCGCCGCCAGTGGCATCGTGTATGTCAGCTATCCAGCGATTGGTGGACTGCTTTATTTTACTTTCGACGAGGGCCTTTACCTCAAGTTTCTTTTGTCGACATGATTCCCATTTTGGTCGATTTCCTTCTGAGATACCTGTGGTTTCTTTGGCTCTCGGTGCTCCCTTGAAGCTGCCCGTCTTTGTTCAATGGCTTCTCTGATTTCCGTATTCCATCAGCTCCGTGGCTTCCTCTTTCCATTCCGGCGGTTTATTACTTTAACCTCCTTAATTTTCCTCTTTATGAGTAGTTCTACCTGTTCATAATCCCATCCTTCCATGGGGCTTTTCTCTACTGCTTCCTCTATGACTGCTGCTATCTGCGCAATTTGAGCGTCGTTTAATTTTGCGTTTACTTTTTGTCTACGTTCCATTTCTCTTTTCATCAAGGGCCCCATCAGCAGACTAATGCGTTTATGTTCACTTCCCAGACTACACTCTCCTTCTTCGTCTATTTCCATTTTCGTGACCTCGCTATTAATTCCCTGCGACATTAGACAGTAGTCAATGGTCGTCTGCCTGTTTCGAAATTCCCCTGTGATTTGTCCTTTGCATTGTGTTTCTGTATTTACTATAACTAGATCGTGTCGCTCCCAGAAATCTAGCATTAGCTTCAATTTACAATCCATGTATCCATTCAGATCGTTGATGTCGCCGTTCATGTCGCTCAGCAGAATAATATCGGCTCCGAATCCAAACTGGCTTCTATCGCCACTGAGACATTCAACAAAATCCTTGTTTTCTTGCCTGCATTGGTGTCCTGTTCGTATAAATAACTACCCCTAGCCATGTCCTTATGCCGCCAATTGTTCCTGATACCCAGATATGTTCTTTACAAGATGATTTTATTCGTTGCCAATTTGTTCCCAGGTGTATCAACATACCTACCCCTCCACCATTGTTTTCTGTTCTCGTTCGGTTGCACCCTTCCCAGGCGTAGCCTTCTATAAACGGCGGATCTTCTAGATCCCTGAGATGAGTCTCGCATAGAGCGTACAACCTATTTTGTCATCCTTCAACTGCTGTTTTATCTCTAGCCATTTCGCTCTTTTTCTACCTCCTCGCATGTTTATGTAGCTGATCCTAGTGTTAAATCTCTTTTTGTACTTTTCTTTCAAAACCTCCTCCTTGCATTCTTTGGGGCTCAGCTTCCGTTATTACGCTTTCTTCTGCTTCACTTCCAACTACCCCTGTGCACGCAGCTCTTGCGGACCCCCTAAAAAGCTACAGCCCTGCCTGCCAGGCGCCAGCAAATCTCTGCTCCAGCGCTTTTGTTAAAATGGATGCCATCTCGCTGGAAAGCCCTGCGACAACCTGCTTTATGCACCTCCCTGTTTACCTCAACCACCTATAAACGCTTCCCCAGGCTTAACTTTTTATGTCCTGATTAACTGTCAGCACAACCTTCACAAGCTTTCCGTTCGTTCCTAGCACCTCCGGTACTGGGCGTACAACTATCTGCGCTTGCATGTTATCGCCCTAATATCGTCTACTCCATTAGCTAAACTTTCCACCACTCCTGCAGCGTCACCATTTAGGACATCGTTCAGTCCCGCGACTACTATCACCATATTGAGATGTGCGGAATTTTTCAGCAGCCTATTTTTACTCTCTTTTAACACTGCGCTCATTGTCATCCTTAGGAAGGTTCCAACTAACACTCGCTTATCACCCTTTACATGTTGCATGATATCTCGCCTGCACCTGCTCATGTTGGAATCCCCGGCGATAAGCACCAGGGCATTCTCTTTCTCCCTCCCAACTGTTGGCTCCTGCTTTCGGTTATCTATGTCCTTCTCTCTGGGATTTTAATTCTTTCTTACTTCTTCCTTTTTTCCCAACTTCTTAGTAGCTGCTTCTAATAACTCGGTCGGTTCGACTCCAGTTGACCTACTTTGCTTATACCTTCTATGCCAGTGCTGGTCCCAGCCACGTGGCCCGCACTGGAATGTCCATTCACGTTTCTTCCAGGGGCACTGTCGGCTATTTTTTTTTCATTTGAGGAAGCTCTCCCAGCAGTTTCTGATTTTCTGCCCTTACTAAACATATTTAATTTTCTAAGGCTTCCACACGAGACACTAAACCGTTCTTTTCTAGATCAAACCTATCTAGACGCGCACTCAACACGCAATACCGGCACAAAAGGTCCCTGCCTTCCGCTTCCTCTACCTTTTAGAAACGCGTTTTTTTGTCGGTGCCGTACTCCTGTTGCGTGGCGCACTCTCTCTTTTTTTCTCTCTCTAGTTGCGTAGCGCCATGCATGATACAAGGTTGTGCAAAGGCTGCTCCGGAATGTGCGCCGTTTTTCTTTCGTTGTTGAAATAAGGCCGGTGTTTGTTTTCTTCAGTTCTACGCCCAGTATGTAGTAGTGTGTGTTCGGTTGGAGTTGCTGTTTCTTGGCGTGGGAACGCAGAACACGTAGAGAAGCGTGGAAGCTCTTCATCGCGACAATGCGTTCGCCTTCAACGCTGCAAGCGGCTACAACCACTATGGCTGCAGCGTCTACCAAGCAGGAAGCGAAAAAAATATGGCCGCTTTGAATATTTAATCATATACGAAGTAGGTGCGTAGCACCGCTTATTCCCGTTATACCTTTCATGCATTACCACACACATCTGCGATTTACACTCTCTCCAGTATCTTCCCTCAGCTCACGCAAGAGGCGGCCAGCAGTCAGAAAGACAAACAGCACCGACGGTTGCGCTTCCAAAACACACAACACACACACCTAATGCCCAAACATTCCCATCGGTGCCCTTGGTCGGTAGCTCGCGGGTGGCGGTTTCAAAATGACCTATGTCCAGGCGTCTTCCTGAGAAGATACCGACAGCAGCTCCCTCAGCCACGCATTCTTCCCAGCCCGTGTTTTGCGGCGATTTATGGCCTCCGCGCACTTTCCCCTCAAACTGAGACATAGCCGTTAGCGCCGAACCCATAACCACTGTGCTTACGCTGTGCTTTTTAACTGCTCTGGTTTGCCTCCTTTGAGGCACGGTCGAAGCACGACTTTTCCGACAATCGGAACGGACCGAACCGACGGCGTCGCCCGTTTCCATGTGTTTTTATACCACTTCCGAAGAGCGGCTGCCTGCGTGACCGTCATAAATAAACTCGCGTCAATCTGCCACTTGACCTTGGCTGCTCCTTCGGAATCTCCTCCGTGACAGTGGACCCGTGGTGAACACTTCGTTTCTGGGAGAAGCCCGCTAAATTAACTGTCGATTTATGGGCCTCCGGCGTTCCAGTTTTGCCTTCGTAACCATTGTACTTCCGCACTTCGAGCATGGCGAACCTGCGCCGCAGTGCCAGATGGCCCGGCTTCATCCATTGCGACGCGAAAGATAGATTGATTTATTGAAAGGAAAAGGCAGAAAGGTTAGCCAGAATAATTCAAATCTGACCTGCTACTCTGCACTGGGGAAGGGGAAGGAGAGCAGAAAGAAGGTCATGATGAGCGACGATGTGGGAGAAGGCATATGAAATACATATACAGACACAGTAGCTTGTTTTACAAGCGCGAATAAAGTCCGCTGGCGCAGAAAAAACGGCAAAAAGCACGCATTGCCTGGACACCCTTCCCCTTGTCCTGCCAAGCGCCCAGCAGCAGTTCCTCCGACAGAGGCCTCTTTTCTAAACGCTTCAAGGAAGCGGCTAGCACACTTCTTTCGCGCGCATACGCTGGGCACACCAATAATATATGGTCCACAGTCTCTGGGATGCCATACGTTGAACATACCGGCGAGTCCATCTGTCCAAATTAATGTAAGTGCTTGTGCGTGAAAGCCACGTTTAAACGAAGTCTATGTAGTAAGCATGCCTGATGACGCGGAATATCACGCGGAACATAGAATTTTAATGTTTGATCGAGCCTTCTTAGACGAATGTGTCGGCTAGGCCCAGTAAGCTGCTGTAGCATTATTCATACAACTCGTAAGAAGGCACGTCGTGTCAACTCTTGAGAAAGGCACAGATGTTTGGAGGCCATTGATGAGTGCGCTTTCCGCTTCAACATCGGCCTGTTCATTCCCATGGAGCCCGCAGTGAGCAGGGATCCATTGAAACATTATTCTGTGGCCTTGCAGCTGGGCAGATGTGAATAGCTCCATAATATTTAGTGCCAGGGACTGATAGGCAGTGTGGCGTAAGAAGTTTTCCAAAATTTGTAATGCAGTCTTTGAGTCCATGAATATACACCATTTTTGAGGTGGTTCCCCACATATGTAGCGAATATATTCCCGAATGGCTACAAGTTCAGCAGCGGTTGATGTAGATGTATGTCGCAAAAGGAAATGCAGAGTCGTTTTCTGAGTTGGTATGACCACAGCTGCAGCGGATGCCTGTGCTGACACAGATCCATCGGTATATACGTGAATATAATTAAGATATTCTGACCACATGTGCGCCACAGTAAGTTGTTTGAGTCCACTAATTGCACCACTGATTTCTTTAGTATTCCGGGAACACGAAGGTGCCCCAAAGGTTTATCCGTCGTCCATGGTGGTTGGGCGGGACGATATGGGAGGGCATATCCTGTCGGTACTTGCGACTGATGGCAGCGGAGTGCACTTGTAAAACTGCAGTCCGGCCTCTCATCCAGAATCTTGCTGAGTGGGTGAAAACTGTGCCTTGTAAGTGCTGTTAAATATACACGAAGTGGTTCGTGTGACACGTATATGAATATTGGGCGAGCATGTGCCTCTTCAATTGTACCTTTGTTAGAGGTGCAACTAGGCAGTCCAAGGCATATTTTTTGAGTGCCTGCAATTGTACGCTCTCTAAAGTCCGCAAGCATGATGCAGGAAGACTGTACCGGATGTAGCCAACAAACAGAGTCTCGTAAAGCCGTATTAAGGAGCGCTCAGTTGGACCCCATTTGATGCCAGCTATGTAATAAAGTACATGGCAAAAATTAATTAGCCTTTTCTTCACCATAGTAACATGTTTCGACCAAGATAGTCGGTGGTCAATAATTACTCCCAAGAATCTGTGCCTGGAGACGTATGGTATTACGACTCCATGAAGGGTAATCGGGTAGCGGCTGACACATTTCCGCGTAAACGCAATCACTGCACACTTTTCTGCCGCTAAGAATAAACCTTGACGCCGTAAGTACATCGATGTCGATGACACAGCACGTTGCAATCCCGCACGTAGTTGTGGGCGCATCGAACCAGAGGCCCAGATGCAGATGTCGTCAGCATATGCACTTATGTGGATGTTAGTTGGTAGTTCACTCACCGGGCCAATTAGCGCAGCGTTAAATAAAGTTCAAACACACACACGTTTCTGCAACGCTGCTGCCACGTCCGCAACTGACACGCCCCTCTTTCACTGTCTTACTCTCTAACTGGGTGCATCATGCGGTTGCTCCTCCTCCTCAGTGTTAAGTCGCGTGATGTGGGCGTCATCACTTTCCCTTCCTCCTCTTCAAGTTCATGGAAAGATGGATGGACAGAGAGAGAGCTCAGCTTCTACTACAACTCTGTGGCCACTCCACCTCCCGAATGCTGAGCCGCGAGAGGCGCGCATAGCCCCCTTCTCTTTCTTCACTTCAAGTTCACAAAGAGAGAGAGTGAGCGGCTTCGGACAGACATCGGCGAAACCCGTGCTTTCGGCTGGTAGTGCTACGCACTAAAAGAATGAAGTTGGGCTTCAAACAAGCTGTCGATCTTTATTTTACAGGTAAGGCATCGAGTGTAGTGCATTGCTATGTCTGTGTTCCTACACTTGGGATACGTTATTGCGCTGCGCACGAGTTTCTCGGGGCCGGATGCCTTATTTCAATTTCAGGGCGTAGTCTTAGGCATATCACAGCTTTCGTATTGGCGGTGATTTTGAGCGGTTCGACGTTAGTATGCGCTGAACTCTGGTTAATATTTTTCGATGAACCATGCGGTCGTATAATATTTGTGCCGTTGGTTGCAGCTGCTTTCAATAAACTGTTTTTACTAGGCCCTTATGAAAGCAAAATCAGTGCTGATTGTTGAATAATAAGCAATTAAAGGAAAAAAACCTTGAGGAAGCTTTGCCTGGCGCAAATAATCGATTTAAATATAATGCCTGAAGAACCGATGACAGTGTACGGCTTCTAAAAGCGAGTATGAGCAACTACTGTTCTGCGTTCAAAACTTTTCACGTATTCAAGTTTGAACTGCCAGCTCTTCGTTGCTTATGAGGCACCGTGTATTCGGAGTTTCAAGCAACGTTCACGGACCTCGTATCAACGACTTTCACTTTCTATTCTCTTTTTATTTCTTTTGAGCACAAAGTCTCTGTGCGCAGGCCAAGCAGCTGCTATATCGCGATGATAATGCCTGTAAGGGACATCTTCAGTGCCCTACAGACCTATTCCGAGACCGTTCTCCTGCTGCTTACTTGCCTGTAGTAGGTTGTGAAAACAAATACCAGCTGTTGTTACAATTATCAGTATGCACATATTGATTTCTTTTTTTCATTACTACGCAGGTGTACCAAATTCACTGTAGAAAGGTTTGGTGGATACCAGCAGTGAATAAGCGCGAAATGTTTGAAAATTTCGCAGGACCGGCAAACTGGTTGATGGACACAAAGTAAACGTGCTGAGCAGTCTTGTGTGAGTTCTTACTAGCTCTCTTGACAGCGTGATTGCTGGCTGACAATTTAGATAGAGCCTGATGTCCACCATATAGTGTTCCCTTTTTGGCATTGTAAAAAAAAAATAAACGCCCCACCCTGCTGCTGCTGTACGCCTTAAAGCGCAACTCCGGAGGTTTTTTGACATTCGGATATTCTAATAAAACTTTTGCTGTAGGTTCTCTCCGTCCTGGCGCATTCTACAAAATTTGGATGCTGTACAATAACCCGTTCGCGCGCAAAAAATATGCCGTTTTCATGGCTTAAGTTTACAGTATTTGTGCGGCCAACACTGAGTTTCTGGCATTAAAAACAGTATACCGGCGTTGCTGTTCACTTTCCGCGTGATTATAAAATGGTGAGGTTTATATTGAACTACCTCGGACATTTTACGCAGTGCGTCATGATTTCCATACTTTATGTTTACCATCCAACGCACGTAGTAGTATTTTCTAATACTGAGTGTGACGTCACCATTTGTCAACGGGAACGACGTTTCTGGCCATGAAAGCAGTTTCGGTTTCGATTTGCTGATTTTCCTTTTTAAAAATTCTTCTAATTGGAATTTCCAAAAACGGTATTTTGTGTTGGAGTCAGCACATGCCGAGGAATGTAATTCAACCAAAAACACAAAATAACGAAAACAACCACCCTTTACGTTGCCCTTTAAGGGGGCCGAGTACTTCTCAAGTCGCAGGTACACGGCTTTTCCCTCGGCCTCCCTCAACTCCTTCATAGATAAATAAAGTATTTCTCTTCGCATGTATGTGACACATGCAAATATCACTTGTTTGCTTTGTCACAAGAGTATTTACTATATAAGTTCAGAAGAATGAGGACTCGAAACTTATGCAGCCACCAGTCACAGAGTGTCGAGACCATTTAGGATTCATTCACACTTGTGAATCGTGAAAGACATGCAGCTTTCATTTGCTATCAGGGAGTGTGTGTGTTCTTAATAGCTCTCTTGCCAGCGTTATTGTTGCCTGATAATTTAGATGGAGCCTGATGTCCACCATATAGTGTTCTCTTTTCGCGTTGTGAAAACAAAATTAAACGTCCCACTTTGCTGCTGCTGTATGCCTTAAAGGGGCCGAGGAATTCTCAAGTCACAGGTACGCGACTTTTCCCTCGGCTTTCTTGCACCCCTTCATGGAAAAAAAGCATATCTGTACGTATATATGTAACACAAGCAATTAAGACTTGTTTGGTTTGTCACAAGAGTACTGGCTATATAAGTTCAGAAGAATGAGGACTCACGTCATATGCAGCCACCAGTCACGAAGTGTCGAGACCATTTAGGATTCATTTACACTTGCGAATTGTGAAAGACATGCAAGCAGCTTTCATTTCCGATCAGGGAGTGCCTTAATAGAGCAGTCGTCGGCATGGCTGTCTATAGTCCTCAAACAGTGTGCTTTGTGCGGTATGGATGGCATCTACTGATAATTCCTGTGTAGCATGCTTGGCTACACTGATGGAACTGCCTTCAGCTTTTTTTCCTTTTAGCAGCCGAGATCGCTGCGGTGACTGGCATATGCATAACATGACCATGGTCAAAAGCAGAGATAAAACATCCTTTGTGTTGCTGTTATGAAATTTTATGTGCAGCTCCTCTGATATTCCCCCTTTATGGTTCACTGCCTTGTCGTGGCGGAGGGGCTTGCGAAACTCGATGAAGTCGTGAGATCTGCTGTGTACGGCCACCCAAGATATACAGGTCACGGCAGAGAGTTCTCACAAAATGTGATTCACTGGAGAAGGTAATGGCAACCCACTCCAGTATTTCCTGGCAAGAAAACCCTATGGCGAGTCCCAATACCATTAAAGATGGCGCCGGAAGATGAGCCCCTTAGGGTGGAAGGCGTCCCACATGTTACTGGGAATGAACAAAGGGCGATTCCTAGTAGCTCCAGGACGAATGAAACGGCTGGGCTAAAGCCAAAAGGACGCTCAGTTGTGGATGTGTCGGGAAGCGACCGGAAAGTCCGATGTTGCAAGGAGATATATCACATAGCAACATAGAATGTAAGATCTAGGACGCAAGGTAAACTGGATGTCGTCAAACGAGAAATGGACAGATTGAACATTGATATCTTGGGTATCAGCGAGCTCAAGTGGACCGGAATGGGAGAATTTTACTCCGGCGACCATTATGTCTTTTATTGTGGGCACGAATCCAAGAGAAGGAATGGGGTCGCTCTTATAGTAAACAGAAGAATGGGCAAAGCAGTGCTAGGGTACAACCCCAAAAACGACCGAATGATTTCACTTCGGATCCAAGGTCACCCTTTCAACATAACAGTTATCCAAGTCTATGCACCGACCACTACTGCTGAAGAAGCTGACGTTGAGAGATTTTATGCCTTTTTATGCCTACAATGCCTTTTAGACCACACCCCATAATTAGACGTCGTTTTTCTCATAGGAAACTGGAATGCTAAGGTCGGGAGTGAAGAAATGTCCGGAATTATAGGCAAGTTCGGTCTTGGCGAGCCAAATGAAGCTGGGCAGAGGCTAGTAGAGTTTTGTCAAGAAAACAACCTGAACATACCGAATACTCATTTTCAACAGTACAAGAGGCGCCTGTACACATGGACTTCACCGGACGGTCTGTACAGGAATCAGATCGATTATATTCTTTGCCGGCAGAGATGGAGAAGTACTATACAATCAGTAAAAACAAGACCTGGGGCCCATTGTGGCACCGATCATCAGCTTCTTGTTGCCAAAATTAAGCTTCGATTGAGGAAAACGCAGAAAACTAGAAGGCCTTTCAGGTATGATCTGGATCAAATTCCATTAGAATATGCTGTGGAAGTGAGGAATCGATTTCAAGAATTAGATCTAGAAGACAGAGAGCCCGAAGAGATGTGGACTGATGTTCGTGATATAATACAAGAAGTTGCAACTAAGGTAGTTCCAAAGCAAAAGAAATGCAAGAAAGCAAACTGGTTATCTGAAGAGGCTTTGCAAATAGCTGAGGAAGGGAGGATGGCAAAAGTTATGGGGGAAAGAGAAAGATACAAGGTTCTCAATGCGGATTTTCAGAAAATAGCAAGGAGAGATAAGAATGCCTTCCTGAACATACAGTGCCAAGCAGTCGAAGACAACAGCCAATTAAGGAACACAAGAGCTCTGTATAAGACAATCAAAGATATCAAAGGAAGCTTCAGAGCTAAGCTGGGCGTGATAAAGGACAAACGAGGCAAGGACCTCACTGAAGCCTCAGAGATAAAGAAGAGGTGGCAGGAATACACAGAAGAACTGTACAAGAAGGACCCGAATGTGCAAACCCAACACAAGATGGTTGTGATTACTGATCTCGAGCCGGGCATCATGAAGGGTGAAGTTGAATGGGCCTTATCCAGCCTTGCTAAGAACAAAGCTAGTGGAATTGGTGGCATTCCAGCTGAGCTGCTTCAAAACCTCAGCCATGACGCTGTTGGCATTGTGCATACATTATGTCAGAAGATTTGGACAACCCTGCAGTGACCACAGGATTGGAGGAGATCAGTTTACATCCCCATTCCAAAGAAAGGCAGTGCCAAAGATTGTTCCAACTACCGCACGATCGCGCTTATTTCGCATGCTAGCAAGGTGATGTTGAAAATACTCCAAGGCAGGCTGCAGCAGTATGTGGATCGGGAGCTTCCGGGCGTGCAAGCTGGGTTTCGCAAGGGCAGAGGAACTAGAGACCAAATTGCCAACCTTCGCTGGATCATGGAAAAAGCAAGAGAGTTCCAGAAACCCATCTACTTCTGCTTTATTGATTATGCGAAAGCGGTTGACTGCGTAGATCACAGCAGATTATGGCAAGCTCTTCAAGAGATGGGAGTTCCAATTTACCTCATCTGTCTCCTCAGGAACCTGTATGAAGGGCAAGAGGCCACAGTCAGAACTGGGCATGGTCTTACTGATTGGTTTCCGATTGAGAAAGGAGTGAGGCAAGGCTGCATACTGTCGCCCTGCCTCTTTAACCTATATGCAGAGTGCATCATGAGGAAGGCCGGTCTGGACGAGTCTTCAGCTGGAGTGAAGATTGCTGGAAAACGTATCAACAACATTAGATATGCGGATTATACCACTTTAATGGCAGAAAGTGAAGTGGAACTCAAGAGACTTATGATGCGCGTACAAGAGGAGAGTGAGAAGTTTGGGCTTAAACTGAGAAAGATGATGGCGACTTGCCCTATGAAGTCCTGGAGCATCAATGGACAAGAAATGGAAGCTGTGACTGATTTTCTCTTCTTGGGCTTCAAGATTACCTCGGAAGGAGACTGCAGCCATGAAATTAGGAGACACCTGCTTCTGGGAAAGAGAGCATTGGTTAGCCTTGACGGCCTTGTAAAGAGCAGAGACATTAGTCTGCCAACCAAGATCCGTATAACTCGTGCTATGGTCTTTCCAGTTGTGATGCGAGAGTTGGACTGTGAAAAAGGTTGACCGCCGAAGAATTGACGCGTTTGAATTGTGGTGCTGGCGAAGACTCTTGAGAGTTCCTTGGACTGCCAGAAGATCAAATCAGTCGATATTGTCGACCATAAACCCTGACTGCTCATTGGAGGGTCAAATTCTAAAGTTAAAGCTCAGCTACTTTGGTCATCTGATGAGAAGAGAGGAGTCGCTGGAGAAAGATTTGATGTTGGGAATTGTTGAGGGTCGCCGGAGAAGGGGTAGGCAGCGAACGCGATGGTTAGATGGCATCCTCGAGGCACTGCAGATGAAGTTATGGGATGTTAGGAAGATAATGAGAGACCGGAAAGTGTGGCGTGACATGGTCCATAGGGTCACGAAGAGTCGGACACGACTGAACGACTAAACTGAACCTCTGATATTCAGCATTCCCTTTCATTAAGTTGTGGCATTCCAATATGTTTCTGTGTAGAGCAAGTTGGTATCTAAGTGACAATGTGTTATACAGCAAGAATATATATCCAGAAACCCCGTGGAATTTATTTCTCAACATTAGTTTCATAACACTGATCACACTGTACCCAACCCTTGCGCTTCTCACTAGGTTACTCATGTCCTTTCACAGCGCAGTGGGGCTATGAAATTCGAAAGACTGAGCTGTGGGGCCTTTGTTATGTGAACCAGTTCTGCACCGAAAGGAAATGCTCTGTGCATATTATATTTGGTGAACAATAACTAAAGTGAAAGATGTGTACCAGTTTGCTACGTACAAACATTTCAGGGCAGCACATGTCCCTACAGGTTACCTTCAATTTTTTTGTGGTTCTGCGGCACCTTTCCCAGTAGAGGCAAGTGATGTGCAGCCAGACAAGGCTACAAATGGGAAGTCACTTTTAGCTCTGTGCCAGCAAATCCTCAGTGCAGGCTATCCCAAACCAGATATTTTCGGTAGATGTCACTGGTCACTGTAGCCAAGTGCAATCCTTTCGAGCCCTGTGGACAGCTTTGCTGACTGCTCCACTTATGACCGCTTGCAAGGGCAACCCACTGGATATGATCCCAGATGGTCTCATCAGCAGTGATACTTGCCAGTGTTGCAGTAAGACATGTTTCTTGGCATGCTAATGCTTAGCACAGCTTGTAGCCGATGAAGTACACATCCCATCAGTCCTCCCGTTTTTTTTTCTCTGGCTTCTCCTAGAATGGTAGTTCCTTGATTGTTATTGGCAACACAAAGCCATATGCGGTACAAGCATCTGTCCACTTCCGAGGTGCTGCCTGTTTATTTGCAGTTTGCAGCTCCAAGCAATCAAGAAACATGCGACTGGCCCGAAACTGTTTCTTTTTTACCAAAATGGTGGGATTATTTGTGTGATTCGCGAGTTGTAACTGGGTAGTCACATGTTCAAGGGTACTGTTGGCAGCAACATTTTATGCAGTGCGTATCCTCAGTCAACAAATTATATTAGCTCTCCTAACTGTGTCTCATAGCATGAGGCACATTATTGTTTCCTGTAGATTTAATATGCATAATTTTTTATAGTTTGAGACATTTATGATACTCATGTTCTGAAAATTTTTCCGCCGATAGCTCACAGTGCCTTTTTATGTACTGGTATCTTTCCTGCCGCAATTGTCCTTTTGATTTTTAGAGCACCATTTAGATCCTAAAAGGTGACAAATATTCCTTGTCGATGTCAGCATAACCTGTGCTCTCGCTTTATTAAGGTAATAAGGGGGGGACCTGAATTTAATAACAACAACTGAGGTATTTGCTGCAGGAATATTACAGAACATGTAAGCAATGCATGGTTTCAGAATGAAATATTAAAATTCACTGACTCACTGCTCTATTAAACTTAAATTAAATCAAGACATAATATATACCTTCTTGGGGCAACAACATACAGAAAGAAAAACAAAATGATGCATATTTTTGTTGTACTCGCAAGCAACAAATGGTGGCCTGGAGTTGATACTTCAATCCATGCTCACGTGGGGCCTGTGCCTGCAGCTGCATCGTTTCCTCCTGAAGAAGATCCTAAGCTGTACCTGCTGGAGTATCCATGTCTGCTGCTTTTTCAGCATGAAATCTTGAAAGGTGAAGGATTTTAAGGTCAAAATAGCTTAGTAATTATGCACGCTAGATGCTCTCGGGTTCAGTTTGCTGCCCATAAATACACTATTCAACTGTTATGGACATATCTAGAACAGGGGCTTGGTAAGTGCTGTCACAGTTATGATAGGATTACTTTGATGTTAACTACTTATTGGATCGAATCAACCTACAAATTGCCTTATGGAGTGGAGCTTTAATAAGACAAGTGTTTGGCTTGTTGGTGTGGTTCATGATCCACAGATGAAGCACAGTACCACAAAACATGATGACAGAGATGCTGAACTCTACTAATTCCGGAAACCACTGAAACATTGCATGTCCCATGACACACTACAAGGCAGGAAACATTTAAACACAACATGGCAGCAAGGCATGGAAAATTTTAAAACAAGAGAAGGTGGTACAGGGCGAGGAAGAACCAGAACAGGGTGGTATAAAAGGCAAATGCTTTTTAAAACAGCGAACGTGTAACTCTGTGGAAAGCTTTGACAAAGATATTTACAAAACGGGCCCAAAGCATACAATTAGAAGGACGTCTGAACAGTTCAAGCATGGCATACACATAGAAGGGTGATATGCATGAAAATATGGGGATCAGGCATATAAACAAGAAAAAAAAAACAGCACATGAATGACAAAGGTGAAGAACACAATAACACGGTGAAATACTTAAGAGATGCACTAAACACCAGAAGTAAAAAAAATCTAAAATATTTTGACAAATGATAGAGGTTTTAACGCTAAATGGAGAAAAAGTTGGGAGAAAATAAAATGTTTGTAAACAATTGTCAGGCAGAACGAGAAATAAAGACAATCTCTTTCCAAGGATGAAACCAAAGGTGTGCACATCCGCCCTTGAGCATCAATATCTTGACTTCTGCTAATTCTCTTGTCAACTTATTCCGGGACTTTTTGGATACTGTGGTCTTTTCGAACCCTGGGCGGCATGGCATTTCGAGCCACAATTTTAATAATGCACTTGCAGGTGCCTGACTTTCTTTAATTTATTTATTTGAAGTGCATTTTTATATACTTCAGGAAGAAGGCAAAGAGGCTCGACGTCTGACGCGGGCCTTCCTCCTTGGGGGAAACAACTTGCATTTGGCTCAAGCATGGAAAAGAAGAAACTACAATAAGTGTAGCGGTCATCATGACACCAGTTTCCACAAGCACAAGAAACAAAATCCATTAAAAAAATGACAATACCTTAACCTAAGGTGTTCTGCATGCACAAAATCATGAAACCATCACACGCCACAACTGCTGGAGCAGCAGCCTACGAGATACATAGCCTTTCATTGATTTATTGACCAGTTTAGTCAATGTATACCTAGTGGCAAGATAATGGAATTGAGTAGGCAATGCCTTAAACGCATGTCACTAAGGGTTTTGCATACTGCATGGTACAAGCTGTGTTTATTTTTTACTTACAGTGTGAAACAGTTGGGATGTCACCCTGCTTACTTTCTATTTTTAACGTTTTGGAAAACGTGATGAATGTGTGGAAGACAGAAACTTTCTTGTTTTGGTTTCCTGGGTCAGGTGATAAGTCACTTTTATAGTGCTGGTTATGTTTAGAATCCTGTCTGCAACAGAAGAGTGAAGTTGGGGCCAGTACAATTGTGCTACCCCACACATTTGGTTTCAGGGGCTTTCCTGTATCTTGTGCTTGCATAACGTATTAAAAGCATTAATAAAAGATGACCAGATAAGTTTATTTTCACCTGCTTTGAGTGAACAGATTCACATGGCAGGATGCGCTTGTCCGTAGTTTGATGTAGCAAGCACACATGTTTGGGTGTGAAGATTCTTAGCTGTAGGTAGCAGACGGAATCATTGTCCGGAATTTTATGTTTTAATTCTTGAGAACTCTGAGAACGTGTGACACTTCATAAAAAATGGGTGGTTGTCACACTCTGAAAGGACTAGGAAATCATTCGTGATGTGGGAAGTTTTTTCAGTGCATGACACACCTCTTAGAAACTGCTTCAGAGGAAGGCTTATGAACAATTTCGTGGTCTGTTTTCAGTATTTTAGTACGACGTCTTTCTACAGGAATTGCCTCTAGTTTCGAGTGTTTTTAGGAATACACTAGCATCACTCGAATAAACACACCAAACGCTGGACAGTGATTATCTGCAATTCCGGGAGCTAAAAATTTCCTTCTCACCTGATCAAAAGCGCTGGCTATTCAAACCTAGTGGTGACAAAGCTCATCCTGCCATATAACTGCTCTCACTCAAAGCTAGTCAAAAGAAACATCAAGTCTACGTGCTTTGAATGAGTTGTGCGAGCACAAGTGGCAGGAAAGCTCCTCAAACCAGGTGTGGGCTCATGCATCCAGGGTACCCGCCATTCCTTTCTTCTGTCGCAGAAAAAAAACTCTGAAAATAGTATACACGAAAAAAAGTCTCGTTAGCTGAACTACCAATTAAATAAAAACAAAAAGTTGCTCTTTTTTTCAGCGCATGAACCAAGTTTCATGAAACTTTAAGCGAAGTGGAAAAAACGGAGGGATCTGTCTCTCCTGCTTCCTAGGGCATTATGAACTCAATTCTATTTTCTTGCTATTAGGTATACATAGGCCAAAAGAGCCAAAGTGTCAATGAAAGGCCAGTGCAGTGTAAGAACCATTAATTAGGTATGTTCTTCAAAAACCTGCCAGTTCTCTGCCAAATTGTGGCCTACAAAAGCTATGCTGCATGATGTTCAAAGAGGCTACGGTTTTAAAAAAAAAACTTCAGGAACAAACTGACACATGAAATAGTGGAAGCTGAGAATATTTTGAGGCTCAAAGTTTAATGTGTAAGCACACCCTCAGTTTACCTCTCTGATGAAGAGTCTGCCTTTCTTTCTGGTTCTATTTGACCTTTCCTTGGTTTTACGGACGAATTTATATTGTTTTGCTTCACTTATTTTATTCCAGACTTTGTGCTTTTTTGCTTTTAGCCTTCAACAACACTTATGTGTAGATATATTGCCGCAAAACCTTCAAAACTGTAATTGTTGTTTTTTAGCAGCCGCCGGCATGCGGCCTTATCACTGTGATTCTGGCACGCGTATCAATTCTGTATCCAGTGTTTGTTCATGCTCGTTGTCGCCATACGACGCGTTATCAATTTCTTTGTCACGAACGATGCGCGGAGATGTGTCTCGAAGATTGCGATCATATGCGTATGTTTCTAGAATGTTCTAGGTTGTGCTGTAGCAGTTTGCGATGTTTTCTAGATTGTTCTGAGCAGCATTTAAATTGAGCGTTAACGAGTGTGACAGACATTCTTTGTTCGACGATCGACGAGCACGTTTGTTGCTATCGCCGCCCCCGAGTCCTTAGTTCTTTTGCGGGCGCTGTCAGTCCAATAAAGAGTTTTTTTCAGTACCATCAAGCCTGTGTCTTCTTTCGGTGTCAACGGCTTTGTCACCACTACGGGATATCTAGTGGAGATGCTGCCTTTGATCCATGAAGCGAAGACCCCAGCCTTGTTCCTGTCGCCCTGGGGTACCAGCCTACAATTCACCGAACCAGCTGCCGACTCCAAGGCCTACAACCCAACCACGGTCTGCTGCCTTACCCCATTCGACTCCGGAATAAATCAGCTTTGAAAATGGCCCAGCTAACAGCACCAGCCGTCTCCGTGCAGCCCCGGGAGCCCCCCATATTCCAAGGACTGCGCAGTGAAGATGTGCAAGACTGGATGGACTTTTTCGACCGTGTGGCAGCATTCAACGACTGGAACGACGTTGTGAAACTCAGGCAAGTCTTCTTTGTTCTTCAAGGACATGCCCGAGGTTGGTTCGAAAATAACGAGACTTCTTTAGAGGATTGGGAGATATTCAAAACACCGTTTTTGATGGCTTTTGCAAGCTCTGTCCGAAAACAAAGTGGTCAGGCCCTCCTCCAAACAAGAATTCAACTGCCAAACGAGCCCGTCCTGGTCTACATAGAGGTGATGAAGCGCCTCTTTCGCCGCGCCGACCCTAACATGACCAAAGGTGACAAGGTGAAATTTTTAATGCACGGTGTTTAAGAGTCGCTTATTGCAGGGCTTGTCCGGAATTCCCCGAAAACTATGGACGAATTTGAAAGTGAAGCATCGATTATCGAGAATACGTTGGACACCCGGATGCGCCACTATAAGCAACCGCTTCAGCCGGAGTACTCAAGCTACTACCCCAGCGCATCTGCAAGCGGAGAGACCCGTCGGGACCTCATCCGGGAGATCGTGCGAGAGGAGCTTCGCCTAGTGCTGTCATCATCGCAACAACCCCAGGTGGCGACGCTCGCGGACGTCGTCCGTGAAGAAGTCCAGCAGGCGCTAGGCGTTCCTAAAGCGACGGCTGCGACAGTTCCAGCAGAAGAGGCAAAAGCGATAAACTACGCTGCTGCATTACGTCGTCCTGCACCCCGACGCGACCTCCCAAGCCCTCGTCGCTACCATCCTGCCCCCGAAAGCCGCCCCTTGGCCCCCGCCCGCCAAGTCTACCAGCGATCTCCAAGCCCCAGGAAATGCGACGCTTGGAGGACATCTAACAACCGACCGCTCTGCTTCCATTGTGGTGAGGCAGGACACATACTCCATCACTGCCCGTACAGGCGGATCGACCTCCGTGGTTTTGCTGTCGATGCCCCACGAGCCCGTCCTGGCGAGCGACCACAGGAAATCAACGACTTCCTGCGCAGCGGAAGCACTCGTCGCCAAGGCGTCTGTCACGCTCCCCATCGCCGTACAATGCCCGACTTGTGTCGCCGGGCAGCGGTTACTTGCAAGGACGGTCTCCTTGCCCCCGTAGGGGAAACTAAAAGCAACAACCTTTGGAGGTGAGGTTGCTCAGGGGCGAAAAGACGAAGATCCTCCGTCGCCGACGACCAGTAACGACGACGCAGCCATTTCATTGCCGCTCCACACGAGGGCATCGACGAGAACATGACCAGAGTGCAAGCCGACACCGCCGCCCAGCGAAGCAGCAACAGTATGTCCCGGCCATGACCTGAAGAAACGACGGAGCCGAGATCGGACACCAAGACCCACGTGCAATGCGAGGACGCGAATAAGTGACCTTGAAGTTGATGTCGACGGTTGCAGAGTCACTGCCCTAGTAGACACCGGTGCTGACTATTCAGTCATAAGTGGACCGTAAGCCTCTGAGCTCAGGAAAGTTACCACTGCTTGGGAGGGCCCGCTGATTCGCACCTCAGGTGGCAACCTGATTACACCATAGGGATGATGCACTGCAAGAATAACCGTAAATGGGCGTACTTACCCCAACAGCTTTGTGGTCTTGCAGCAGTGCTCCCGAGACGTGATTTTAGGCATGGAATTTCTAAATGAACATGGGCCTGTCATTGACCTGCGATCTAAGCTCATCAAGCTCTCTGGAGACAAAGTCATTCCTGCTACAACGAATTCGACGCAACACATCGCTCTAAACGTCCTCAATGGAGAATTGACCGTGTCGCCCCGATCAAGCGTCGCAGTCTGCGTAGGTAGCGCAAACATCAAAATCGCTGAAGCCATTGTCGAAGGAAATATCCAATTGATCTTGCAACGAGGTGTCGGCATCACGAAATTCCGGAGAGGACAAGCTCAAGTGCTGGTAACAAACTTCACCGAAGAATACCGGCATTTCAACAAGGGCATGACGATCGCTTTTCCCGGCGAATTAGCAGACCTCAATGACGTGTTCGTCCTCCACGATCAACTACTGGAAGGCGCGCCGGACCAATTTCGTCAGCCCACATTTGACATCAACCCGGCATTGACCCGCAGCAGGAAGGACCAGATTTGCAGTCTTTTTTGAAGCTACAGGGAGTGCTTATCGTCATCATCGAAGGTACGATAAACATCATTGGCCAAGCACCGCATTATGACGGACGAACACGCCCGACCTCTGCGCCAAAGCCCGTATCGTGTATCGCCGCAAGAACGCCAAGCCATATGCGATCAAGTTGAGGAAATGCTGCGTGATGACGTAATCCAACCATCGAACAGCCCTGGGCGACACTAGTCGTTTTGGTGAAGAAAGACGGCACACCTCGCTTCTCCGTTGATTACCGCCGCTTGAATAGCATAACTAAGAAGGATGTCTACCCGCTTCGCCGCATCGACGACACTCTCGGCCGGCACTGCAATGCAAGGTACTTTTCATCGATGGATCTGAAGAGCGGATAATGGCAAATTGAGGTCGACGAAGCAGATAGCGAGAAGACCGCATTCATCACACCGGACGGCCTTTTTAAGTTCAATATGATGCCATTTGGCCACTGCTCAGCACCAGCCACGTTTCAACGTGTAATGGACACAGTCCTGGCAGGCTTGAAGTGGCAAATTTGTTTATTATGTTTGGACGACATTGTTGACTTCTTGTCAAACTTTGAAGACCACCTAAAGCGACTGCAGACAGTTCTGGAAGCCATCAAATCATCGGGACTAACGCTAAAAGCAGAGAAGTACCACTTCACCAACGAAGAACTGTGGTTCCTAGGTCACATCGTTAGTAAGGATGGTGTTCGCCCAGACCCGGAGCAAACAGCTGCAATCACACATTTCCCCCCGCCTGTCGACAAGAAAGCTGTGCGCCAATTCCTTGAGTTGTGCGCTTATTATCGACGATTTGTCAGAAGCATTTCGCGCATTGCCGAACCGTTGACGCAGCTTACAAAGGCTGACGTACCTTTTAAATGGGAAGCGCCTCAAGGAGAAGCCTTTGGCGAACTTAAACGCCGCCTGCAGTGCCCTCCTGTACTTGGCCACTTTGATGAAAACGCCGAGACCGAAATTCACAGCGATGCGAGCAGTGTGGGCCTAGGAGCCGTTCTCGTCAAGAAGAGTGCTGGACAGGAGAAAGTGATCGCCTACGCTAGCAGGTCCCTCACAAAAGCCGAAGTCAATTACTCGACGACCGAGAAGGAGTGCCTCGCTATCATCTGGGCCACTTCTAAGTTTCGTCCGTACCTATACGGCCGACCATTCAAGGTGGTATGCGACCATCATGCGCTATGCTGGCTGGCTAATTTGAAAGATCCCTCCGGCCGCCTTGCCAGATGCAGCCTAAGACTTCAAGAATTTGACTTGACTGTAGTCTATAAGTCGGGCCGGAAGCATTCCGACACAGATTCCTTATCACGCGCTCCCGTCGACGCTCCCCCGAAGGACGGTGACGACGACGCCTTTTTGGCACCGGTAAGAGCCAGCAGTTTCGCAGAACAGTGATCAGCCCCTGAGCTGAAAGCGCTAGCCGATTACTTAGAAGGAAAGACCGCTTCCCCCCCTGATGTCTTCAGGCGACATTTATCATCATTCGCGTTAAGCAACGGCCTCCTCGTGATGAAGAGCTTCGCACCCAACAGGACCACGCAACTTCGTATTGTGCCTAAAAACCTTCGGCAGGAAATTCTACAGGCGTTGCATGATGAGCCCACAGCAGACCATCTCAGATTTGCGCGAACGCTGCGTCGAATACAGGAGAAGTACTACTGGCCGCGACTGCCTGCCGAAGATGCGCACTACGTGAAGACGTGTCGTGAGTGCCAACGATGCAAGACGCCGCCGATCAGACCAGTAGGACTACTAATCCCGATTCCGCCCCCAATCCTGCCCTTTCAACAAATTGGGATGGATCTCCTCGGCCCGTTTCCATCTTTGTCTATGGGTAACAAGTGGATCATCGTGGCCACTGACTACCTTACTCGTTACACCGAAGCAAAAGCACTACCCAATGGTACCGCCGCAGAAGTCGCCAAATTTTTTGTTGAACAAATTCTCTTGCGACACGGCGACCCAGAAGTGCTCATCATGGTCAGGGGAACGGCGTTTACGGCAGAGTTGGCGCAAGCCATCCTGGAATACTGTCATACAAGCCATCGACGAACAACTGCGAACCATCCCCAGACCAACGACCTTACGGAGAGCTTCAACAAAATTATTGCGGACATGATCGCCATGTATGTCGACGCTGAACGCAATACCTAGGACACCATCTTGCAGTACGTGATCTTCGCGTATAACACGGCACTCCAGGAGACGACCTGAGCGACCCCGTTCAAGCTTGTGTATGGCAAGGAGCCCACAACGACGATCGACGCAATGCTGCCGCACGTAACCAACCAGGACAACTTTGACGTCGCCGCCTACCTGCAGCGTGCACAGGATGCCCGACGACTCGCACGGCTGCGTAATAAAGAGCAACAGCGCACCGACATCCGACGATACAACTTACGACGACGCCACGCAGTGTATAATCCAGGAGATCAAGTATGGGTTTGGACTCCAATTCGCCGCCGTGGACTAAGTGAAAAGATGCTGCGTCGATATTTTAGCCATACAAAATCCTTCCTCTCTTCGGACAACTGGACTATGAAGTCATTCCAGACGGTACTACAGCATCACAACGACGACGCGCGCGCCCAGAAATCGTTTATGGTATTCGTCTGAAGCCTTATTACGCGCGCTAAAGAATCCGTAATGTTTAAACTTTGTCATGTTTCGATCTAGGTTACTTTGTTTATTTTGGAACATCGTGGCGATGTTTTTTTTTTAATGGGGGAGTAATGCTGCAACACCTTCAAAACTTATCTGTGTTTTTTTAACAGCCGCCGGCCTGCTGCCTTATCACTGTGATTCTGGTACGCGTATCAATTCTGTATCTCGTGTTTGTTCATGCTCGTTGTTGCGATACGAAGCGTTATCCTTTTCTTTGTCGCGAACGATGCGCCGAGATCTGTCTCGAACATTCCGATCATTTGCGTATGTTTCTACAATGTTCCAGGGTGTGCTGTAGCAGTTTGCGACGTTATCTAGATTGTTCTGAGGAGCCTTTAAATTGAGCGTTGACGAGTGTGACGGGCGTTGTTTGTTCGACGATCGGCGAGCCCGTTTGCTGCTATCACTGCCGCCGAGTTGCTTAGTTCCTTTGCGGGCGCAAGTGAGCCCAACAAAGAGTTTTTTTCGGTACCATGAAGCCGGTGTCTTCTTTTGGTGTCAACGGCCTTGTCACCACTATGTGACAATATATTAGCCTTTCTCTTCTTTCAGTTTTGACTCCACCGCATCTCCTCTGCTTAGCCATGTTAATAAATGGCTTCACCGTTGCTATTCATGTGCTGTTTTTTGTTTATATGACCAATCATCACATTTACATACATTAGTGCTTTTTCACTTTTTTGCAATGCTTTACCTGTGTGTGCATGTTGAGGTATACTTTTTAGACTTCTTTTGAAAACATCTTTTGGTTAAATCTTTCCACAGAGTTACTTGTTGACTGTTTTAAAGAAATGATTGCATACTTTTTGTCGCAGTGTTCTGGTTCTTCCTCTCCCTGCACCACCTTTCCCTGTACACCCCTTGTCATATGCGCATTGAAGGTGGTATTTGTCATAGCTATATATATATATATATTGTAATAACTGACTAACTGTCATACCTATATAATAACTGACAACGGAAGTTATTTCACGAGCAGGACATTTACTGACTTTAGTAAAGCTCCTGGAGTACAGCACAGAAAAACGACACCCTACCACCCTCAAGCGAACATTACAGAGCGGGTCAACCCTCAAGACAATGCTGGTGGCTTTCACAGAACGCCACAAGGACTGGGACGCTCGAATCCAGGAGATGGCCTTCGCCACAAGAACCACGGTGAACCGATCCACAGGTTTTACGCCAGCAGCTGTTCTTCTTGGTCACGAACTCCGATTTCCTACGGAGCACGATGTTGCTTCCGGCTCTGAATTACCACCATCCAATTACTCCAGGTTCACCCAGGATCTACTGAGCCGCCTTGCCGGGACCCTGAAGGAGGCCCGAGAGAACCTGGACATCGCCCGCCTAGAGCAATGCAGTCAGTACAACAAGGCAAGGCGACACGGGGAATTAACTGCTAGCGACAAGATCCTCCGCCGCATACACTCACTCAGCGACGCTGCAAAGGGGTTTGCAGCCTCCCTCGTGCCGCGATGGGAGGGCCCTTTCTTAATACTAAAACGCGCCAGCAGTCTGGCCTACCTTCTCCAAAATAGGAATGATGTTCGGGAAATTGGCCCCGTGAACAATGATCTCAGACCTTACTAAGAGCGTCTAAACCACTACAGTAACGGTGTTTTGGACAGTGTCGCTGCACTCCGAATTGCAACGTCCATACACAGACCGATCTTTGTTGCCCCCATTCTTTTCCGTTGCTGCGCAGGATGCCACATGATCACCGCGACCAAAGGAGCCTTCCCAGCTATGATGGCAGCTCTGCGGCCTACCACAGCCGCAGGCATCGCATGGCGGCCTAGGTTCTTTATAATCGAACCGCCTATCTTGCTCCCTCATGGCGTCGGCAAGCAAGGACCGAGTTTCAGGGGCGCTTGCGGTTCGTGGCAACTTGGTGCCACATTGGCAATGGCACGGTGGTTGGCCTTGCATGGGCTTCCGCCTGGGAAACGCAGGTACAGCCGGAGAGAGGCAGTCTACCGGCACCACCGCCATTCACCGGCCATTCCATGGAGGAGAATCGCTGTAGAGACTCCATCCGGCCCCTCCTCGAAGAAACCAACGTACGCTGGTGCTCGCTGTGTGATACATGCGTAATCTTTCAAGAGGCGCATACTCTCGGCGCGCTTCACCAGGAGCAGCAGCGGTTGCATGGCACTGCGCCAGGCTCTGCAGTCTGGTGCTCCAAATGACGCCAGGCGCCGCCTGCTCACAGAGTTCGCCGCAGCTCTAATCCAAAGCCAAACTACGCCCCAAGCACCTGCAGTTCAAGACGCGGTGGCAGCTGAAAGCCTCTTGGACCTAGACGATGTCTAATTCGTCGTGAACATTCGTGCAGTCCCCTTTTTTGAACCTCATGAACATTATTCTGTCCACATTACTGCAGTTTTCTCTATTTAACCCCAGGGAGGGATCTCGTCTTGTGAGGGGGAGTGTGGGGCCAATGGCTCCTCAGTTTTGGAGCATAACCGTGCAATAAAGCAGCAGGCGGCACTCGGCCGGTGCCGATGCTACTGCGCGAGTAACGTGGCGCGTGACTTCCCTAACTCCTAGGTAAGCGACTAGAAAACAGCCGGAAAAGGATTTTCTGCCAGAACCCAGCAAACCTCACACACACACACACACACACAAACACACACACACACACACACACACACGCACACACACATCCACACGCACGCACGCACGCACGCGCGCGCGCAGGAGGTGGTTAGTTCGAAACTGGTAGGTTCGAAACTGGGTTTGGGCCCACTGCGGAGGAGGGGCGCGCAGCGGGGTTTACGGAGCTTCTCCCAAACGCACACCCCTGGAAAAGCCGAGCGCCAGGCCGGGGGACGCTTGTACCCATTTTTACCGGTGGGTGTCCGGCGGTGGGTTTCGAACTAACCACCTCCCGCAGCCGATACGGGCGCTCTAACCACTAGGCCACACACACAAAAGCACGAAAAAACGCTCGGAGGCGTCCCAGCGTTAAAGGGTAGGCTTAGCGCCTTTGACTGTCTCCTGGACAGAGTTGAAAAAGAGTAACCAATACAAGCGAAAAATCCCATGCAAGCACGGAGAACCCCATACAGAATGAGCTGGTCGCCCAGTTGGCTGGGCTACCTTTCCCAGAAATTAGGACATGATGTAGGCTATCGGCTACCACTGTGCTGTACGTGTACAAGGTGCGTGGTTCTGTAAGGTTGAATTACGAAGAATTTGCATTCGTACTGCCAAAGAAAAAGGGAGAAAACCTACATTCTTGTACACCAGTTTAATCTCAACCTGCCACAAGTGCTTTTGAAAGGAGCAGTCGCGTACACAGGGGAATCAGCTCATAATTATCATATCTTTGTCCGCTCACAAATACAATGACATTTCTCAGAGAATGAATTAACATATCTTTAGGCAGGTATGCTGCTGGACATGTCTACGTGATGAATTGGGTTTAGGGGGGATTTTAGCTCAAAAGAAGCAAGGACATGAAAGGCACACAGGACAAGCACTGTGTTCTATTACTTCTTTTTTTTAATTTGTATTACCAACTGGCTCAAACTGCCACTTCGTCCTCAGGGCCAAAAAATGGGTTATGTACCGTCTTTTTGATGCAGCTGGCAAATGATTACGCCCAAAGAATATCGGAGAGACTTTGAATGTGTACTGAATATAGTCAGGATGATGATGACTAATTCTGTTGATGCTTATCCTGCCCTGGGATTCTTATGCTTGGGCGCATTACTTTGTTCTTTAGGTGCATAAACTCGTCTATAAAGCATGCAACAAAATTACGCTTGCCGGGTTGCATAGTCGAAGCTCCCTGCATATCTTGTGGGAAAAATTGTTTACAAAGGCGCCGTGGGCTTCTGGGCTAGCTTTGAACAGTATTCCGTGGCTCAACACCTGAGGCTAGGAAGGAGGGCGGAGGTCATTGGCCTCGGTTGTGTCCTGTGGAGAATGGGCTACCTCAGTGGTCCTGGTGCACATCTCTTATCTTCCTCCTTGTCCTTTTCTGACTGGTTCTCCTCACTCAACTTCCCTATCATCCCACACCTCCCCTACTCCAAACAATACATCCCATGACAGTGTGACAAAGGCATGTCTTCCTTCGCCTGCCTACCTTCAGCTGCAGAGGCCCGAAAACCTGCCAGCCAGTATCTCGAGTGCGCACAGGCGCGTGAAACATCTGCGGACCCACCATAGCACACCTTTGGACACTAGCGAACCTGACAATGCCTTCTGGCTTGACGAGTGCAAAGTACCGGTGGAGAAAACACGTGTGCATTTCAGAAGGCCTGGAATGCGCTTTCACGGCACATAATTATTCTCCAGCAGTTTGTCACCGCGATGATCAAGTAAACGCCATTCGTAAAAAGTTCTTGAAATGTATAACAAAAGTCTGGCAAAGCGTTTACGGCGTAATGCAAAAGCAACAATAAAAAATAACTGGCCTTGAAACATCAGTCCACGATTCGACAAGTAAGGATACACTGATAAGCGCTTATTACTTTCAGTGTAGCGAGTGGCGGCTGCGCACGCATATTAGCCTACATATAGCGCCATCACTGCCAGTGTGTGTGGGCCGAAGGAATCCGGTTTATTTATATGCAAGCGCTTCTCTGCTAAGCCGTCTTTGTATTATCGCACTGAAATGCTCTCAGCAGTTCTCTCAGCAGTTCTCTCAGCGTCGCTTTGCTCATGTGATGTTTGCATTCGAAACTGTTGCTACGCAGTGCAGTACGGTCAACGGTACCACTTCTACAAAGTTCACCATAGAAGCCGAGTGTTGTAAGTGATCAAAATAAAAATTAGAAAAACGTATTCCGGCACTTCTGATTATCTGCTGAGAACGGACTTTATAACGTTGCATGCGCTTATGAACGCTTATAACGTTCATAAGCGCATGCAACAGCGTTGCAAGAACAAAAAAGCTATTGAAGAAAGTGATGCTACGCTTTACCACAGCTGGAGGGAATAATGTTTTTCGAAAAAGAAGGCTACAATAAACCGTTCTACTATAGTTATTTGGTATGCAGGCAGTAAAAAGATTTTTACAAGAATGCTGGCTCTATGGTTGCGCATCACACAACACGCGAGTTTGTGTTTCGCTTCTTTACTTCGATACTTCTCTCTACCATGTCTCGGGCCGCACTTTCCAATGCGTACTCATAGGCATTGAGTACCCGATATTGTTCACCGGACGTATAGTACAAGTTCATTTTCTCTTGTGCATGTTGCTGAAACCTTTCATTTATAATCTTATGTGAATGCACACTGACTATTTTTATGAATACACTTTTTGTGTCATTCTCCCTCCTCTCAAAGCGCTTTTGAGTAGCCGTCTACAGCGGAGGCATAATTACCACCTTATCTAGAATGAGCACGTCAGAATGGTACTGCGGTATGCATGTTGATCGCTGCTATTTGCACCCGATGCTCTCCCAGATACAAAAGCTTATAACATTTTCAATTTACTCCCAGTAAATGTGTCTCTGGGGGCGCATTGGCACCATGCCTCAATGACCTCTCTTGTGCGGTAGCTGAGCAAGTCGACTCGCGCGACGGTGAACTCCATTCTGCTCACCTATTTCAAGCGGAGATGCATTTATTTATACGTGACTTGTGGCTCAATAAAGCACACAAAAAAATAATAATTTTGGCGGTTATATTTATATGATCAATGGGCCTTCTGCAAAAATCCGAAAGTGATAGTTTGTTAATTTGCAGAGCGAGAACCCTTTCATTACGACGGCATGGCCAACTCTGGGGCAGTATCACGAGTAGTGCTGATAACGTCCATGCGCCTTTTTTTACACGTTTTCGCCGTGAGTGCAGTCTAAATAAAAGGACCTCTACGAAACCACTGTGTAGAAATTACAACACAAATACTACTGGTTCTACTACAAATGCCCTATATGGAAGACACACGTCCTCAACACCCCACTTTGTTAGCTCGGCTTCACAATGCCCCCGTAACGATTTCCCGGTGCCAAAATCCTCGAAGCAAACAACCCCAAATCAGAATCTCCGTGCAAGAAGCACCTGCTATTCTCAGTCTATAAATATTGTGCCGATGGTCCTGCAAACCAAGAAAACACACACGCACTAGAAATAGTGTGTGAGAGAGAGAGAGAGCATACAATGGGGGGGGGGGGGCAATTTTTAGACGAATTATTATTTTGATTTTTGCTCCTGTCCCAGAATGCACCGACCAATGAGGATTTATGTATGCACATCCGAGCTATTTTTGCGTATTATTACTCTTACAGACACTCTTAGCATATCGGAGACGTATTAGTTAAGACATATCTTGACGACTTATGTGCATGCACTTACCCTCACCCGCGTCAGTGGGTGTCCGTATGAGGCGTCCAGTGCGTGTCTTGTCTTGTGTCTACAGCATGCTGTTCAATTATAAGCTTTTTTATTATTATTCCAGTGCTCATTCGGCAGTCATTACCAGCGAAAAGAGGGGTGCTGCTGTACAGTTTTACTTTTTACAAAATAATTTATTTTTATTTGTGTTGGCTATGCTATCACAGGTAAAGCTCGTACCCAATATCAACACACTCGCGTGCTGTGCAGCAAACATCGTCATCTTCGTGGTCATGCCCAGGTAAACGGACACAAGCGCTTCTCACGCGTCAACAGCTGCTTCGTCGTCGTTGCGGCTAAGCGCGGAGGCCATGGCATTAGAGGCACGCGGCACGTGGCATTAGTGAAAAACCGTGGACGCCGAACCAGTTTCCGCGCCCAGTGCATCAGCGGTTCACCGCGGGCGCCGAAATATTTCCCTACGATCCACGGGACAGAGCCCTTCAAGAAGCGGAATTAGATAAGAGAGCGAGACATCAGGCACATATAAAATAAAGGCGAAAATAAGCCCAAATAAAAGTCTCAAACGATGAAGCCAATACCAATACAGTAATTCCTCTAATTTCAGCTAACGCTCAAAATTCGGTTCAGCAGCGTTGAGCCCCTTCGGTTTTTTATCTGTACTTCTTATGCGACTTCGTCCTTTTACAGTTCCGTTTCAAGTAGTGGTTGCGAAGCCATATTCAAAGCGGTGCTTTCCGAGAGGACAGCTACAGGTGCACGTGTACCACTGTAAGCTCTGGGGAACAGAGCACGCACCAACGAAGATGTGAACGAGGCAATCACTCGACAGTGCCGGCCGAAACTAATCCTAGTGGTTCACTGTCCTATTCCTTTTTCGACAAATATTTGAGGGTCGCACGACGCCCATAACATCTAAACGATGGTTACTATGCATGTTACGCCTTCTGGCGTATACGTGTAAGCCTTTTGCCAGCACATCATGCAGCATAACGTGGTTACATCCATAGCACTCATTGTCGAACACATCATGTCTAAAATTTTGCGAGAAATTCCATGGCTACCAAGCGCGCTCGCGGATTAACCTCACTTTATCAGCCAGACTGCAGGGCAGTGTTCTACTGTTTTACTGTACGCATCTGAGATGAGATTGCCTAAAAGAGATAGGTGCACTAAGAACACGTCTTCCAGGCAACCTGCAATCTGTCAAGGCATGTCTTCATTTTGATAAATTTGCACCTTTGTTGCCATCCCAAAAGGACGCCCGAAACAGGTAAATTTACCGGACGATTCTGCGCGTTGTCTTTTTTTTGCTAGTCGTGTTACTTGCTGTCGAAGCCTGATGCGCCTTGAGAAAATCAATGCGAGATTTAGAAAGTACAAGGCCAGAAGTATATTCAGAAAAACACAAAATAGCGCGAAAACACCCAGCGATTGCCCGTGAAGGTTATCGGCATAGCACGCGTCAGCAAAAGCCAGTCTGCGCATTGGCGCGGAGCCTGACGCCTGCATCACGAGCGCTGACGCCGTGATCTGTCCCTGCCAGATATCTGGCGAGTGAGCGCGCGCTACACGCGTCGGAAACTAGCGGGTGGTTAACAATAGCAAGGGACCGCGCGGCTGTCCCCTACTCCTTTCTTCTCGCCCTAAGTCCACTTAGCTCCCCGTTCTGTTCTTCACAGACTGGCGCCTGTCAGCTCTCCCCGTCTCTTTCCTTCACCGTTTTCAAATTTTCGCAGTCCGCGCGAGAGGGTGAGCGAGCCAGCACCACGAACATGTTCGTGGTGACGCCGGCCTCAAACTGCTCGTAACACTAAACCAAACATGGATGCCAGGAAGAGGGAGGGGAGGAGATTGAATACCTTCTTTGGTGACGCACGTGGGGCGGCACTATGCAGAACTATCTGGCAAGGAGCAAATGGGGCGGGCTGCACTGCGCGGAACTGTCTGGCAAGAAGATGGGGATCATCTGCTCGAAATACACTCAAAGGCTCACCATCGTTCGCTCACGTGTGCACGCACTACCCCATGGCCAAAACTTTGTAAGATTTTTCGGGGTTACACCAAGCACCTTGTAGACCACTAGCACTACAATGAGATGACCAAGATGGCATAATATAGTATAGGAATACTGCACCTATTGCTACACAATATCCAGAGCTAAGAGTAGCCCAACAGTCGTTCACACAGGATGAGAGTTAGACAGGCCAGGAATCACGACGCCACGACCTACCGCAATACATCGCATCCGTTGTTTGCTCTGCTATGCAATCTTTCGACGCGCCAATCCATGTGCAGAAATTGAGTGCAAGAAAATGAAAATACTGTCGAACAGCCGCATTCCCTCCCGCGTCAGCCGCGGCAGTCAGAGAACACAATGCATGCATGTCAACATAGAACACGAATGTAGCCCGTCTAGCGTTACTCGGCAATCACTCCCACAGGCTGACAGCTCTGCTTGCTTAGGGACATACGGCGGGATACATCATTACATCCAAGCAATTTATTTCGTCAGGACATTGCGAAGAACATCCAAAATGACCTCCATTCCTCTATGGCTCCAGTGGACGCAGTCAGTGCGCCGGTCTGCGGCGATCCTCCTGAAAAAAAAAGTTGTTATTATATATCAGAACACGGCAAAAAACATGGACAACAACCTGACTTCAAGAACATGTTCATACACACGACATAAAATCAGGGCAAACACGTCTTATAATTGCTTATTGCCTTAATCAAGGCAGGCTTAATTGTGTCTAAAGAAGAGCAGTGGTTAGTGCACACAACACAAAGTTGTCATCTAAGGAATCAGGGTACCTATCACTTCCATCACAAGTTTCGCTCACAAGGTGCTTTTTCAACACTTCAACCAATAAAAAGTCACCAGAGGTGAGGCTTTTTTCACCCCTGATTCAAAATGCGATGGGGTGAGTAACTTAAAGTTTCTAGAACATCAAATTTTGTATCAGTAGTGTGAATGCATTCTTCCAGCAAAAGAGGAGATAATCATTTTCACTGAGTTTGGAAAAAGCTCGGCATTGACAAGCACACTCCCGAGGCCACAGTTATATAATGCATATGAAAAATTCGTCTCGACGTTCACGACTTAATGTGTATTTCTTTGAAGCACAAAACTAGTAATATATAAGGTTTTACTTGCGTAATAAACCCAGTTTTCTAACAGAAAAGTTTGACAAAAATTGAGGGGTTCTTCAATACGCGAGCGAAAAACTTCCAACCAACATTTTTTGCGAGTCAAAATTTCATATATGGCTGCCGTCCGTCTGCCCACCCGTCCGCGCGTAACCCATACATCAACACAACCGCGCGGTCAGCCGCGTTCGTGTCGCCGATGTTCGCTTGTAAGGTGTTTGCTGCATCACGGCGAGATCCGATGATTATTAGGTCGACGGCGATAATCAATCATGGCGACATGACGGTTACAGCGTAGGACGGTTACAGCGTGTGAATGAGACGTTAGATGCGATTTGATAGAGCTTGGGCATTTACGCTCTAGATCTCCAGCTCGAAAAATCTCTTGAGTGGCTCGAGGTCCTGCTTCCTCCATAGCATTTCACCTCTCCGAACCCTGAGCCCTCGCCGACTTTTTAGGCACACACGGCGCACAGCAGTGCGCTGAGTAAGCCATCCCCGCTTCTGCCAAGGACGCACAGCCAAGTTCCCTGAGTGCGCCACACCCGCAGGCGCTCTCGTCCAAATACTGTGTGATGTTATCAGTGAGCTGCCATGGTCTGCGCTGTGGACGGAGCGAAACTGCGGTAAGTATATCTAGTGCGTAAATCTCATGACAAAAGTCGATTCATTATGCAAGCAAATGAATTACGCGAGCCATTACGGTACGTGCGTGAAGATAACAATTAACACCACAAATGGGACGAAGAATGCAAAAGAAGGCTTACCTCCTACGGTTCAAGCGTGCAGTTCTCAGGTGCGCCCGTTGCTTCCTCGAGGTTCTGAAAGCCGGTCGTCGACTCCCACTCATAGCGTTGCAATAACACTGCCGTCGTAGTAATTCAAGCCAGGTGACGATACTCACCGCACCTCGCACTGACACTCACCTCACAAACAGCAATGCAAATAGCAACAAGCAAAACGCTTCACAGCACTTCACAGCACAAAAGTAGTTATACCGCGGAAAGATGACTGGCTTCAATAGTTTGAAGGAGTGTAGTCAAGCGCGCCTGTCCTTGCAATTGAATGAACTTCAAGTTTTGCTACTTTTACCTAGATGGCGCTAGCAGTAAAAAACCTTTAATGAGCGACTATAGGTGCAAATACTAATTATCACCATTGTTGATGCTTCTTATTTTAACTCTATTTTACAGTAATACAAAATTAAAAGGAAGCCGACTCAAACAAGGCTCGCATTGTTGAGTTTGACGGCCTTCTCGATTGAATGTCGTGTAGGAAAAATTGATTATATTTGAAGGCTCAGTATAATCGTGCCAGTTGTATAAAGCGCAATTTACGCCTATACGTACCAAGAACTACTATTCTAGTTTTGCCATGTATAATTCCTAGGCTGTAGAATGAGTGGTTTTTCTGGTCAAGCTATTCGATGTAAGGCAGTATTACGGAAATCTTCAAATTGTAAAGGCAATAAAAAACGGGCCAGCGAATAAAATTTGATGAAACTTCGCACGCTGAACTAGTATAACGTGCGCCCGAAGTGGTAAAAAAGTTTCCTGCTGTGCACCTTCACAAAGTGCGGACATTCGTGCCCAAAATAGCCAAACGTTTCCTTGCTTAAAAGGCTGCCGATCAAATACTGAATAAATTGAAAGAGCTATGCGTTATTCAATCCGAGAAAAACACCCATTCTATGACTAGGCCAAAGGAAACTGTCCTAGTGCAGCAGTGTCTTCAGAAAATTATTCCAAAGTAGGGTATATCAACGACGTTACCGAGCTTGTCATCTGCCATACCACCTCTTATGCAATTTATAACGCTGGCACACTAAAGCAACGCACATCATTTGAGAGAGCGCATATTAAGCTTTCAAATGATACCTACTTTGTCATGTTCGAAAAAGAACAACTCGCAGGATGCTCACGCAAACATTGCCTATAATGGCACATTCGCGCTGCCGGAGTGACGCCTACGTGATGATATGAGAATTTGCTATGGTTACTGCCACATATAACTGTCTTCTCAAGCTACTTTTCAATCTGAACAAAAGGTAGGCTGGCAATCCTGATGGCATTCCATCGCTGGTATTAAAATCCTGCATTCAAGACATTGCGCACTTTAGTAGAGCTGTTTAATAAATCAGTAATTACCATTTCAATACCTGCAGATTGGAAGGTAGCTCATGTCGTTCCTATTCATAAAAACGATCCCAAAGGTGTACCAGAAAACTACAGGCATATTTCTTTAACATTCGTATGTTGCAAAATAATCGAACGCATTATGATGAAACACCTTCAAAGCAATAATTTATTTTCAAATAATAATAATAATCATCATCATCATCATCAGCCTGACTATATCCACTGCAGAGCGAAGACCTCGCCCATATTTCTCCACTTAACCCTGTTCTGTGCTAGCTGCATCCACTTGACCCCTGCGAACTTCTTAACCTCATCCGCCCATTTAACTTTCTGCCGCCCCCTGCTACGCTTTCCTTCCCTTGGAATCCAGTTTGTTACCTTAAGCGACCATCGGTTATCCTCTCTTCGCACTACATGTCCTGCCCATGCCCGTTTCTTCTTCTTAATTTCCACTAGAATGTCGGTAACCTGAGTTATTTCTCTGACCCACTCTGCACGCTTCCTATCCCTTAATGATACGCCTACCATTTTTCGTTCCATAGCCCTCTGAGTTGTCCTCAACTTAAGTAGAACTCTCTTGGTTAGCCTCCACGTTTCAGCCCCATAGGTGAGTACAGGCAAGTTGCAACTGTTATATGCTTTCCTCTTTAGCGATACCGGTAAGCTGCTAGTCATAATCTGTGAGTGCTTGCCAATGCGCTCCATCCCATTCTTATTCTTCTTGTTATTTCCTTTTCATGGTCCATATCTGTGGTTGCTACCTGTCCTAAGTAGACATATTCGCCTACTACTTCCATTACTTCGCTACCCAATGTTAACTGCTGCTCCTTTCCGAGGCTGTTGAACATTACCTTAGTATTCTGCATATTGATTTTCAAGCCTACCTTTCTACTTTTCCTGTCTAGGTCACCAGTCATTATTTGCAGTTCATCCACCGAGTTGCTTAGCCAGGCAATGTGATCAGCAAATCGCAGATTACTAAGGTATTCTCCATCTACCCTTTTCCCTAACTGCTCCCATTCCAAGTCTCTTAATACTTCCTCGAAGATAAGCTGTGAATAGCAATGGGGAGATTGTGTCTCCTTGTCTAACATCTTTATGGGAATTTTGTTACTGTCTTTATGCAGAACTATGGTTGCTCTGCAGCCACTATATATATCTTCCAGCACTTTCACGTACGGCTCGTCTACCCCCTGATTTCGCAATGCCTGCATCACCGCCGAGGTTTCAACTGAGTCAAATGCTTTTTCGTAAGCAATGAATGCTATGTATAAGTGCTGGTTATATTCCGAGCATTTTTCTATCACCTGATTGATGGTATGGATATGATCGATAGTAGAGTACTGTTTCTGAAAACCTGCTTGATCGTTTGCTTGATTGCAGTTTAAGGTTGTCCTGATTCTATTAGCGATTACCTTAGTAAATACCTTATACGTAACAGACAGTAAGCTGATTGGTCTGTACCTTTTAAGGTCCTTAGGGTCCCCTTTCTTATGAATGAGGATAATGTTTGCATTCTTCCATGTTTCCGGTACCGTCGATGGCATCAGGCCAGATCAGGCACTGCGTATACAGGGTGGCCAGCTTTTCCAACACGATATCCCCCCCGTCCTTCAGCAAATCTGTAGTTATTTGATCCTCTCCAGCTGATTTCCCCCTTTTCATAGTTTCTAATGCTTTCTTGACCTCGTCCTTCGTAATTGGTGGAACGTCTGACTGTTTTTCCCTACCGCCAATCTCCATACGGTCCTGACTACTTTGGCTACTTTTACTATCTTATCCATATTCGTGATGACGTTGCCCTCCTTGTCCCTTATCGCATACATCTGGTTTTTGCCTATGCCCAATTTCTTCTTTACCGCTTTAAGGCTTCCCCCGTTCTTTACAGCATGCTCAATTTTCTCCATGTTATACTTCCTTATATCGGCCACATTGGGCTTATTGATTGGCTTTGATATCTCGGCCGATTCAATCTGGTCTGTTGGATTGGAAACGTTCATACCCTGGCGTTTCTTAATCATATCTTCCGTCTCCTTAGACAGTTTACCGGTATCCTCTCTGACTATCCTACCGCCTACTTCTACCGCACATTCAGCAATGATATCTCTGAAAGTATTGTTCATTGATTCTAGGGTAATGTCACCATGCTCGTTTTGAGCTGAATATCTATTCTGTAGCGAGATCCTGAACTCTTCTGCCCTCCCCCTCACCGCTAAGTCGTTGATGGGTTTCTTTCTTACTAATTGGTTGCGTTCCTTCTTCAGATTTAGGCTAATTCGGGACCTCAGCATCCTGTGGTCACTGCATCGCACTTTCCCGATTACCACTACAGCTTGCATAATGGCGGGGGTTGAACACATTATGAAGTCTATTTCATTTTTAGTCTCTCCGTTAGGACTTTTCCATGTCCATTTCCGGTTCTTCCGTTTGCTGAAGAAGGTATTCATGATTCTTAAGTTATTGCGATCTGCAAACTCAACTAGTAACTCCCCCCTGCTATTCCTAGAACCAATGCCATAGTCACCTACTGCTTTTTCCCTACCTTGGCATTGAAGTCGTCCATTAGTACAGTATACTGCGTCTTTACTTTTCGCATTGCCGATTCTACATCTTCGTAGAAGCTTTCAAATACCTGGTCATCATAACTACATGTAGGTGCATAGGCCTGTACAACGTTCAGTTTATAGCGCTTATTAAGCCTAATTACGATGCCTGCCACCCTCTCATTAATACTATAGAGTTCATCTATATTACCCGCTATATACGTATTGACAAGGAAACCTACTCCTAGTTGCCGCCTCTCTTGTAAACCTCGATAATACAGTACATGCCCATCCTTCAGTACAGTATATGCCTCATTCGGCCTCCTAACCTCACTAAGCCCTATGATATCCCATTTCATACCCTCTAGTTCCTCTAACAGCACTGCTAAACTAGCTTCACTAGCTAGGGTTCTAGCGTTAAACGTTGCCAGAATCAGTTTATAATGGCGGCCTGTCCAGCGGAGCCAGGTATTCTTAGCACCCCCTGCTGCGTCATAGGTCTGACCGCCGCCGTGGTCAGTTGTTCCGCAGCCGCTGGTGGCTGAGGGCCGGGGTTTTATGGAGCTTATCATAGGAGGTTGCGGGCAATTACTGCACCAGGGTGGCCAACTCCTGTTCTGGTGATGGTGTGCGTTGCCGGATGTGTTCACCGGCATCAGGTCGCGTTCTCCACTAGCAGTGGGAGCATGTTCATGACATTAAACGTTTTGAGAAATTTTCCATTTACTTACGTCGAGAGGCACTTGTAGGTGATGATGTCGCTCACCTTTCACACATACTCCGCTTTCACAGAAACATTGCTGCCTTGTATGACTTGTTCCACACAGTGCACGTCAGAAAATTGTATTTCCCCTTTTCTGAGATTTCACTGAGGAAAATGTCCTTCAAGGTAGCGAATTTCTTTAAAACAGCACTTTAGCCGGTACAATGCGAAATAGGGCGCCTCAGATACCCGCCTGTCGCGTTATGAACTTCCCGCCGAAGAGGGCGCTGATAGTTTGATTATATATGGTTGCTGGATGCGCCCCCTCCCCCCGCCTAGCATAGTGGTGTTATTCTGCTGTTGGGTCGGTGACGCCTCAGAAGCGGCGGCCGCTGCTCACTCTTCGCCGCTCCGGTTGGGTGAGACACGTGCACTGTGTTCTTTGGGCAAAATGGCCAAATGTGTTCCTCAGTGAACGAACCACTCACGAAACGGATGGAAAATGTTTCGGTGTATGAGAGAAGCAAAAGTGCGACTGCTTTAGATTGTAAAAATGAGGAGAGACAAGTGGCAGCCCACGGACAGATCAGGTGTGTGCAGTATAAATAGTGTCATCTTGCATTAAAAGCAATGGTTAATTCCGTGTACTTCCTCGCAGCACTTATCCCTCACGTCTTCTTGGTCTCCTGCGTGTGTGCATGCGTGTATAACGTTTCTTTTGATGTCTGGCTATCGCTAGACTTTTAATCGCTAGTTGTGCACGTGTTTGCGTGTGCCTAAGCGTGTAACCACTGTTTTGTGTTGTCCGCCAACGCTTAAGGGCCTTTCACACGAAGCCGGTTCGATCTACGAACATCGTGACTTCTTTATGTCTGCGTCTATGCACACTGCGCCGACGGAAACTGACGGCCGACGATAGGGGTCGGCGCCGCTTAGCTCGCAAGACGGCTGTCGGCCGATGGTCGCCCAACTCCACTGTCACACTAGTCAGACAGCGGGCGAATCCTACCACCCACTTGGACCTTTCGTTCTCAATCTCTTCTTGCTCATTACACTGTTCCTGTTCTTAATCCTTTTATTTCATTTTTGCTGACATGAGAAGTTCCCCTTAAAATAGGCGCTTCCTCTTTTTACTTGGTTTATTCTCATAACTATAAGTAACATTGGCAGTGATTTTTTTTTAATTCTGTTTCATACCGGAAAATGCGCCTTGCCAATTGCGATTATGGGCCGAGACTGAATGTTGTAGGCTATTTCACGGCTGCGGTTGCTTAGTCAGATAACTTTGTTCGAAAAATAAAAGCAATCCGCAGCAAATTTGAGCTAGTAGATATAAAGAAAGCCTTAAAAATTATAGGAAGATCTGTTCTGTAGGGGATCGAACTTGCAACCTCCTGCTTTATAGCAATCTTCGGTAACCATGAAAGCTAAGCCTAGACTCCTGCTTGAGGCATTCAGATATGGTTTAACCTGTTATGCTGTATTCTTTTTTTTTTTTTAATGTGAAAATCTCGAAGGCAGTAGGGGCTCTTAACTTACTGCTTAATTGTACAATGTACAGCTTGCTGAAAGTAAACTGTCGATATTTTGAATTATGCCGTGCAGTCGCAGGTAAAACCTTTGGCGGATTGCACGGGGCCGTCGCGGGACCGAACAGCTCTCATTCCTGCTGCGAGTTTTCTTCGCACACATAATTCTTGAAACGCATTATATTCTGGCACAAAAGTTCTTACGTGATACGCAACGTAACGTTGAGGTTGGCTTGCAGAGTTGAGACGTACATATTACCGCAGCGACTAGATGTTATGACTGTAAACATACTCCGATCGAAGTGGAGGAGGATCGCCAGCTCTAGGCTGGCTCCAGGAAAATAATCGCTTCTCCGTCATTTCTTTAGCAAATACTTAGTTTCTTTTGTCCTGTTCTCTGCACTTGGGAAATGCGGAATGGCAGCACGCGTTGGTCGCGGCTTCGACGCGCGATGCAAGTATACAGTTTACTCGCCCCGACTGGAAAATCCTGCCGTTAACCTCCCGTACTTATCAGGCAGCCCTATAAGCATTTAGGCGACTCGCGCTCATATGGAAGTCAGCAATTATGGATACGTTAGGAGAGAGGGAAAGAGGGAGATGTTACGCGCTCGAATCCCTGGGTGCGCTGACCCTAGTGACGCCACTGGACATCTACACTTGCCTGTGTTGCATACGTCGTCGGCTCATATCCCTGTCGAAAATTGGTCCTCACATTGAGTAGATGATTCATGCTAATGTGGCTCTGAATGGTATGACACCATATTGATCGCAGCGCAGCGTGCATATGGGTCACAATTTTGGCACGAAATAAATAGAGCGGTCTCTTCGGCGCCATTCGTTTGAAGTTTGGTTAAGGCAACGGATTTTCGGACAGAATTTATAGTTTTGAATTAAAACTCAACTCGTAGTAAGGACCCAAATGTGATGTGCATGACTTCGCCATCACTATTCAGACCGTTGGGAAAAAGTAAGCCTAGAATTTCAAACAATTTTATATACTTAGGCAGGTTTTCTTGTATAGCATAAAGAAACCAGCAGACATTACTTCGGCTTCACAAACAATACTTGCATGAATTGACTAGGAGTTTTCATCATTGTTTCATCATTTTCTAAAGCACCTATGAAGAACATGGTCGATTGGAACGCCTCACATTAGTGAGCGGCACAGAACGGCTAGGTGAAACTGAAGTGAACCGTCCACGGAGGTGGCATGATTCGAGTCGCGCGTCCGCGCCATAGGAGCGCGCAACCTGCGTTTTATGCCAGTGCACAGGTGGCAGAAGCAAAACGCCGGTTGCGCTCAAATAATCGAGAAACATCTAGAAGCAGCATCTCTGATGGCTAAATTGTGTTCTATAATTGTTTACAGGAAAGAAAAGGCGCAGTATCTACCACTGGCGCTACCTAGCAAGACGAATTCTTTGATTTCTGCTGCGCTTCGCCGGCAAGTCTCTGCGAAAAGGAAAGGCGTAGTATCAGTCAACTCTGCCTTCTATTATAGGTTTATAGGAAAAGAAAGGCGCAATAACTTTCACTGCGAAACTTCGCATACCCTGAATTTCTGCTCCGATTCACATGGGAGGCTTCTGGAAAATAAAAGTTCTAGCATATATCAACAGTTCGTTCAATAATTGGTTTGAGAAAAGCAAAGATAAAGGAGAAGAAATAGAGAAAGGACAGGTGCGGTATCTGTCTCTGGCGGAATCTCGCATGCAAATGCCTGCATTTCTTCTGCGACTCACCTGCGAGGTTCAATGTAAAGGAAAGGCATAGTATATGCCAACTGCTCGCTCTATAATTGGATTACAGGAAAGGAAAAGCGCAGTATCTGTAACTGGTGGAATCTCCCAGACACATCCCTGCATCTTCTGCTGTGTTGAGCCTGCGAGGTTCCGCGAAAAGAAAAGGCGTATTATATGTGAACTGTTTTCTCTATAATTGGCTGACAGAAACAGAAAGGTGCTGTATGTGTCATCGGCGGAATGTGGTTGTGGGTAGTGGTTATTTATTGTATATACAAAAGGAAGGAAAAGATGTTTGCCAGCCCCGGTATCTGCTATCTGGTATCTGAAGCACCTGAAGTGGGCCGGCGGTAATAAAGGGATAGTGAGGAAGAGGGAGAGGAAATCAAAGATGTCAGTGATAGGGAGAACGAAAACGGTAGGTAAAAATAAAAGAAATATATACACTATGGTACAGTATACTGTAGTTTGCCTGAGGCCCACCCGCAAATGTCTCAGGTCACTGAGCACTCGGCACATTGGGCGGGCCTCTGCAATAGCTCTGCGTCCAGGCAACTGTTCACTCCGCACGCACGTGCACAGTGTACAAAACACTGACGGCCGTCGTGGGGCGATCGGCTGTTATTGTCCGAAATAGCACACGCGGAGAGTTCGGCCACAACGCGCACTATCTGGCGAGGTGAAATAGGCAGGTCATCAAGCCCGCCTGTTCGATATATTCACACAGGGGCTCACGTGTGTTCGATCGCAGACGCGAGCACTGCCCGGCGGCTACAGGAGCACAGCTACGCTGTCCAGGATTACCCCCAGCGCTCTGTAAGCCGCCAGCAACTCCCGTCGTGGTTCGGCTAGCGCGGTGCAGTGCAGTAGAAGATGCTCGAGAGTCTCTACCGCGCCACAGCCATCACACATGTCACTGGTGGGAAGTCCGTGGCGCATCCGTCGTTCCCCAGGCCGCACACATCCAATGCGTGCACGGAGGATCATTGCGCGTTGCAGCCAAGTCAGCTAGCGGCAGCGGTTACTGTGAATGCGCTCACCTCTTGCGATGCGTGGGTCGGGGTGCTGCGTCCGGAGAGTTTATGTGGTGCGGTCGCGAGCTCGTCGGCACATTCGTTGACCTCTATGCCGCAGTGCCCGCGGATCCACTGTGCCCGCATAGCGCAGCAGCGCTCCGCCAAGCGCTCGAGACACGCGCAAATCTGACACAGCATCGGAGTTCCTCGGCCGGTAATTCGAAGGCGGCTGAGGACAGCGCGGGAGTCACATAGCATGGCACACCTGGGTGACGGCGGAGTCAATTCAAGCAATAGATCCAGGCTTAGGCGTAGGCCCGGCAGCTCCGCCGTGGTGGAAGAACCCAGAAATGGTAGGTGCAGCTGTATGTGCAGTTGCAGGGCGGAGATGGTAGTCACCGCTGCTAGCGAGCAACAGTCTCTGGCCACGGAGCCATCGGTGTAAACGAGGAGGTGGTTGGATTTCCTCGTAGATGGCGGCTCCGGTCAGCTGCTGCACTGCACAGAGTGGTGTGGTGCGTTTCCCCGTGATGCCGACAATCTCTACTGAATCTCCATAGCAGCGGTCACGGGCGAGAAGAGGTCCTAGCGGGGCTTTGCATTGGTGAGCTGTTCATACCCGAGCAGCGCCGCTCCCATGCGTGAGTGGCGATGATGTCGCAACCGATGTAATAGCGAGCCGCCGTCCTCTGCGCGCTGTAGGCCATCGATGTGTCGGAGAGCCTGCCGCGTGGCCTCATGTAATGGCCACGCGCCTGCATCGGCCAAAGTAGTTGCGCATACAGAGTTCTGAGGAAGGCCGAGGCAAATGCGGAGCGCCTTGCGATGCTCGACCCCCAGCTTCTTCTAGCATGGTTTGCGCAGTGTGACGAGCGGTAGCGCGTAGAGTATTGCTACCACAGCCGCGGAGTTGGACAGCCGTAACGCAGCTTGCTGGGAGATGCCCTGGCCTCGAGCAGTGGGCCTGAGTACGGCGGCGGTGGTTCTCTTCATCTGCAGGCAGGCCCTGGTCGCCGCGGGTCGGAAGGAAAGGCGCTGGTCTATGTCCAACACCAGATACCGCACCGAACGTCGCCAAGGCAGGAGAACCCCGTCCAGTGTGAACGGCGGTGGTCGCTTGCGCGAGTTCGGATCATAAGCCATCGCGACGGACATGTCCGCGCTGAGTAAGAGACCTAGGCCGTGCAAACAGTCGCTCACCGCCGTCAGAACTGTCTGCAGGCACGCGCGCACCCGTGCTGTCTCACCCGGCGGTGCCAGGCCCCACAGAGCAATTTCCGTGTTGTGATTCGCCTGCAAGGTTCTGCGAAAAGGAAAGGCGTAGTTTATGTCAGCTGTTCGTTCTATAATTGGGCCATCTAGCGCGGGAACCCCTGCCTGCCTGGCCTAATCAAATAATAAATGTTTATCCTCCTCCTCGCCATTCTTCACTAAAAAGGAGAGGCACAGTATCTCTCACTGGCGGAATCTACTAGACAAATGCCTGCATTTCTGCTGCGATTCGCCTGCGAGGTTCCGCGATAAGGAAAAGCGTAGTATCTGTCAAGTCTGTGTTCTATAATTGCGTTAAAGGAAGGAAACGGGGCGAAGTATCTGTCACTGGCGGAATCTCGCATACAGGTCCCAAATCGTTCATCACTTCAAGAACTAGTACAGCATATTTCGGTGCAAATCCAGCAGCTAGGCTTGCGGCTATATAGCCTCGAAAACAAGGTCATTGCTCTTGAGGTACAGCACATGGTCCCGTGATGGAAACTAGAACGAAGCCATACGACCGCCCGCCAGCCTCAGCTTCATCGAAAGTCCTCCTCAACTCCAATAAATTACACTATGGCTCCCCGCCAAACGTGTAAAATCTGGGAATGGAACTGCGGGTGATACCGCCCGAAACGGGGGAGTCTCCAACACTTCATTCAAGCCTCATCCGCTCCTCCAGATATATTCGAGCTACAGGAGACGCATGGTGTCTCAATACTTCCCCGATACAAGGTTTATGCACCACCGGGCACCAAAATTTCAACACCATCGTCCTAATCAGTGTTGCCAATTTAGCGGTTTTTCGGCTAAATTTAGCACGTTTTCACACTATTTAGCGGGCGAAAACCTTGTACTGCGGGAGGCGGAATTTTTAGCGGTCTTTAAGCCTTTCTGGCGATTTTTTTGGTGGGTCTTGGTAGTTCTATATATTTTCTTTCTGAACCGCAAACGTGCCTTGAAATGTTAGTCACTTCTGCGAGAAAACGTCACCATGTGAGCACATGACGTCGCTGAGATGCCGCTATGCTACAGTGGGGAACATTGAAACACACCATGACTCGACTGCTGCGGCACATTTGAAAACTATGCGTTTGAACCTAATCCTCGAACCTGCAGGGTAAATGCTGCTCAAACTACGACCTGCCACTAAATGTAGTTCAAAAGATCGGCACGATGGAGGCGTACGCTGACAACAGCACTGGAAGCCCATCTGTACCTGGTACCAGCGGTACGAGTAGCCAGTCGTTTGCAGATGAAACAGACATCTTTCTGTGATTGTGCCTGCAGTCAGGCAGGACGTCCTCAGCAGTGTCTAGTCAGTACTTTTCATTTCACAAACTTAAAAAAAAAGAATAGTTTTTAGAACTTTAATTTATAGTTTGATGCCTCTAGTCGATAACATATTCAACGGTTTCTAGTAGGAAAAAAAGTGCGTTGTTTCTTTTTACATTAGTTATACTTGTTTACAAACTGAATAAAATGTACAAAAATGAACTTTTTGGCACATAAATAGATTTAGCGGGTTTTAGCGGGTTTTGAGAATTCCTGTTGCGGGATTTTTATTTTTAAGCTGGCAACACTGATCCTAATCCAACGCAATCTTACAACGGTCCAACAGAATCGAAGGCTTCGATACATAGAGGTTTTGCCACAAAGACAGGGCCATCCAAACATTTTCATCTCAAATTTGTGTAGCTTTTGACGAATACGATGACACAAATTTGGCTACCTTCTCAAGGCTCGTAAACCCGTACAACACCACGGGTTGATTATAGTAGGAGATTTTAACGCACCTCACACAGCCTGGGGCTATAGCAAGGCCAGCGTCAAGGGCAGATATTTATGACCACGTTTACAACAGCTGGCCTTCACGCTCGCTACTGACCCGCATAGCCTGACCCGGCTGGGTAGCAGTGTCTCGGTAGATACAACATCCGACCTTACTTTCTGCCGAAATATACATGTAGAACAGTAGAACAATGGGGAAAGCCTCGGTAGTGATCACTACCTTATATCTACTACCTTTACCTCTGGATCATACCGAAGGCAACGGCATAAAACTTTCCTCACTGGCAGGGACAGATTCCTCACCTTCCGTGGCCAAACAGCGCCCTCCACAATTGAGAACCTGGGCGGGTGGGTCACCGCCCTTCGAGAGAATAATCACCGACACACTGAGGAGAACTAAGAAGCAATATACAATACAACGCTAGACAAACGGCTCCTGCAGCTGTGGCAAATCCGAAATTCCGCGCCCTCAAATTCAAAATTGCACAGCTTGACCAACGCATTGAGGAGTACACATTAAAACTAGCCCACCAACAATGGGAGAAGGTGTGCGATAATAAGACAGGTATGTGATAAGATGCATGGGCAGTTAGGTATCGGTCGGACTTGGAACTTACTGCGGTACCTTCTTGACCCAACCAACTCCAAATCTACACAATTGGAAAGCCTGGCAACGCTAATGCACAAATACCCACCAACCGACGCAGATCTCCTCCTAGACCTACAAACAATATACATAAGCTTCCATCCCTCAACCATCCTTCCAACGTATGTGGGGCCTGCAAATCCAGAACTTGACGGCACCATCGCCGAGGCCGAAGTAAGCTTCTACATAACACAGATTCGCGTAAACTCTGCCCTTGGTGCGGACGGTGTTACCAACAAATCTCTATAAACCCTGGACGATGTGTCAATTACAGCATTTACAAATGTCATGAATGAATGTTGGGTGGAAGGCCAAGTTCCTGCGGCATGGAAGCATGCGAAATTAACGTTCATACCTACACAGGGCAAACGACAAGCCCTTGAAAACCTAAGGCCCCTCTCTTTAACATCATGTATAGGAAGAATAATAGAGCATGTTATCATCAATCGCCTCCACACCTATGTCGAGGATCACCATCTCCTACCACCCACAATGTTGGGCTTCCGTTCTCCTGACTATTTTGACTATTAGTCTATCCTGACTATCTCGTGCTCTTCACGCAGGTGTATCACCTTAAGAAGTAATCTGCTGCGGCACACACGTGTGACTGTCACAGTGACACAGTGTCAAGAAAAGCATCCTTCATTCATCGACCATCATCATCCGCCAGCGCCACCGACGTACATCGTGACCTCCCGCCCCCCAGAAAGACTACGTAAGGACCGACACCGGAAAGCATCGACCATTATACAGCCATTGCGGCAGTGAACAAGTCCTGATTATCATGTGCTCTTCACGCAGGTACTACACCTTAAGAAATAATCTACTGCGGCACACACGTGTGACGGTCACAGTGACACAGTGTCAAGAAAAGCATCCTTCATTCATCGACCATCATCATCCGCCAGCGCCACCGACGTACATCGTGATCTCCCGCCCCCCAGAAAGACTACGTAAGGACCGACACCGGAAAGCATCGACCATTATACAGCCATTGCGGCAGTGAACAAGTTCTGATTATCATGTGCTCTTCACGCAGGTACTTCACCTTAAGAAATGACGTACTGCGGCACACATTGTGACGGTCACAGTGACACAGTGTCAAGAAAAGCATCCTTCGTTCATCGGCCATCATCATCCGCCAGCGCCATCGATGTACAACGTGATCCCCCGCCCCCCAGAAAGACTACGTAAGGACCGACACCGGACAGCATTGACCATTATACAGCCATTGCGGCAGTGAACAAATCCTGATTATCATGTGCTCTTCACGCAGGTACTTCACCTTAAGAAATAATCTACTGCGGCACACACGTGTGACGGTCACAATGACACAGTGTCAAGAAAAGCATCCTTCATTCATCGACCATCATCATCCGCCAGCGCCACCGACGTACATCGTGATCTCCCGCCCCCCAGAAAGACTACGTAAGGACCGACACCGGAAAGCATCGACCATTATACAGCCATTGCGGCAGTGAACAAGTCCTGATTATCATGTGCACTTCACGCAGGTACTTCACCTTAAGAAATAATGTACTGCGGCACACACGTGTGGCGGTCACAGTGACACAGTGTCAAGAAAAGCATCCTTCATTCATCGACCATCATCATCCGCCAGCACCACCGACGTACATCGTGATCTCCCGCCACCCAGAAAGACTACGTAAGGACCGACACCGGAAAGCATCGACCATTATACAGCCATTGCGCCAGTGAACAAGTCCTGATTATCATGTGCTCTTCACGCAGGTACTTCACCTTAAGAAATAATCTACTGCGGCACACACGTGTGACGGTCACAGTGACACAGCGAACAAGGAAAGCATCCTTCGTTCATCGACCGTCACCATCCGCCAGCGCCACCGATGTACAACGTGATCCCCCGCCCCCCAGAAAGACTACGTAAGGACCGACACCGGACAGCATCGACCATTATACAGCCATTGCGGCAGTGAACAAGTCCTGATTATCATGTGCTCTTCACGCAGGTACTTATCCTTAAGAAATAATCTACTGCGGCACACACGTGTGACGGTCACAGTGACACAGCGAACAAGGAAAGCATCCTTCGTTCATCGACCATCATCATCCGCCAGCGCCACCGACGTACATCGTGACCTCCCGCCCCCCAGAAAGACTACGTAAGGACCGACACCGGAAAGCATCGACCATTATACAGCCATTGCGGCAGTGAACAAGTCCTGATTATCATGTGCTCTTCACGCAGGTACTTCACCTTAAGAAATAATCTACTGCGGCACACACGTGTGACGGTCACAGTGACACAGTGTCAAGAAAAGCATCCTTCATTCATCGACCATCATCATCCGCCAGCGCCACCGACGTACATCGTGATCTCCCGCCCCCCAGAAAGACTACGTAAGGACCGACACCGGAAAGCATCGACCATTAGACAGCCATTGCGGCAGTGAACAAGTCCTGATTATCATGTGCTCTTCACGCAGGTACTTCACCTTAAGAAATGATGTACTGCGGCACACACGTGTGACGGTCACAGTGACACAGTGTCAAGAAAAGCATCCTTCGTTCATCGGCCATCATCATCCGCCAGCGCCATCGATGTACAACGTGATCCCCCGCCCCCCAGAAAGACTACGTAAGGACCGACACCGGACAGCATCGACCATTATACAGCCATTGCGGCAGTGAACAAGTCCTGTTATCATGTGCTCTTCACGCAGGTACTTCACCTTAAGAAATAATCTACTGCGGCACACACGTGTGACGGTCACAATGACACAGTGTCAAGAAAAGCATCCTTCATTCATCGACCATCATCATCCGCCAGCGCCACCGACGTAAATCGTGATCTCCCGCCCCCCAGAAAGACTACGTAAGGACCGACACCGGAAAGCATCGACCATTATACAGCCATTGCGGCAGTGAACAAGTCCTGATTATCATGTGCACTTCACGCAGGTACTTCACCTTAAGAAATAATGTACTGCGGCACACACGTGTGGCGGTCACAGTGACACAGTGTCAAGAAAAGCATCCTTCATTCATCGACCATCATCATCCGCCAGCACCACCGACGTACATCGTCATCTCCCGCCACCCAGAAAGACTACGTAAGGACCGACACCGGAAAGCATCGACTATTATACAGCCATTGCGCCAGTGAACAAGTCCTGATTATCATGTGCTCTTCACGCAGGTACTTCACCTTAAGAAATAATCTACTGCGGCACACACGTGTGACGGTCACAGTGACACAGCGAACAAGGAAAGCATCCTTCGTTCATCGACCGTCATCATCCGCCAGCGCCACCGATGTACAACGTGATCCCCCGCCCCCCAGAAAGACTACGTAAGGACCGACACCGGACAGCATCGACCATTATACAGCCATTGCGGCAGTGAACAAGTCCTGATTATCATGTGCTCTTCACGCAGGTACTTCACCTTAAGAAATAATCTACTGCGGCACACACGTGTGGCGGTCACAGTGACACAGTGTCAAGAAAAGCATCCTTCGTTCATCGACCATCATCAGCCGCCAGCGCCACCGACGTACAACGTGATCTCCCACCCCCCAGAAAGACTACGTAAGGACCGACACCGGACAGCATCGACCATTATACAGCCATTGCGGCAGTGAACAAGTCCTGATTATCATGTGCTCTTCACGCAAGTATTTCACCTTAAGAAATAATCTACTGCGGCACACACGTGTGACTGTCACAGTGACACAGTGTCATGAAAAGCGTCCTTCGTTCATTGATCATCATCATCCGCCAGCGTCACCGACGTACAACGTGATCTCCCGCCCCCCAGAAAGACTACGTAAGGACCGACAGCAGACAGCATCGACCATTATACCGCCATTGCGGCAGTGAACAAGTCCTGATTATCATGTGCTCTTCACGCAGGTACTTCATCTTTAAAAATAATCTACGGCGGCACACACGTGTGACGGTCACAGTGACACAGTGTCAAGAAAAGCATCCTTCGTTCATCGACCATCATCAGCCGCCAGCGCCACCGACGTACAACGTGATCTCCCACCCCCCAGAAAGACTACGTAAGGACCGACACCGGACAGCATCGACCATTATACAGCCATTGCGGCAGTGAACAAGTCCTGATTATCATGTGCTCTTCACGCAAGTATTTCACCTTAAGAAATAATCTACTGCGGCACACACGTGTGACGGTCAAAGTGACACAGTGTCAAGAAAAGCATCCTTCGTTCATCGACCATCATCATCCGCCAGCGCCACCGACGTACAACGTGATCCCCCGCCCCCCAGAAAGACTACGTAAGTACCGACAGCGGACAGCATCGACCCTTATACAGCCATTGCGGCAGTGAACAAGTCCTGATTATCATGTGCTCTTCACGCAGGTGCTTCACCTTTAAAAATAATCTACTGCGGCACACACGTGTGACGGTCACAGTGACACAGTGTCAAGAAAAGCATCCTTCGTTCATCGACCATCATCAGCCGCCAGCGCCACCGACGTACAACGTGATCTCCCGCCCCCCAGAAAGACTACGTAAGGAACGACACCGGACAGCATCGACCTTTATACAGCCATTGCGGCAGTGAACAAGTCCTGATTATAATGTGCTCTTCACGCAGGTACTTCACCTTAAGAAATAATCTACTGCGGCACACACGTGTGACGGTCACAGTGACACAGCGAACAAGGAAAGCATCCTTCGTTCATCGACCATCATCAGCCGCCAGCGCCACCGACGTACTACGTGATCGCGCGCCCCCCAGAAAGACTACGTAAGGACCGACACCGGACAGCATCGACCATTATACAGCCATTGCGGCAGTGAACAAGTCCTGATTATCATGTGCTTTTCACGCAGGTACTTCACCTTAAGAAATAATCTACTGCGGCACACACGTGTGACGGTCACAGTGACACAGTGTCAAAAAAAGCATCCTTCCTTCATCGACCATCATCAGCCGCCAGCGTCACCGATGTACGACGTGATCTCCCGCCCCCCAGAAAGACTACGTAAGGACCGACACCGGACAACATCGACCATTTGGCAGCCATTGCGGCAGTGAGCAAGTCCTGATTATTATGTGCTCTTCACGCAGGTATTTCACCTTAAGAAATAATCTACTGCGGCACACACGTGTGACGGTCACAGTGACACAGTGTCAATAAAAGCATCCTTCCTTCATCGACCATCATCAGTCGCCAGCGTCACCGATGTACAACGTGATCTCCCGCCCCCCAGAAAGACTACGTAAGGACCGACACCGGACAGCATCGACCATTTGGCAGCCATTGCGGCAGTGAACAACTCCTGATTATCATGTGCTCTTCACGCAGGTATTTCACCTTAAGAAATAATCTACTGCGGCACACACGTATGACGGTCACAGCGACACAGCGAACAAGAAAAGCATCCTTCGTTCATCGACCATCATCAGCCGCCAGCGCCACCGACGTACAACGTGATCGCCCGCCCCCAGAAAGACTACGTAAGGACCGACACCGGACAACATCGACCATTTGGCAGCCATTGCGGCAGTGAACAAATCCTGATTATCATGTGCTTTTCACGCAGGTATTTCACCTTAAGAAATAATCTACTGCGGCACACACGTGTGACGGTCACAGTGACACAGTGTCAAGAAAAGCATCCTTCCTTCATCGACCATCATCAGCCGCCAGCGTCACCGCTGTAAAACGTGATCTCCCGCCCCCCAGAAAGACTACGTAAGGACCGACACCGGACAGCATCGACCATATGGCAGCCATTGCGGCAGTGAACAAATCCTGATTATCATGCGCTCTTCACGCAGGTATTTCACCTAAAGAATTAATCTACTGCGGCACACACGTGTGACGGTCACAGCGACACAGCGAACAAGAAAAGCATCCTTCCTTCATCGACCATCATCAGCCGCCAGCGTCACCGATGTACAACGTGATCTCCCGCCCCCCAGAAAGACTACGTAAGGACCGACACCGGACAGCATCGACCATTTGGCAGCCATTGCGGCAGTGAACAAATCCTGATTATCATGTGCTCTTCACGCAGGTATTTCACCTAAAGAATTAATCTACTGCGGCACACACGTGTGACGGTCACAGCGACACAGCGAACAAGAAAAGCATCCTTCGTTCATCGACCATCATCAGCCGCCAGCGCCACCGACGTACAACGTGATCGCCCGCCCCCCAGAAAGACTACGTAAGGACCGACACCGGACAACATCGACCATTTGGCAGCCATTGAGGCAGTGAACAAGTCCTTATTATTATGTGCTCTTCACGCAGGTATTTCACCTAAAGAATTAATTTACTGCGGCACACACGTGTGACGGTCACAGCGACACAGCGAACAAGAAAAGCATCCTTCCTTCATCGACCATCATCAGCCGCCAGCGCACCGACGTACAACGTGATCGCCCGCCCCCCAGAAAGACTACGTAAGGACCGACACCGGACAACATCGACCATTTGGCAGCCATTGAGGCAGTGAACAAGTCCTTATTATTATGTGCTCTTCACGCAGGTATTTCACCTAAAGAATTAATCTACTGCGGCACACACGTGTGACGGTCACAGCGACACAGCGAACAAGAAAAGCATCCTTCGTTCATCGACCATCATCAGCCGCCAGCGCCACCGACGTACAACGTGATCGCCCGCCCCCCAGAAAGACTACGTAAGGACCGACACCGGACAACATCGACCATTTGGCAGCCATTGAGGCAGTGAACAAGTCCTTATTATTATGTGCTCTTCACGCAGGTATTTCACCTAAAGAATTAATTTACTGCGGCACACACGTGTGACGGTCACAGCGACACAGCGAACAAGAAAAGCATCCTTCGTTCATCGACCATCATCAGCCGCCAGCGCCACCGACGTACAACGTGATCGCCCGCCCCCCAGAAAGACTACGTAAGGACCGACACCGGACAACATCGACCATTTGGCAGCCATTGAGGCAGTGAACAAGTCCTTATTATTATGTGCTCTTCACGCAGGTATTTCACCTAAAGAATTAATCTACTGCGGCACACACGTGTGACGGTCACAGCGACACAGCGAACAAGAAAAGCATCCTTCCTTCATCGACCATCATCAGCCGCCAGCGTCACCGATGTACAACGTGATCCCCCGCCCCCCAGAAAGACTACGTAAGGACCGACACCGGACAGCATCGACCATTATACAGCCATTGCGGCAGTGAACAAGTCCTGATTATCATGTGCTCTTCACGCAGGTACTTATCCTTAAGAAATAATCTACTGCGGCACACACGTGTGACGGTCACAGTGACACAGCGAACAAGGAAAGCATCCTTCGTTCATCGACCATCATCAGCCGCCAGCGCACCGACGTACAACGTGATCGCGCGCCCCCCAGAAAGACTACGTAAGGACCGACACCGGACATCATCGACCATTATACAGCCATTGCGGCAGTGAACAAGTCCTGATTATCATGTGCTCTTCACGCAGGTACTTCACCTTAAGAAATAATCTACTGCGGCACACACGTGTGGCGGTCACAGTGACACAGTTCAAGAAAAGCATCCTTCGTTCATCGACCATCATAAGCCAGCGCCACCGACGTACAACGTGATCTCCCACCCCCCAGAAAGACTACGTAAGGACCGACACCGGACAGCATCGACCATTATACAGCCATTGCGGCAGTGAACAAGTCCTGATTATCATGTGCTCTTCACGCAAGTATTTCACCTTAAGAAATAATCTACTGCGGCACACTCGTGTGACTGTCACAGTGACACAGTGTCAAGAAAAGCGTCCTTCGTTCATTGATCATCATCATCCGCCAGCGTCACCGACGTACAACGTGATCTCCCGCCCCCCAGAAAGACTACGTAAGGACCGACACCGGACAGCATCGACCATTTGGCAGCCATTGCGGCAGTGAACAAATCCTGATTATCATGTGCTCTTCACGCAGGTATTTCACCTTAAGAAATAATCTACTGCGGCACACACGTATGACGGTCACAGCGACACAGCGAACAAGAAAAGCATCCTTCGTTCATCGACCATCATCAGCCGCCAGCGCCACCGACGTACAACGTGATCGCCCGCCCCCAGAAAGACTACGTAAGGACCGACACCGGACAACATCGACCATTTGGCAGCCATTGCGGCAGTGAACAAATCCTGATTATCATGTGCTCTTCACGCAGGTATTTCACCTTAAGAAATAATCTACTGCGGCACACACGTGTGACGGTCACAGTGACACAGTGTCAAGAAAAGCATCCTTCCTTCATCGACCATCATCAGCCGCCAGCGTCACCGCTGTAAAACGTGATCTCCCGCCCCCCAGAAAGACTACGTAAGGACCGACACCGGACAGCATCGACCATATGGCAGCCATTGCGGCAGTGAACAAATCCTGATTATCATGCGCTCTTCACGCAGGTATTTCACCTTAAGAAATAATCTACTGCGGCACACACGTGTGACGGTCACAGTGACACAGTGTCAAGAAAAGCATCCTTCCTTCATCGACCATCATCAGCCGCCAGCGTCACCGCTGTAAAACGTGATCTCCCGCCCCCCAGAAAGACTACGTAAGGACCGACACCGGACAGCATCGACCATATGGCAGCCATTGCGGCAGTGAACAAATCCTGATTATCATGCGCTCTTCACGCAGGTATTTCACCTAAAGAATTAATCTACTGCGGCACACACGTGTGACGGTCACAGCGACACAGCGAACAAGAAAAGCATCCTTCCTTCATCGACCATCATCAGCCGCCAGCGTCACCGATGTACAACGTGATCTCCCGCCCCCCAGAAAGACTACGTAAGGACCGACACCGGACAGCATCGACCATTTGGCAGCCATTGCGGCAGTGAACAAATCCTGATTATCATGTGCTCTTCACGCAGGTATTTCACCTAAAGAATTAATCTACTGCGGCACACACGTGTGACGGTCACAGCGACACAGCGAACAAGAAAAGCATCCTTCGTTCATCGACCATCATCAGCCGCCAGCGCCACCGACGTACAACGTGATTGCCCGCCCCCCAGAAAGACTACGTAAGGACCGACACCGGACAACATCGACCATTTGGCAGCCATTGAGGCAGTGAACAAGTCCTTATTATTATGTGCTCTTCACGCAGGTATTTCACCTAAAGAATTAATTTACTGCGGCACACACGTGTGACGGTCACAGCGACACAGCGAACAAGAAAAGCATCCTTCCTTCATCGACCATCATCAGCCGCCAGCGCACCGACGTACAACGTGATCGCCCGCCCCCCAGAAAGACTACGTAAGGACCGACACCGGACAACATCGACCATTTGGCAGCCATTGAGGCAGTGAACAAGTCCTTATTATTATGTGCTCTTCACGCAGGTATTTCACCTAAAGAATTAATCTACTGCGGCACACACGTGTGACGGTCACAGCGACACAGCGAACAAGAAAAGCATCCTTCGTTCATCGACCATCATCAGCCGCCAGCGCCACCGACGTACAACGTGATCGCCCGCCCCCCAGAAAGACTACGTAAGGACCGACACCGGACAACATCGACCATTTGGCAGCCATTGAGGCAGTGAACAAGTCCTTATTATTATGTGCTCTTCACGCAGGTATTTCACCTAAAGAATTAATTTACTGCGGCACACACGTGTGACGGTCACAGCGACACAGCGAACAAGAAAAGCATCCTTCGTTCATCGACCATCATCAGCCGCCAGCGCCACCGACGTACAACGTGATCGCCCGCCCCCCAGAAAGACTACGTAAGGACCGACACCGGACAACATCGACCATTTGGCAGCCATTGAGGCAGTGAACAAGTCCTTATTATTATGTGCTCTTCACGCAGGTATTTCACCTAAAGAATTAATCTACTGCGGCACACACGTGTGACGGTCACAGCGACACAGCGAACAAGAAAAGCATCCTTCGTTCATCGACCATCATCAGCCGCCAGCGCCACCGACGTACAACGTGATCGCCCGCCCCCCAGAAAGACTACGTAAGGACCGACACCGGACAACATCGACCATTTGGCAGCCATTGAGGCAGTGAACAAGTCCTTATTATTATGTGCTCTTCACGCAGGTATTTCACCTAAAGAATTAATCTACTGCGGCACACACGTGTGACGGTCACAGCGACACAGCGAACAAGAAAAGCATCCTTCCTTCATCGACCATCATCAGCCGCCGGCGTCACCGATGTACAACGTGATCCCCCGCCCCCCAGAAAGACTACGTAAGGACCGACACCGGACAGCATCGACCATTATACAGCCATTGCGGCAGTGAACAAGTCCTGATTATCATGTGCTCTTCACGCAGGTACTTATCCTTAAGAAATAATCTACTGCGGCACACACGTGTGACGGTCACAGTGACACAGCGAACAAGGAAAGCATCCTTCGTTCATCGACCATCATCAGCCGCCAGCGCACCGACGTACAACGTGATCGCGCGCCCCCCAGAAAGACTACGTAGGGACCGACACCGGACATCATCGACCATTATACAGCCATTGCGGCAGTGAACAAGTCCTGATTATCATGTGCTCTTCACGCAGGTACTTCACCTTAAGAAATAATCTACTGCGGCACACACGTGTGGCGGTCACAGTGACACAGTTCAAGAAAAGCATCCTTCGTTCATCGACCATCATCAGCCGCCAGCGCCACCGACGTACAACGTGATCTCCCACCCCCCAGAAAGACTACGTAAGGACCGACACCGGACAGCATCGACCATTATACAGCCATTGCGGCAGTGAACAAGTCCTGATTATCATGTGCTCTTCACGCAAGTATTTCACCTTAAGAAATAATCTACTGCGGCACACACGTGTGACTGTCACAGTGACACAGTGTCAAGAAAAGCGTCCTAGGTTCATTGATCATCATCATCCGCCAGCGTCACCGACGTACAACGTGATCTCCCGCCCCCCAGAAAGACTACGTAAGGACCGACAGCAGACAGCATCGACCGTTATACCGCCATTGTGGCAGTGAACAAGTCCTGATTATCATGTGCTCTTCACGCAGGTACTTCATCTTAAGAAATAATCTACTGCGGCACACACGTGTGACGGTCAAAGTGACACAGTGTCAAGAAAAGCATCCTTCGTTCATCGACCATCATCATCCGCCAGCGCCACCGACGTACAACGTGATCCCCCGCCCCCCAGAAAGACTACGTAAGTACCGACAGCGGACAGCATCGACCATTATACAGCCATTGCGGCAGTGAACAAGTCCTGATTATCATGTGCTCTTCACGCAGGTGCTTCACCTTTAAAAATAATCTACTGCGGCACACACGTGTGACGGTCACAATGACACAGCGAACAAGGAAAGCATCCTTCGTTCATCGACCATCATCAGCCGCCAGCGCCACCGACGTACTACGTGATCGCGCGCCCCCCAGAAAGACTACGTAAGGACCGACACCGGACAGCATCGACCATTATACAGCCATTGCGGCAGTGAACAAGTCCTGATTATCATGTGCTTTTCACGCAGGTACTTCAGCTTAAGAAATAATCTACTGCGGCACACACGTGTGACGGTCACAGTGACACAGTGTCAAGAAAAGCATCCTTCCTTCATCGACCATCATCAGCCGCCAGCGTCACCGATGTACAACGTGATCTCCCGCCCCCCAGAAAGACTACGTAAGGACCGACACCGGACAGCATCGACCATTTGGCAGCCATTGCGGCAGTGAACAAATCCTGATTATCATGTGCTCTTCACGCAGGTATTTCACCTTAAGAAATATTCTACTGCGGCACACACGTGTGACGGTCACAGTGACACAGCGAACAAGAAAAGCACCCTTCGTTCTTCGACCATCATCAGCCGCCAGCGCCACCGACGTACAACGTGATCGCCCGCCCCCCAGAAAGACTACGTAAGGACCGACACCGGACAACATCGACCATTTGGCAGCCATTGCGGCAGTGAACAAGTCCTGATTATTATGTGCTCTTCACGCAGGTATTTCACCTTAAGAAATAATCTACTGCGGGACACACGTGTGACGGTCACAGTGACACAGTGTCAAGAAAAGCATCCTTCCTTCATCGACCATCATCAGCCGCCAGCGTCACCGATGTACAACGTGATCTCCCGCCCCCCAGAAAGACTACGTAAGGACCGACACCGGACAGCATCGACCATTTGGCAGCCATTGCGGCAGTGAACAAATCCTGATTATCATGTGCTCTTCACGCAGGTATTTCACCTTAAGAAATAATCTACTGCGGCACACACGTGTGACGGTCACAGCGACACAGCGAACAAGAAAAGCATCCTTCGTTCATCGACCATCATCAGCCGCCAGCGCCACCGACGTACAACGTGATCGCCCGCCCCCAGAAAGACTACGTAAGGACCGACACCGGACAACATCGACCATTTGGCAGCCATTGCGGCAGTGAACAAATCCTGATTATCATGTGCTCTTCACGCAGGTATTTCACCTTAAGAAATAATCTACTGCGGCACACACGTGTGACGGTCACAGTGACACAGTGTCAAGAAAAGCATCCTTCCTTCATCGACCATCATCAGCCGCCAGCGTCACCGATGTACAAGGTGATCTCCCGCCCCCCAGAAAGACTACGTAAGGACCGACACCGGACAGCATCGACCATTTGGCAGCCATTGCGGCAGTGAACAAATCCTGATTATCATGTGCTCTTCACGCAGGTATTTCACCTAAAGAATTAATCTACTGCGGCACACACGTGTGACGGTCACAGCGACACAGCGAACAAGAAAAGCATCCTTCTTTCATCGACCATCATCAGCCGCCAGCGCCACCGACGTACAACGTGATCGCCCGCCCCCCAGAAAGACTACGTAAGGACCGACACCGGACAACATCGACCATTTGGCAGCCATTGAGGCAGTGAACAAGTCCTTATTATTATGTGCTCTTCACGCAGGTATTTCACCTAAAGAATTAATTTACTGCGGCACACACGTGTGACGGTCACAGCGACACAGCGAACAAGAAAAGCATCCTTCCTTCATCGACCATCATCAGCCGCCAGCGCACCGACGTACAACGTGATCGCCCGCCCCCCAGAAAGACTACGTAAGGACCGACACCGGACAACATCGACCATTTGGCAGCCATTGAGGCAGTGAACAAGTCCTTATTATTATGTGCTCTTCACGCAGGTATTTCACCTAAAGAATTAATCTACTGCGGCACACACGTGTGACGGTCACAGCGACACAGCGAACAAGAAAAGCATCCTTCGTTCATCGACCATCATCAGCCGCCAGCGCCACCGACGTACAACGTGATCGCCCGCCCCCCAGAAAGACTACGTAAGGACCGACACCGGACAACATCGACCATTTGGCAGCCATTGAGGCAGTGAACAAGTCCTTATTATTATGTGCTCTTCACGCAGGTATTTCACCTAAAGAATTAATTTACTGCGGCACACACGTGTGACGGTCACAGCGACACAGCGAACAAGAAAAGCATCCTTCGTTCATCGACCATCATCAGCCGCCAGCGCCACCGACGTACAACGTGATCGCCCGCCCCCCAGAAAGACTACGTAAGGACCGACACCGGACAACATCGACCATTTGGCAGCCATTGAGGCAGTGAACAAGTCATTATTATGTGCTCTTCACGCAGGTATTTCACCTAAAGAATTAATCTACTGCGGCACACACGTGTGACGGTCACAGCGACACAGCGAACAAGAAAAGCATCCTTCGTTCATCGACCATCATCAGCCGCCAGCGCCACCGACGTACAACGTGATCGCCCGCCCCCCAGAAAGACTACGTAAGGACCGACACCGGACAACATCGACCATTTGGCAGCCATTGAGGCAGTGAACAAGTCCTTATTATTATGTGCTCTTCACGCAGGTATTTCACCTAAAGAATTAATCTACTGCGGCACACACGTGTGACGGTCACAGCGACACAGCGAACAAGAAAAGCATCCTTCCTTCATCGACCATCATCAGCCGCCAGCGTCACCGATGTACAACGTGATCCCCCGCCCCCCAGAAAGACTACGTAAGGACCGACACCGGACAGCATCGACCATTATACAGCCATTGCGGCAGTGAACAAGTCCTGATTATCATGTGCTCTTCACGCAGGTACTTATCCTTAAGAAATAATCTACTGCGGCACACACGTGTGACGGTCACAGTGACACAGCGAACAAGGAAAGCATCCTTCGTTCATCGACCATCATCAGCCGCCAGCGCACCGACGTACAACGTGATCGCGCGCCCCCCAGAAAGACTACGTAAGGACCGACACCGGACATCATCGACCATTATACAGCCATTGCGGCAGTGAACAAGTCCTGATTATCATGTGCTCTTCACGCAGGTACTTCACCTTAAGAAATAATCTACTGCGGCACACACGTGTGGCGGTCACAGTGACACAGTTCAAGAAAAGCATCCTTCGTTCATCGACCATCATCAGCCGCCAGCGCCACCGACGTACAACGTGATCTCCCACCCCCCAGAAAGACTACGTAAGGACCGACACCGGACAGCATCGACCATTATACAGCCATTGCGGCAGTGAACAAGTCCTGATTATCATGTGCTCTTCACGCAAGTATTTCACCTTAAGAAATAATCTACTGCGGCACACACGTGTGACTGTCACAGTGACACAGTGTCAAGAAAAGCGTCCTTCGTTCATTGATCATCATCATCCGCCAGCGTCACCGACGTACAACGTGATCTCCCGCCCCCCAGAAAGACTACGTAAGGACCGACAGCAGACAGCATCGACCGTTATACCGCCATTGTGGCAGTGAACAAGTCCTGATTATCATGTGCTCTTCACGCAGGTACTTCATCTTAAGAAATAATCTACTGCGGCACACACGTGTGACGGTCAAAGTGACACAGTGTCAAGAAAAGCATCCTTCGTTCATCGACCATCATCATCCGCCAGCGCCACCGACGTACAACGTGATCCCCCGCCCCCCAGAAAGACTACGTAAGTACCGACAGCGGACAGCATCGACCATTATACAGCCATTGCGGCAGTGAACAAGTCCTGATTATCATGTGCTCTTCACGCAGGTGCTTCACCTTTAAAAATAATCTACTGCGGCACACACGTGTGACGGTCACAATGACACAGCGAACAAGGAAAGCATCCTTCGTTCATCGACCATCATCAGCCGCCAGCGCCACCGACGTACTACGTGATCACGCGCCCCCCAGAAAGACTACGTAAGGACCGACACCGGACAGCATCGACCATTATACAGCCATTGCGGCAGTGAACAAGTCCTGATTATCATGTGCTTTTCACGCAGGTACTTCAGCTTAAGAAATAATCTACTGCGGCACACACGTGTGACGGTCACAGTGACACAGTGTCAAGAAAAGCATCCTTCCTTCATCGACCATCATCAGCCGCCAGCGTCACCGATGTACAACGTGATCTCCCGCCCCCCAGAAAGACTACGTAAGGACCGACACCGGACAGCATCGACCATTTGGCAGCCATTGCGGCAGTGAACAAATCCTGATTATCATGTGCTCTTCACGCAGGTATTTCACCTTAAGAAATAATCTACTGCGGCACACACGTGTGACGGTCACAGTGACACAGCGAACAAGAAAAGCACCCTTCGTTCTTCGACCATCATCAGCCGCCAGCGCCACCGACGTACAACGTGATCGCCCGCCCCCCAGAAAGACTACGTAAGGACCGACACCGGACAACATCGACCATTTGGCAGCCATTGCGGCAGTGAACAAGTCCTGATTATTATGTGCTCTTCACGCAGGTATTTCACCTTAAGAAATAATCTACTGCGGGACACACGTGTGACGGTCACAGTGACACAGTGTCAAGAAAAGCATCCTTCCTTCATCGACCATCATCAGCCGCCAGCGTCACCGATGTACAACGTGATCTCCCGCCCCCCAGAAAGACTACGTAAGGACCGACACCGGACAGCATCGACCATTTGGCAGCCATTGCGGCAGTGAACAAATCCTGATTATCATGTGCTCTTCACGCAGGTATTTCACCTTAAGAAATAATCTACTGCGGCACACACGTGTGACGGTCACAGCGACACAGCGAACAAGAAAAGCATCCTTCGTTCATCGACCATCATCAGCCGCCAGCGCCACCGACGTACAACGTGATCGCCCGCCCCCAGAAAGACTACGTAAGGACCGACACCGGACAACATCGACCATTTGGCAGCCATTGCGGCAGTGAACAAATCCTGATTATCATGTGCTCTTCACGCAGGTATTTCACCTTAAGAAATAATCTACTGCGGCACACACGTGTGACGGTCACAGTGACACAGTGTCAAGAAAAGCATCCTTCCTTCATCGACCATCATCAGCCGCCAGCGTCACCGATGTAAAACGTGATCTCCCGCCCCCCAGAAAGACTACGTAAGGACCGACACCGGACAGCATCGACCATATGGCAGCCATTGCGGCAGTGAACAAATCCTGATTATCATGTGCTCTTCACGCAGGTATTTCACCTAAAGAATTAATCTACTGCGGCACACACGTGTGACGGTCACAGCGACACAGCGAACAAGAAAAGCATCCTTCCTTCATCGACCATCATCAGCCGCCAGCGTCACCGATGTACAAGGTGATCTCCCGCCCCCCAGAAAGACTACGTAAGGACCGACACCGGACAGCATCGACCATTTGGCAGCCATTGCGGCAGTGAACAAATCCTGATTATCATGTGCTCTTCACGCAGGTATTTCACCTAAAGAATTAATCTACTGCGGCACACACGTGTGACGGTCACAGCGACACAGCGAACAAGAAAAGCATCCTTCGTTCATCGACCATCATCAGCCGCCAGCGCCACCGACGTACAACGTGATCGCCCGCCCCCCAGAAAGACTACGTAAGGACCGACACCGGACAACATCGACCATTTGGCAGCCATTGAGGCAGTGAACAAGTCCTGATTATTATGTGCTCTTCACGCAGGTATTTCACCTAAAGAATTAATTTACTGCGGCACACACGTGTGACGGTCACAGCGACACAGCGAACAAGAAAAGCATCCTTCCTTCATCGACCATCATCAGCCGCCAGCGTCACCGATGTACAACGTGATCTCCCGCCCCCCAGAAAGACTACGTAAGGACCGACACCGGAAAGCATCGACCATTATACAGCCATTGCGGCAGTGAACAAGTCCTGATTATCATGTGCTCTTCACGCAGGTACTTCACCTCAAGAAATAATGTACTGCGGCACACACGTGTGACGGTCACAGTGACACAGTGTCAAGAAAAGCATCCTTCGTTCATCGGCCATCATCATCCGCCAGCGCCACCGATGTACAACGTGATCCCCCGCCCCCCAGAAAGACTACGTAAGGACCGACACCGGACAGCATCGACCATTATACAGCCATTGCGGCAGTGAACAAGTCCTGATTATCATGTGCTCTTCACGCAGGTACTTATCCTTAAGAAATAATCTACTGCGGCACACACGTGTGACGGTCACAGTGACACAGCGAACAAGGAAAGCATCCTTCGTTCATCGACCATCATCAGCCGCCAGCGCACCGACGTACAACGTGATCGCGCGCCCCCCCAGAAAGACTACGTAAGGACCGACACCGGACATCATCGACCATTATACAGCCATTGCGGCAGTGAACAAGTCCTGATTATCATGTGCTCTTCACGCAGGCACTTCACCTTAAGAAATAATCTACTGCGGCACACACGTGTTGCGGTCACAGTGACACAATGTCAAGAAAAGCATCCTTCGTTCATCGACCATCATCAGCCGCCAGCGCCACCGACGTACAACGTGATCTCCCGCCCCCCAGAAAGACTACGTAAGGACCGACACCGGACAGCATCGACCATTATACAGCCATTGCGGCAGTGAACAAGTCCTGATTATCATGTGCTCTTCACGCAAGTATTTCACCTTAAGAAATAATCTACTGCGGCACACACGTGTGACTGTCACAGTGACACAGTGTCAAGAAAAGCGTCCTTCGTTCATTGATCATCATCATCCGCCAGCGTCACCGACGTACAACGTGATCTCCCGCCCCCCAGAAAGACTACGTAAGTACCGACAGCGGACAGCATCGACCATTATACAGCCATTGCGGCAGTGAACAAGTCCTGATTATCATGTGCTCTTCACGCAGGTACTTCACCTTTAAAAATAATCTACTGCGGCACACATGTGTGACGGTCACAGTGACACAGTGTCAAGAAAAGCATCCTTCGTTCATCGACCATCATCAGCCGCCAGCGCCACCGACGTACAACGTGATCTCCCGCCCCCCAGAAAGACTACGTAAGGAACGACACCGGACAGCATCGACCATTATACCGCCATTGCGGCAGTGAACAAGTCCTGATTATAATGTGCTCTTCACGCAGGTACTTCACCTTAAGAAATAATCTACTGCGGCACACACGTGTGACGGTCACAGTGACACAGCGAACAAGGAAAGCATCCTTCGTCCAGCGACCATCATCAGCCGCCAGCGCCACCGACGTACAACGTGATCGCCCGCCCCCCAGAAAGACTACGTAAGGACCGACACCGGACAGCATCGACCATTATACAGCCATTGCGGCAGTGAACAAGTCCTGATTATCATGTGCTCTTCACGCAAGTATTTCACCTTAAGAAATAATCTACTGCGGCACACACGTGTGACTGTCACAGTGACACAGTGTCAAGAAAAGCGTCCTTCGTTCATTGATCATCATCATCCGCCAGCGTCACCGACGTACAACGTGATCTCCCGCCCCCCAGAAAGACTACGTAAGTACCGACAGCGGACAGCATCGACCATTATACAGCCATTGCGGCAGTGAACAAGTCCTGATTATCATGTGCTCTTCACGCAGGTGCTTCACCTTTAAAAATAATCTACTGCGGCACACATGTGTGACGGTCACAGTGACACAGTGTCAAGAAAAGCATCCTTCGTTCATCGACCATCATCAGCCGCCAGCGCCACCGACGTACAACGTGATCTCCCGCCCCCCAGAAAGACTACGTAAGGAACGACACCGGACAGCATCGACCATTATACCGCCATTGCGGCAGTGAACAAGTCCTGATTATAATGTGCTCTTCACGCAGGTACTTCACCTTAAGAAATAATCTACTGCGGCACACACGTGTGACGGTCACAGTGACACAGCGAACAAGGAAAGCATCCTTCGTTCATCGACCATCATCAGCCGCCAGCGCCACCGACGTACAACGTGATCGCGCGCCCCCCAGAAAGACTACGTAAGGACCGACACCGGACAGCATCGACCATTATACAGCCATTGCGGCAGTGAACAAGTTCTGATTATCATGTGCTTTTCACGCAGGTACTTCACCTTAAGAAATAATCTACTGCGGCACACACGTGTGACGGTCACAGTGACACAGTGTCAAGAAAAGCATCCTTCCTTCATCGACCATCATCAGCCGCCAGCGTCACCGATGTACAACGTGACCTCCCGCACCCCAGAAAGACTACGTAAGGACCGACACCGGACAGCATCGACCATTTGGCAGCCATTGCGGCAGTGAACAAATCCTGATTATCATGTGCTCTTCACGCAGGTATTTCACCTTAAGAAATAATCTACTGCGGCACACACGTGTGACGGTCACAGTGACACAGCGAACAAGAAAAGCACCCTTCGTTCTTCGATCATCATCAGCCGCCAGCGCCACCGACGTACAACGTGATTGCCCGCCCCCCAGAAAGACTACGTAAGGACCGACACCGGACAACATCGAGCATTTGGCAGCCATTGCGGCAGTGAACAAGTCCTGATTATTATGTGCTCTTCACGCAGGTATTTCACCTTAAGAAATAATCTACTGCGGCACACACGTGTGACGGTCACAGTGACACAGTGTCAAGAAAAGCATCCTTCCTTCATCGACCATCATCAGCCGCCAGCGTCACCGATGTACAACGTGATCTCCCGCCCCCCAGAAAGACTACGTAAGGACCGACACCGGACAGCATCGACCATTTGGCAGCCATTGCGGCAGTGAACAAATCCTGATTATCATGTGCTCTTCACGCAGGTATTTCACCTTAAGAAATAATCTACTGCGGCACACACGTGTGACGGTCACAGCGACACAGCGAACAAGAAAAGCATCCTTCGTTCATCGACCATCATCAGCCGCCAGCGCCACCGACGTACAACGTGATCGCCCGCCCCCCAGGAAGACTACGTAAGGACCGACACCGGACAACATCGACCATTTGGCAGCCATTGCGGCAGTGAACAAATCCTGATTATCATGTGCTCTTCACGCAGGTATTTCGCCTTAAGAAATAATCTACTGCGGCACACACGTGTGACGGTCACAGTGACAGTGTCAAGAAAAGCATCCTTTCTTCCTCGACCATCATCAGCCGCCAGCGTCACCGATGTACAACGTGATCTCCCGCCCCCCAGAAAGACTACGTAAGGACCGACACCGGACAGCATCGACCATTTGGCAGCCATTGCGGCAGTGAACAAATCCTGATTATCATGTGCTCTTTACGCAGGTATTTCACCTAAAGAATTAATCTACTGCGGCACACACGTGTGACGGTCACAGCGACACAGCGAACAAGAAAAGCATCCTTCCTTCATCGACCATCATCAGCCGCCAGCGTCACCGATGTACAACGTGATCTTCCGCCCCCCAGAAAGACTACGTAAGGACCGACACCGGACAGCATCGACCATTTGGCAGCCATTGCGGCAGTGAACAAATCCTGATTATCATGTGCTCTTCACGCAGGTATTTCACCTAAAGAATTAATCTACTGCGGCACACACGTGTGACGGTCACAGCGACACAGCGAACAAGAAAAGCATCCTTCGTTCATCGACCATCATCAGCCGCCAGCGCCACCGACGTACAACGTGATCGCCCGCCCCCCAGAAAGACTACGTAAGGACCGACACCGGACAACATCGACCATTTGGCAGCCATTGAGGCAGTGAACACGTCCTGATTATCATGTGCTCTTCACGCAGGTATTTCACCTTAAGAAATAATCTACTGCGGCACACACGTGTGACGGTCACAGCGACACAGCGAACAAGAAAAGCATCCTTCCTTCATCGACCATCATCAGCCGCCAGCGTCACCGATGTACAACGTGATCTTCCGCCCCCCAGAAAGACTACGTAAGGACCGACACCGGACAGCATCGACCATTTGGCAGCCATTGCGGCAGTGAACAAATCCTGATTATCATGTGCTCTTCACGCAGGTATTTCACCTAAAGAATTAATCTACTGCGGCACACACGTGTGACGGTCACAGCGACACAGCGAACAAGAAAAGCATCCTTCCTTCATCGACCATCATCAGCCGCCAGCGTCACCGATGTACAACGTGATCTTCCGCCCCCCAGAAAGACTACGTAAGGACCGACACCGGACAGCATCGACCATTTGGCAGCCATTGCGGCAGTGAACAAATCCTGATTATCATGTGCTCTTCACGCAGGTATTTCACCTAAAGAATTAATCTACTGCGGCACACACGTGTGACGGTCACAGCGACACAGCGAACAAGAAAAGCATCCTTCCTTCATCGACCATCATCAGCCGCCAGCGTCACCGATGTACAACGTGATCTTCCGCCCCCCAGAAAGACTACGTAAGGACCGACACCGGACAACATCGACCATTTGGCAGCCATTGAGGCAGTGAACAAGTCCTGATTATCATGTGCTCTTCACGCAGGTATTTCACCTAAAGAAATAATCTACTGCGGCACACACGTGTGACGGTCACAGCGACACAGCGAACAAGAAAAGCATCCTTCGTTCATCGACCATCATCAGCCGCCAGCGTCACCGATGTACAACGTGATCTTCCGCCCCCCAGAAAGACTACGTAAGGACCGACACCGGACAGCATCGACCATTTGGCAGCCATTGCGGCAGTGAACAAATCCTGATTATCATGTGCTCTTCACGCAGGTATTTCACCTAAAGAATTAATCTACTGCGGCACACACGTGTGACGGTCACAGCGACACAGCGAACAAGAAAAGCATCCTTCCTTCATCGACCATCATCAGCCGCCAGCGTCACCGATGTACAACGTGATCTCCCGCCCCCCAGAAAGACTACGTAAGGACCGACACAGGACAGCATCGACCATTTGGCAGCCATTGCGGCAGTGAACAAATCCTGATTATCATGTGCTCTTCACGCAGGTATTTCACCTTAAGAAATAATCTACTGCGGCACACACGTGTGACGGTCACAGCGACACAGCGAACAAGAAAAGCATCCTTCGTTCATCGACCATCATCAGCCGCCAGCGCCACTGACGTACTACGTGATCGCCCGCCCCCCAGAAAGACTACGTAAGGACCGACACCGGACAACATCGACCATTTGGCAGCCATTGCGGCAGTGAACAAATCCTGATTATCATGTGCTCTTCACGCAGGTATTTCACCTTAAGAAATAATCTACTGCGGCACACACGTGTGACGGTCACAGTGACACAGTGTCAAGAAAAGCATCCTTCGTTCATCGACCATCATCAGCTGCCAGCGCCACCGACGTACAACGTGATCTCCCGCCCCCCAGAAAGACTACGTAAGGACCGACACCGGACAGCATCGACCATTTGGCAGCCATTGCGGCAGTGAACAAATCCTGATTATCATGTGCTCTTCACGCAGGTATTTCACCTAAAGAATTAATCTACTGCGGCACACACGTGTGACGGTCACAGCGACACAGCGAACTAGAAAAGCATCCTGCCTTCATCGACCATCATCAGCCGCCAGCGTCACCGATGTACAACGTGATCTCCCGCCCCCCAGAAAGACTACGTAAGGACCGACACCGGACAGCATCGACCATTTGGCAGCCATTGCGGCAGTGAACAAATCCTTATTATCATGTGCTCTTCACGCAGGTATTTCACCTAAAGAATTAATCTACTGCGGCACACACGTGTGACGGTCACAGCGACACAGCGAACAAGAAAAGCATCCTTCGTTCATCGACCATCATCAGCCGCCAGCGCCACCGACGTACAACGTGATCGCCCGCCCCCCAGAAAGACTACGTAAGGACCGACACCGGACAACATCGACCATTTGGCAGCCATTGAGGCAGTGAACAAGTCCTGATTATTATGTGCTCTTCACGCAGGTATTTCACCTTAAGAAATAATCTACTGCGGCACACATGTGTGACGGACACAGTGACACAGTGTCAAGAAAAGCATCCTTCGTTCATCGACCATCATCATCCGCCAGCCCCACCGACGTACAACGTGATCTCACGCCGCCCAGAAAGACTACATAAGGACCGACACCGGACAGCATCGACCATTATACAGCCATTGCGGCAGTGAACAAGTCCTGATTATCATGTGCTCTTCACGCAGGTTAGTTAGTTCTCATCGATTCCTTTTTGTACATTTTCTGTCGCAACTACGGCTGCCAGTAGTTTCACTGCCAATCATTTCACTGTCAAAACGCCTACCAACGCGGAATTGGCGAAAGATGCTGACGAACTGAAAAAAAAAAAAAAGATTTTTCAGCTTCAGATTTTCAGTTTTAAAAGAGAGATTATTGAAGCCTTCAAAATGATTCCGGGGTAAGAAGGGGAATGCGTGAGTGTTCCGTGGTGGCGCTCAACAGCAAGGAGGTGATACTTCTCCGTTCGGACAATGTGACAAAACGTTAGACCTAATTTTTCATTATTTGCATTTTATTTTCGTTTATTTTTTCTGAATCTTTTGTTTACTTCTTCATTTTGTAACCCCACGTTTTGTGTGAAGCTTTCTTCTTATTCGTACCACAAAAACTGGCAGTTGGTAGCGAGCGCATCATCTGTGTTAATGTCCTGTTTAATTCTCTTGTGTCTGTATTGTTTTTTGTGTATAACCATGCAGCACCGGAGGTCGTCGGAGTCGTATAGCCAACTAGCCCGCCCGCAAGTACTACTGAAAAAAGTTCATGAATTGCGGAGCAGCCTTGCCTTGTTCATATGAGGAAATGAAAAACAAGCAAGCTGACTTAACAACAGAAAATAAGGAACTTGACCGTTGCAATAAACAGTTGGCACAACGTATGGCTGAACAGGAGCAATACTCCAGGGTAAACAACATTGAGGTTAAAGGAGTTCCTTCAACTCAGGGCGAGAGCTTCGTCGCAATCCTGGAAGAAACTCGGATCGAAAATAGGTTGTCCAGTTTCTAGCACTGACTCATCGCATTCCTGCGAAAAGTGACACCAACATCATAGCCCGCTTTTTTCCCCGTACCAAGAAGGCAAAGTTTGTTGCCAAAGCAAGGAAAGCACGCATAAACATGAGTTCGATTGGATTTAAGGTCTCTGTTAACGACGGCAGGCCCATCTACGTGAACGATAATCTAACCCCAGAGATTAAACGTTTGCTTGGCAGAGCACTAACCCTGAAAAAAAAAGGAGTTTGTGTGGGTGGATAACGGCCGTATTAAGGCTAGGAAGACCAAAGAAAGTGAAGTGTATACCGTATTTCTGGGCTGATGATCTATTTGTTTTCACGTAAACCGTGCACCACACATCGCCAATCATATAGCTGATACCCATAAGTCTATAATCCATTTTAATTCTCGCAGTTTACCAAGGAACTACGATGATTTAGTAAACTTTTTAACGCTCGCTGATCACGCCTTTTCACTCATTAGTCTTTCTGAGACATGGCTGTCATCTGACGATGATAGGCCATTTGCTTTACCCGGCTATCAAAATGAATATTGTTATAGGTGAACTGACCGGCATGGTGGATCTGCAATCTTTATCTCGAACGCTATATCTTACAAACGCCGTCACAACATCATGTTTCATACAGAAAAGTGCGAATCAATCTGGCCAGAATTTGACAAATCTATTTTTGCTTCAAACAAAAACACTATCATATGTAGTATCTATCGCTCACCTTCCGCATCTTACCAGCATTTTTGTCGTGAACTAGACGTCATCCTTCAAAATTTGAAATGTTAAAACATGAACGTTGTCATCTTAGGTGACATTAATACTGATATAACTGAACTTTATGATAACTCTTCTTCGTTATACACAAACTGCTTGCTCGGCCACGGATTGGAGTCATTATTAGAGTCATCTACGCGCATCACTCATCAAGGTTCAAGCACTCCCATCGATCATGCATTATCGATTGTTATTACGCCTCAGATCGCAGGAGTGATCAGCTTTGATATCACGGACTATTGCTCTGTTTTTCTGTTAATCGAATGCTCTAATAAGGCGACCGCCAGAATATGCCATAAGCAATCGATCAATGGATGCCGGTTTTTTGAGAGAATATCTGAGGCTAACTGGGATAGCATATTATGAGAAATATGCGCCAATAACGCGTTCAGTAAATTTTCCGTGAAGCTCAAAGAAAAAATTAGCCCATGCACATCAATAAGCCCCATCACTCATTGGGATTCATTTCAGCGGAACCCATGAATCACCAACAGCCTTCTAAACTGTACAAAGAAAAAAATAACCTCCTCAAAAAGGTTATGACACAGCCATTTCAATTTCACCTAAAACAGCGCTTTCAAAAATACTCGGATATTCTCTCCGCCGCACTTAAACGCTGTAAACAAGAATACTATCAAAATGAGATACTTAGGAATGGAAATGACACTCGTAAGAATTGGGAAAGAATTAAAGAATTTTTGAACCTAGCTGAAAATAAAATAAGCATAACAAAAGTTCCTGATGGCGAGAGTACTTTAACTGATCAATCCAACTTTGTCAATTCATTCAATTCCTTCTTCTTGCGCTACAGTTTCTTGCCTCCAAGCAGATTATGTAGCCCTAGTCGATGCCCTCATTCTTTCTAATTACGTCCTACTTCACCAGATGAACTCTTAAATTTCTAGCCTAAAAAATAATACTCCAGGAAGCGATGGAATTCCGTCATTCAAAATAAAGCTGGTTGGTCATGAGCTGTCAAATGTTCTTAGTCACATAATAAATCTAGTATTTAGGACTGGTGTTTTTCTTGCTCAGCTTAAAAAGGGTAAGGTGATACCGATCTTTAAAAAAGGCAATTACTAGATTACCTTTCATTAGTAAAGTAATTGAAAAGGTAATCGTCAATCGCATAATGAACTACCTCCTTAAGTTCAAACTGCTAGCAGAAGAGCAATTTGCATTCCGCCCTAATTACTGCGCAGAGCTAGCTTTAATTAAATTCACAACAGTAGTAAACAATATACAGATAATGGCTTTTTTGCCGATGCGTGTTTTTTTGGATTTCACTAAAAAGCATTTGATATAATTAACCATACAATACTGTACACTAAATTAGAATTCCTTGGCATCTGTGGGCCTGCTTTAGCCCTTTTACGTAGTTATCTTACCGTACACAAGTTGTCCAGTTACAAGACATGCTCTCTGACCCTGTAACCTAAAATTTAGTAGTGCCAAAAGGTTCCATTTTAGGTACACTTCTTTTCCTCATTTACATAAATGACTTGCCTTTATTCCTAGCTAACACTAAGTGTATTCTTGATGCGGATGATACAACGATATTCACTCAGGATAGTAATCTCACACGCCTAATAAACAAATTAAACACAGACTTACAGAATATTGTTTCCTGCTGCGAAAATAACTTGCTACAACTTAACACTACAAAAACCCCCTTGATGATATTCCGCACTCATCAAAAGCAAATTATCACGAACCAACACATTCGTCTGGGAGATCATATTATCTCTGCGTCCGTTACATTTCTCGGCATCACGCTCGGCTGTCACCTAAAGTTTAATTTACGCTCCAAATCTGTAAGTAAAAAAATTGCATTTGGAATAAGGGGGTTAATAAAAACTATACATTTTTTTTCTTCGCCCTGTTCTCTTGACCCTATATTATGGCTTCATTAACAGTCACCTCAATTATTGCATATCATCTTGGGGTCATACCTATTCATGCCATTTATTACGTATTTCTCATCTTCAGAACCAAGTGCTTTGAATTATATCATTCAGGCCATACACAGCCTCTGCTTCACCCCTTTACTCTGACCTAAATATTCTTCCCTTGAAGTGCCTCCTAATCTTAGGTTAGGTCTCCTAATATACTGCGCTCGCAATGATAATTATCAACTTCTCTGTTTCTCTGAATCTTTCCTCGCTAATAGTAATAACACTCGATTCTCTGAGCAAAGCCATATGCTATACTACCAAAAGTAAACACATGCTTCACCCCTTTACTCTGACCTAAACATTCTTAACTTGAAGTGCCTCCGTAATCTTAGGTTACGTCTCCTAATTTACTACGCTCGCAATGATAATTGTCAACTTCTCTGTTTCTCTGAATCTTTCCTCGCTAATAGTAATAACACTCGATTCTCTGAGCAAAGCCATATGCTATACTACCAAAAGTAAACACATGCTTCACCCCTTTACTCTGACCTAAACATTCTTCCTTTGAAGTGCCTCCTTAATCTTAGGTTAGGTCTCCTAATATACTGCGCTCGCAATGATAATTGTCAACTTCTCTGTTTCTCTGAATCTTTCCTCGCTAATAGTAATAACACTCGATTCTCTGAGCAAAGCCATATGCTATACTACCAAAAGTAAACACATGCTTCACCCTTTTACTCTGACCTAAACATTCTTCCCTTGAAGTGCCTCCTTAATCTTAGGTTAGGTCTCCTAATATACTGCGCTCGCAATGATAATTGTCAACTTCTCTGTTTCTCTGAATCTTTCCTCGCTAATAGTAATAACACTCGATTCTCTGAGCAAAGCCATATGCTATACTACCAAAAGTAAACACATGCTTCACCCTTTTACTCTGACCTAAACATTCTTCCCTTGAAGTGCCTCCTTAATCTTAGGTTAGGTCTCCTAATATACTGCGCTCGCAATGATAATTGTCAACTTCTCTGTTTCTCTGAATCTTTCCTCGCTAATAGTAATAACACTCGATTCTCTGAGCAAAGCCATATGCTATACTACCAAAAGTGCAAAAGTAAACACATGCTTCACCCCTTTACTCTGACCTAAACATTCTTCCCTTGAAGTGCCTCCTTAATCTTATGTTAGATCTCCTAATTTACTGCGCTCGCAATGATAATTGTCAACTTCTCTGTTTCTCTGAATCTTTCCTCGCTAATAGTAATAACACTCGATTCTCTGAGCAAAGCCATATGCTATACTACCAAAAGTAAACACATGCTTCACCCTTTTACTCTGACCTAAATATTCTTCCCTTGAAGTGCCTCCTAATCTTAGGTTAGGTCTCCTAATATACTGCGCTCGCAATGATAATTGTCAACTTCTCTGTTTCTCTGAATCTTTCCTCGCTAATAGTAATAACACTCGATTCTCTGAGCAAAGCCATATGCTATACTACCAAAAGTAAACACATGCTTCACCCTTTTACTCTGACCTAAACATTCTTCCCTTGAAGTGCCTCCTTAATCTTAGGTTAGGTCTCCTAATATACTGCGCTCGCAATAATAATTGTCAACTTCTCTGTTTCTCTGAATCTTTCCTCGCTAATAGTAATAACACTCGATTCTCTGAGCAAAGCCATATGCTATACTACCAAAAGTAAACACATGCTTCACCCCTTTACTCTGACCTAAACATTCTTCCCTTGAAGTGCCTCCTTAATCTTATGTTAGATCTCCTAATTTACTGCGCTCGCAATGATAATTGTCAACTTCTCTGTTTCTCTGAATCTTTCCTCGCTAATAGTAATAACACTCGATTCTCTGAGCAAAGCCATATGCTATACTACCAAAAGTAAACACATGCTTCACCCTTTTACTCTGACCTAAACATTCTTCCCTTGAAGTGCCTCCTTAATCTTAGGTTAGGTCTCCTAATATACTGCGCTCGCAATGATAATTGTCAACTTCTCTGTTTCTCTGAATCTTTCCTCGCTAATAGTAATAACACTCGATTCTCTGAGCAAAGCCATATGCTATACTACCAAAAGTAAACACATGCTTCACCCTTTTACTCTGACCTAAACATTCTTCCCTTGAAGTGCCTCCTTAATCTTAGGTTAGGTCTCCTAATATACTGCGCTCGCAATGATAATTGTCAACTTCTCTGTTTCTCTGAATCTTTCCTCGCTAATAGTAATAACACTCGATTCTCTGAGCAAAGCCATATGCTATACTACCAAAAGTAAACACATGCTTCACCCCTTTACTCTGACCTAAACATTCTTCCCTTGAAGTGCCTCCTTAATCTTATGTTAGATCTCCTAATATACTGCGCTCGCAATGATAATTGTCAACTTCTCTGTTTCTCTGAATCTTTCCTCGCTAATAGTAATAACACTCGATTCTCTGAGCAAAGCCATATGCTATACTACCAAAAGTAAACACATGCTTCACCCTTTTACTCTGACCTAAACATTCTTCCCTTGAAGTGCCTCCTTAATCTTAGGTTAGGTCTCCTAATATACTGCGCTCGCAATGATAATTGTCAACTTCTCTGTTTCTCTGAATCTTTCCTCGCTAATAGTAATAACACTCGATTCTCTGAGCAAAGCCATATGCTATACTACCAAAAGTAAACACATGCTTCACCCTTTTACTCTGACCTAAACATTCTTCCCTTGAAGTGCCTCCTTAATCTTAGGTTAGGTCTCCTAATATACTGCGCTCGCAATGATAATTGTCAACTTCTCTGTTTCTCTGAATCTTTCCTCGCTAATAGTAATAACACTCGATTCTCTGAGCAAAGCCATATGCTATACTACCAAAAGTAAACACATGCTCCACCCTTTTACTCTGACCTAAATATTCTTCCCTTGAAGTGCCTCCTAATCTTAGGTTAGGTCTCCTAATATACTGCGCTCGCAATGATAATTGTCAACTTCTCTGTTTCTCTGAATCTTTCCTCGCTAATAGTAATAACACTCGATTCTCTGAGCAAAGCCATATATGCTATACTACCAAAAGTAAACACATGCTTCACCCCTTTACTCTGACCTAAATATTCTTCCCTTGAAGTGCCTCCTAATCTTAGGTTAGGTCTCCTAATATACTGCGCTCGCAATGATAATTGTCAACTTCTCTGTTTCTCTGAATCTTTCCTCGCTAATAGTAATAACACTCGATTCTCTGAGCAAAGCCATATGCTATACTACCAAAAGTAAACACATGCTTCACCCTTTTACTCTGACCTAAATATTCTTCCCTTGAAGTGCCTCCTTAATCTTAGGTTAGGTCTCCTAATATACTGCGCTCGCAATGATAATTGTCAACTTCTCTGTTTCTCTGAATCTTTCCTCGCTAATAGTAATAACACTCGATTCTCTGAGCAAAGCCATATGCTATACTACCAAAAGTAAACACATGCTTCACCCTTTTACTCTGACCTAAACATTCTTCCCTTGAAGTGCCTCCTTAATCTTAGGTTAGGTCTCCTAATATACTGCGCTCGCAATGATAATTGTCAACTTCTCTGTTTCTCTGAATCTTTCCTCGCTAATAGTAATAACACTCGATTCTCTGAGCAAAGCCATATATGCTATACTACCAAAAGTAAACACATGCTTCACCCCTTTACTCTGACCTAACCATTCTTCCTTTGAAGTGCCTCCTTAATCTTAGGTTAGGTCTCCTAATATACTGCGCTCGCAATGATAATTGTCAACTTCTCTGTTTCTCTGAATCTTTCCTCGCAAATAGTAATAACACTCGATTCTCTGAGCAAAGCCATATGCTATACTACCAAAAGTAAACACATGCTTCACCCCTTTACTCTGACCTAAACATTCTTCCCTTGAAGTGCCTCCTTAATCTTAGGTTAGGTCTCCTAATATACTGCGCTCACAATGATAATTGTCAACTTCTCTGTTTCTCTGAATCTTTCCTCGCTAATAGTAATAACACTCGATTCTCTGAGCAAAGCCATATGCTATACTACCAAAAGTGCAAAAGTAAACACATGCTTCACCCCTTTACTCTGACCTAAACATTCTTCCCTTGAAGTGCCTCCTTAATCTTATGTTAGATCTCCTAATTTACTGCGCTCGCAATGATAATTATCAACTTCTCTGTTTCTCTGAATCTTTCCTCGCTAATAGTAATAACACTCGATTCTCTGAGCAAAGCCATATGCTATACTACCAAAAGTGCAAAAGTAAACACATGCTTCACCCCTTTACTCTGACCTAAACATTCTTCCCTTGAAGTGCCTCCTTAATCTTATGTTAGATCTCCTAATTTACTGCGCTCGCAATGATAATTATCAACTTCTCTGTTTCTCTGAGTCTTTCCTCGCTAATAGTAATAACACTCGATTCTCTGAGCAAAGCCATATGCTATACTACCAAAAGTGCAAAAGTAAACACATGCTTCACCCCTTTACTCTGACCTAAACATTCTTCCCTTGAAGTGCCTCCTTAATCTTATGTTAGGTCTCCTAATTTACTGCGCTCGCAATGATAATTTTCAACTTCTCTGTTTCTCTGAATCTTTCCTCGCTAATAGTAATAACACTCGATTCTCTGAGCAAAGCCATATGCTATACTACCAAAAGTAAACACATGCTTCACCCCTTTACTCTGACCTAAACATTCTTCCCTTGAAGTGCCTCCTTAATCTTAGGTTAGTTCTAATTTACCGCGCTCGCAGTGATAATTGTCAACTTCTCTGTTTCTCTGAATCTTTCCTCGCTAATAGTAATAACACTCGATTCTCTGAGCAAAGCCATATGCTATACTACCAAAAGTAAACACATGCTTCACCCCTTTACTCTGACCTAAACATTCTTCCCTTGAAGTGCCTCCTTAATCTTAGGTTAGTTCTAATTTACCGCGCTCGCAGTGATAATTGTCAACTTCTCTGTTTCTCTGAATCTTTCCTCGCTAATAGTAATAACACTCGGTTCTCTGAGTAAAGCCATATGCTACTACCAAAAGTAAACACAAATTACGAAAAACAAACTACTTTTTTCTCCGCCATAAATACTTGGAATTCATTACCGCTTGCAGTTAAATCAGCCCGTTCGCAGCCCGTTCGAAGCCCACTTTCTACACTCTACTAAAACACATCACTTATCAAAGAATTCAGCTTCATACCTTACCGAAGGATGCTTTAATCGCATTTTTCGTTCCCCACTCCGACAGCAAGCGCTCAATCTGTTTGTCAGTGTGAATATTCTTATCTGTCACCGCTTCCCTTCTTATTATCTTTGCATCCATCCATTGTCCATTCTATGTAGTTTATCTTTTGTGTTTTTCGTAATGTTCTTGCGCTTTGCCTGTTGTGTGCCTTTGCTTTTTTTTGTTTGTTTGAAAACCTACGCCCGCTTTTCATTGCCGTATTCATTGCTGTAATTTTAATATGTTTCATTTTGATGTTATCTGTTTCCAGATCCTCTGCCACATTTGCGCATTTATTCCTGTATGTATTCCTGATGGGAGGTCCCCCAGACAGTCTTACTTTGGGACCTCCTACTGTACTTATGGTTTTGTAGGCACTTATGGTTTTTATGATTCACCTGCGAGGTTCCTCGAAATAGATGTATCTGTCACTGGCGGCATCTCGATGACAAACTTAACTGTGATGTCTAAACTCTGCGTTCTATCTATTTTACTGGAAAGGAAAGGCGCAGTATCTCTCACTGGTGGAATCTGGCAGACAACTCCCCGGAGATATTACATCGTCCTCACCTTGAGAAACAAGATAGAAGAGTTTGCTGCTCCGCTTCCCGCTGTCCAACCGCACATAGTGATCGGAACAGAATCCTGACTTCCAGAATCAGTCGCCAATACAGAAATATTTCAGTGCGGTTAGGATGTGTACCGGTCTGACAGGGACACACATAGTGGCGGCGTTCTTCTTCTCATCAATGAATGCCTCCAGTGTACTGAACTTCCTACTTCATTAAATTATTCTGAATCGGTATGGTGCTGCAGGTTTAGAATGAGCAATGGCAGTTACTTCGCTGTTGGGTCTTTTTACCTGCCTCCTATTTGCAGTAATCCTGTCGCCGGCCGTTTTGGCCAGTAGTATCCGTGCTGTACTCTAGCCAACGAGTAGGTGTAGTCTTGGTGACCGGCGGTTGGCTCGCCGTGGCACGCTTGGAAAACTTCAGTGCGGAGAGCCAATGGGACGACGAGTAGATGACTGTTTCCCCCAAGACGGTTCTTCTAAAGTACGTTGTTGTGAATAAAGAATAAAGAGATTACGTGGGCGAAAATCTTAGGCACAACCGTAGTTCGCTTCTCCAAGAAGTCAATAAGAGGGAGCAATTCCTGGTCCTCTCGCTGACCTAAAACGCAGTGTCTTCATCGGTCATAGTGGAAGGTTCTACCGGCGCTCGCGAAAGGCAATCTGCATCCGTGTGCTTCTTTCCAGATTTGTAAATAACTGCCATTTCGAATTCTAGTAATCGAAGGCTCCAACGCGCGAGTCTTCCTGGAGGGTCCTTTAAGTTCGTCAGCCCACAGAAAGAGTGATGGTCGCTAACGACTTGAAAGGGGCGAGTGTACAAATAAAGGCGCAACTTCATAACCACCCATACCACTGCAAGGCATTTTTTTCGGTTGCCGAGTAGTTCGCTTCTGCTTTAGATAGGGTCCTGCTGGCGTAAGCAATTACGCGCTGCGCTAACACAGCCCCTAAGCCCACGTTTCTGGAACCCGTATGAAGCAGTGTAGGGGCGTCGTCATCAAAGTGCGCCAGGACAGGTGGTGTCTGCAGTCGCCTCCGCAGCTCATTGAAAGCTTGTTGCTGTTCTTCACCCCAGCGAAAGACAGCGTTGTCACACGTCAGTGAAGTTAATGACCAGGCAATTCGTGAGAAGCCAGCAATAAACCGACGGTAATCGGCGCAATGACCGAGGAAGTGCCGCAATGTCTTTTTGTCCGTAGGTGTTACGAACTTGGCGACTGCGGAGAGCTTTTCAGTATCAGGCCGGACACTTTCTTGGCTAACGACGTGACCTAAGAACTGCAGCTCCTCGTAACCAAAGTGGCACTTCTCGGGTTTTAGTGTCAGGCCCGCAGATCGTATGGCCTGAAATACAGCTAGCAAACGGAGTAGATCCTCTTCAAGTCTAGCAAAAAACGCGATCACGTAATCAAGATACACCAGGCATGTTTACCACTTCAGTCCCAAAAGCACAGTGTCCATCAGCCTCTGAAATGTTGCTGGCGCCGAGTGTAAACCGAACGTAAGGACCTTAAACTCATACAATCCGTTGGGAGTGACGAATGCTGTCTTCTCTCGATCCCTCTCATCCACTTTGATTTGCTAATATTCACTTTTCTGTTTTTATATTTACGGAGACGAAACCTTTGACTGACATTTTGTCTGCCCCTGATCCCTCTGCGCGCGTACACTGCTCCCAGCCTTCTCTCGCCTGAGCGATTGTTGTTTCGATGCAAGGCTTAGATCTTTTTAGCTGCGGCAGCCTAGCTGAGGTTAGGGTATATTTCTGAACCTGTAAGGGTTCCGTGGTACGTTTGTTCCTTGGTAGGAGTTAATGTGTTTTAGTGCTGGTGCTTCTTCATTATTTGTTGATTTCGTAATGCAGAACTTGAACTTTGTTCATTTGAGAGCTTCTCTCTATTGTCCGACATGGAAGACGCCAAGAATTATTTGCAAGCGCTACAATGGCAAACCTCTAATCAAGCAAGGTGTAACAAAACCTTCTCACGTGTACTTGATATGTCTGGCAACAATACGAAGCAATTTACAAAGCTTATCTGTTCAACCAAGGCATCGAGCTTGAATACAAACACCTTTTGCGACATATTTCATTTGCATTAGTACACAAGTTGAACACCTTAGAAAATAACATTCAAGAAACATTCAAACAGGGGTCTTTGACAACAGGAACATAAAAAAGAACATTACCTTGACTACAATGTCACTGAAAGCACCACAGCCAGCTTTAATCGTACTTCTGAAGTTCAGAAGAAAGCATAAATATCTCCTCAAGATGTTCGGCACTGCTACCGAAGAACCGCTTTGTCTCAGAGTGAGCTACACTTGACGTAAAGGTGCCCAAGCCTAGACGTGGTGCGCATGCCCCCGATGGGTTTCTACTTTCGGCACAATCATTACCAGATCGATCGCCTGTACCACATGTACCATGATCTCCCTTTTCTCCTCTATTTACCATATGATCATCAATTTTGCGTTTAAGCGAAACAGAGCACGGATTGTCGGCTTGTGCGCCTTTTAACATATCTGTATTCGGTTTGTGCACTTGGCCACAGTCTTTTACTTAGCTGGGGGTATCGCCTGTGGCCAAGCAGTCAATCCGAACAAATAATCTTGTACTTTGCTTCTTGACAAAGGCTGTAGACGGGATCCCTACAGCTTGATCATTTGGAGCAACGCTCGCAGCAGCCACTGCACCATGGTTCTTGTACCAAGCGAACGCAATTTGGCTATACTCGTCACTTTTTTTAAAAATACTGCTGACAGGCAGGCAAGGGTGCACATGTGCCGATACAGTGGCGGCATCAGGCGTCTGATGTACCCTTTCATATTCTGCTTTGGTCTTTCCGGAGACGAAACATTTGAATGATATTTTGTCTTCCGCTGATCCCTCTGCGCGCGAAAACTGCTGTGTTGAAATAACCCTGCCTTCTCTCGCCTGAGCCATCGTTGTATCAATGCACGTTTTGCATCTTTCTAGCAGCGGCATCGTAGCTGAAGTTAGGGTCAATTGTTCACAACTTGTAAGAGTTCTGTGATCCATTTGTTCCTTGGTAGGATTTTGTGTGTTTTAGTGCCAGTGCTTCATCATCGTTTGATGATAAATTTAACCTAGGCCATTTGAAAGCTTCTCTTTGTATTCCGACTTAGACAACGTCAGAATCATTTAGAAGCGCTGCAATGGCAAAACTCCAATCAAGCAAGGTATAACAAAACCTTCTAACGCGTACTTAATACGCCTAGAAAGAGTACTTATCAATTTACAATGCTTATCTGTTCAAACAAGGCATCGAGCTTGAATACGAACACCCTTTGCGACACACTTAATTTGTATTAGTACACAAGTTGAACACCATAGAAAATAATACATTGAAACTTGCAAACAGTATCCTTTGAAAAGAGGAACATAAACAAAAACATTACCATGACCACAGCGTCACTCAAAGCACCACAGCCAGCCTTCATCTAACCTATGGAGTTCAGAGGAAAGCATGAATGATTCGTCTAGATTATGGGCACTGCTATTGAAGAACTGGTCTGTCTCAGATATGCGCTCCACTTGACGTAGAGGTGCCCAAATCTAGACGTGGTACGTTCCCCCGATGGGCTTCCTGTTCTAGGCGCAATTTTGCGTTTAAGCGAGACAGAAAATGAATTTTTGGCTTGCGCGCCCTGTAACATATCTGTCTTCGGGTTCCGCACTTGGCCACAGTTTTCTACTGAGCTGTGGGTATCGCCTGCAGCCAAGCAGTCAATCCGAACAGGTCTACTTGGTCTTTGCTTGTTTACAAAGGCAGTAGACGTGATCCCGAGAGCTTGAGCATTTGAAGCAACGCTGGCAGTGGGCACTGCACTATGGTTCTTGTACCAAGCGAACGCACTTTTGCCATACTCGTCACTTTCATGAAAACTACTGCCCAAAGGCAGGCAATTGTGCGCAGTTGCCGATACAGTGGCGGCATTAGGCGTCTGGTATACACTTTCAAATTCTGTTTTGATCTTTACGGAGGGGAAACGTTTGATTGAAATTTTGTTTGCCCCTGATCCGTCTGCGAGCGTACACTGCTCCACTGAAATAACCCAGCCTTCTCTCGCCTTAGCGATTGTAGTTTCGATGCAAGGCTTCCATCTATCTAGCAGCGGCAGCCTAGCTGAAGTTAGGGTTTATTTCAGAACTTGTAAGGGTTCTGTAGTACGTTTGTTCCTTGGTAGGAGTTAATGTGTTTTAGTGCCGGTGCTTCTTCGTCATTTCTTAATGTCGTAATGCAGAACTTGGACTTTGATCTTTCGAGATCTTCTCTCTATTGATCGACTTTACTGAAAAGTACTGCCCACAGGCAGGCAAGGGTGCACAGGTGCCGATACAGTGGCGGCAGTAGGCGTCTGATGTACCCTGTCAAATTCTGCTTTGGTCTTTCCTCTTCTGCTTTGGCACCTGTTAAATCAGCTGTTTGCGTGTACTGTGCGACACCGCGGACCCCGAGCACCCACGCTTAGCCGTGCGTGGCATCGCTGTGTCTGTGAAAAAGGGGATCCTGGTGGTTGAGCTGATGCCGAGTGTTTGGACCTTTAAGGCCCCTCGGCGGAGGCAACACACAACTTTGGCCCACGCTTCTCACACAAGGGACCTCCGGGCTGACCCACCCGAGTGAAATCGGCAGTCGCATTTTCCTGTCCTCCCCTCCATATTTCACTTTCCTACCCCTTTCTTACAACTGCCGTCTTCTCTTACCTTCTTCGTTTCTTCCTACTTCCAGGCGGCGAGGGTTAACCTTGTGTGGCTAACCACACTGAGTTACGGCATATATGGTTATAGTTACGGTGTACAGCTGGCGTGGGCAGGACTTGATTGCCAATTCCTGTCAAGTCCCCTCGTTGGGCTCCGTGGTAGGTGGCTGGCGCCGCCGCCGACCAATATACATTTTTTATGACTTGGTCTTCTTCAAGTGATCGCCCTCCTTCGAAACGAGGGCGCACCGACCAAACTGCCCAGTTCGTTTTGAAAATAAAGAGCACCTTCCCACACTTTCATGTAATTCATAGTGAGTACTGAGAAAATACAGCAAGACAAGTCTCACCATTCATTGTTGCAAAGACATTGACTGAAGCTATAGGCAAGGGTTATAAGATCAAGAAGCTTGCAAATGGAGACCTGCTTTTGGAACTTTTATATCATCATCAGTATGAGAAACTCTCAGGAGTCAGTGCTTTTGGTGACATTCCTGTTGTGATTAGCCCACATCGTTCTTTGAATACTGTTCGCGGTGTTCTTTCTGACCATGACGTAAAGTACGTGACAAAGGAGGAACTGCTGGAAGGGCTGAAAGAACATGTGACAAATGTATGCCGAATAAAAATCAGACGTGACAACAAAGAAATCGAGACTAAACACTTTGTCCTTACCTTTTCACTGAGCGTGCTCCCCGAGTCTGTGGAGGTGGAGCACACAAAACTCAACCTGAGAACCTACATTCCGAACCCATGACATTGCTTTAACTGTCAGACGTACGGTCACGGTGCACAAAGCTGGCGAGGCCGCCTCTCGTGTGCAAAGTGTGCTGCACATGAGCACCAAACCGAAGAGTGCCAAACTCAACCCCATCTTTGTGCAAATTGTCAGGGCAACCATCCTGCTTATTCGCGTAGCTGTCCGGTGTGGAAGATCGAAAAGCACATAAACACTATAAAGGTAAAAAAACATCACGTTCACCGAAGCACGCAAAAGATTTTCAATCCAACACCCTTCCTATTCCTCTGTGGCGCAGCAGAGCGCGGCACCACCGGAGTCTTCAGCACCTACCCAGGCCACAAAAATGAGTCTGGGGTGGTGCCATCCGTGCCCCTGGTGGAAGTAGCTGGTGCTGCTTCACTACCCCTAAAACTGGCTGCGCTGACCCCCAGGTCAGCGGGCCTGAATGCCTTGTCCCAAGGGGCAAGATCTAAAACAAGTGCACCAGTGCCTTCTGCACGAACGTCTAACATATCTGAGGATGTGATAGACACATCTCCTCCTCGCCGCCGCATCAGCGGCGGCAAAGCTCTCTCGAGCGAAAAGAAGGGACAAAGTCCCAATAACAGGTTCAAAGGATCCAACTACCTAGGCTTTTAATCTATCCTCAACTAATATTTTACCATGGCATTTTAGTTCACTGGAACTGTCGTGGCCTTCTGAACAATTACACTGACATAACAGATATATTAGGTTCTGATTCCCCAGTCGCATTGTGTCTCCAGGAGACAAACCTTGTACCGCAGAATAAAAACATCCTTAAAAAGAATCAAGTCTTTCGTTGCGATCAACAAAACCCAAGCAGACTCTGATGGCAATGCTATTGTGGTCCAAGGTGGTATTCCAACCCGAAAAATCGACCTTAAAACCACATACGAAGCAGTTGCAGCCACAGTGCTACATTTGAAAACCATAACAATGTTCCATATACATTGAACCTCATCTAACTGTCACACTTCACGACTTAGAAACTCTTTTAATACAACTACCAGAGCCATATTTTTTAGTTGGTGACTTTAAGGCTCACTCCCCTTTTTGGGGAAGCAGACAAACTGACACCAGAGGTCAGGTTTTAGAAGATTTTATTCTGTGCAACGATATTTGTTAAATACGGGGAAACACATACTACTCTCAAAGCACTGGCAAATTCAGCTGCCTAGATTTGTCTTTTTGCTCACCAAGTGATTTTACCGATTTTAAATGGGGCGCTCTTGACAACCCCTATGGGAGCGATCATCTTCCAGTCATTATCAGCCTAGCATCATCACCATCAATCACTCTGACAAAACCACGGCGCTAGAAGCCAAATTTGTCCGACTGGGTGCTCTTCCGCGAAGCTGCGCTAGAAGAAATCTGTTCGGACAGTTCTGATGTGGACAAATTAAATGAAACTTTCACAGCATGTATTATTGCCGCCGCTCACCTAGCCATTCCTCGGACTTCCGGTGTGGTGAGACAAAATTGGAAAGCATGGTATACGCAAGAATGTAGAAAGGCAATAAAGGAACAAAGCAAAGCATGCGGAATTTTACACCGCTACCCAACACATGAAAACCTGATTCAAGAAGGCAAAATCTAAAGCTCGGTATGTCTACCGCACAGCTGAAAAGCAATCATGGCAGAGGTATGTATCTTCTATCAACAGCTCGGTTACATCCAAAGACATGTGGGAAAAAGTTCATAAACTGGATGGAAAATACTCCCCCTTGATAGTTCCGTTTTTCATAACCTCTGGCACACAAACCAGTATAGAAGCAGAAATATTTTGAGAATATTTTGCTGCGGTTCCAAGTTCTACACACAATACACAATCTTTTTTAAAGTACAAATAAACAGCTGAAAAACAAAAACTCCCAAAGACTGGTAGCGCAAATGAAACTTTTAATGCTTTAATTACACTAGAAGAAATACATAAAGTACTGTCAGCTAGCAAACACACTGCACCAGGACCCGATGATGTTTACTACGAAATGTTACCCATTTATTAGAAACCTCTGTAGAGGCGTTGTTAAAACTGTTTAACAAAATCTGGATAGCCGGGAAAATTCCTGAGTCCTGGAAGAAGGCCATTATAGTGCAACTTTTGAAGCCTGGAAAGTCGCCAAATTCTCCAGGTAGTTATAGGCCAATTGCCCTGACGAGCTGTCTTGCGAAGTGCTTTGAAAGTATTATAAATATCAGACTGATGTTTGTCCTCGAATCCCAAAAACCGCTTGACATTCACCAGTGCGGCTTCAGGAAAACATGTTCCACTACTGACCACCTTGTCCGCCTCGAAAATACAGTTCGAGAAGCGTTTCTACATAAGGAACACTGCCTTGCCGTCTTTATTGACCCTGAAAAAGCCTACGACACTGCATGGAGGTTTGGGATCCTGCGGGACTTGGGAGAGCTTGGAATTCGCGGCAGGATGCTAAAATGTCTAGCTGACGTTCTACATAAAAGATCCTTTCAAGTACGTCTTGGTTCCATACTTTGTAAAAACTTCACACAAGAAACTGGTGTGTCCCAATGGTGCATTTTAAGTACCACGCTTGTCATTGTAAAAATGAACTCTACAGCTAAAATAATACCGAAATCTATTATATACTCAGTTTATGTAGGTGACTTGCAAATTGCGTGCACATCATCAAACGTAGCAAAATGTGAGAGGCAGATTCAGCTAACTGTAAATAAGCTCACATCATGGTCAGATTAAATTATTTCAAGTTTTCCACGCAAAAGTCAGTGGCTGTTCTCTTTTCTCTTAGACGAGGACTGCACACTAACCCCACCATCTACCTAAATGAAATCACACTATCAGTAAAACACGAACACAATTTTCTAGGTTTAACTTTTGATAGGAAGCTATCTTTCCTTCCTCACACAAACGTCCTGAAAAAGAAAGCTTCCAAGTCTCTGAATATACTCAAACTCCTCTCACGCAAACACTGGGAGTCTGACCGGACGTGCCTTTTGCACATCTACCGCTCAGTCATTCGCTCTTGCCAAGACTATGGCTGCATTGTATACGGGTCAGCAAAACCTTCATATTTGAAGCGCTTGGACCCTGTACATAATTCAGGTTTGCGTATTTCTACTGGCGCTTATAGGACATATCACCTATCGCAAGTCTTTATAAAGACACAAACGAACCATTTCTAGAACTTATGACATTGCTCACATTTTCATATATCCTGAAAATACGCTCGCTACCAAAACATATATGCTACCCCATTGTCACTAAATGTGCCTCCAAAATATTGTCCAAAAATAGGCCTCAGTCAATCAAACCCTTGTTACTTCGATTTGAGGATAAATGCAAAGAATAAGAAATAATAAACGCCCTCCCCAGTATTGCACCAAGACAAAATTCACTGCCACCATGGTACAGCCTTCCTGTTGTCGGACACAACAGGAAGGCTGTACCATGGTGGCAGTGAATTTTGTCTTGATGCAACACTACCTGAACACATCCTGCAAGAATTTCTAGCTCTTAAAGAAAAGTATGACAATTGCACACAATCTTACACGGATGGATTCAAGACAACAAAACAGGTTGGAAGTGCAATAGTGCATGGAAAATGGGAAAAAACTGAGATTATCTCAGTGTGCAAGTATTTTTACAGCTGATTGTTATGCTCTGGCAGTGGCTGTAAGCAAAATAGTCAACGAGAACATTACAAACAGTATTATATACACAGACTCCTTAAGGGTTCTCATAGCCCTTCACCACAAAAATGCAGTTGCACCGCTACTCGGCGAAATCATACACAACATATCAACAGCCTCTCCTCGAAGACATAAAATAACGTTTTGTTGGGTCCCGAGTCATGTCGGCATTGAAGGCAATGAGAGAGCACTTTTGCGGTGCCCAGGCCCATTGAAAAGGAATAAAGAACATAAAAATGCCATACAGATATGCCACAACGAACTAAAGGATGAATGGCAGTCATCATGGAGTAGGGAGGTAAATAATAAACTGCAGTTGGTGACGCCCACTTTAGGGGAATGTAAATCATGTCGCCATCAACAACGTTTTATAGAAGTGATTTTATGCCGTCTCCGCATTGGCCACACACACATGACACAATATATTTTGTTGAGAAAAGAAAACAAACCTCTGCGTGAAGAATGCGGACAGGAACTCACCATAAACCACATTTTACTTTCATGCACAAGATTTGAAATGCTAAGGAAAAGTATTTTAGGTGAAAGCGGACTTGTCGATCTATTATGTGTTTTTAGCTTTTTAAAGCAAGCAAATGCTTCACGGAAACTGTAAAATAAATAGTGTATGCCACTTACAACCTTGTGCTTGGCGCATGATAGCCTGAGCTGATTATGCGCAATTAAACCCATCCCAACACAACTCTTCGGTAGCAGTGCCGACTAACTAGACGAACTATTGGTGCTTTCTTCTGAACTCCATAAGTTAGATGAAAGCTGGCTGTGGTGCTTTGAGTGACGCTGTGGACAAGGTAATGTTTTTTTATGTTCCTCTTGTCATAGACTCCTGTTTGCAAGTTTCAATGTATCGTTTTCTAAGGTGTTCAACTTGTGCACTAATACAAATGAAGTGTGTCGCAAAAGGTGTTCGTATTCAAGCTCGATGCCTTGTTTGAACAGATAAGCTTCGTAAATTACTTCGTACTGTTTTCAGCCGTATCAAGTACGCGTGAGAAGGTATTGTTATGCCTTGCTTGATTGCAAGTTAGAAAACAAAGACAAGCTTTCAAATGGCCTAGGGTCAACATTTACATCAAACGACGATGAAGCACTGGCACTAAAACACGAATTCATACCAAGCAACAAACGGATCACAGAACCCTTACAAGTTTCCAACAATTGACCTCAAAGTTCAGCTACGCTGGCGCTGCCAGAAAGATGGCTCAGGCTAGAGAAGGCAGGGTTATTTCAACGCAGCAGTTTTCGTGCGCAGAGAGATCAGGGGCAGACAGAAGATCGTTCAGAAGTTTCGTCTCCGGAAAGACGAAAGCAAAGTTTGAAAGGGTACATCAGATGACTACTGCCGCCACTGTATCGGCACCTGTGCACCTTTACCTGTCTGTAGGCAGTATTTTCATAAAAGCGTCGAGTATGGCAAAACTACGTTCACTTGGCACAAGAACCATGGTGCAGTGCTTGTTACCAGCGTTGCTCCGAATGCTCAAGCTGTAGGTATCCCGTCTACAGCCTTTGTCAAGAAGATAAATACAAGCGACTTGTTCGGATTGACTACTTGGCCGCAGGCAACACCCCCAGCTCAGTACAAAACTGCGGCAGAGAGGAGAAACCGAAGACATATATGTTAAAACGCGCTCAAGATGACACTCCATGCTCTGTCTAGCTTAAACGCAAAATTGCTGATGGTGTGGTAAACGGAGCAGAAAAGGGAGATCGTGGTACATGTGGAGTAGGCGATCGCCCTGCTAGTGATTGTGCCGAAGATGGAAACCCAACGGAGGCATGCGCACCACGTCTATGCTTGGGCACCTTTACGTCAAGTGTAGCTCACTCTGAGAAAAACCTGTTCTTTGGTAGCAGTGTCGAATTTTTTTTTCGAACCATTTATGCGTTCTTCGGATCAGAAGCACGATTAAAGCTGGCTGTGGTGCTTTCAGTGACACTGTAGTCAAGGTGATGTTTTTTTATGTTCCTCTTCTCAGAGACCTCTGTTTGCATGTTTCTTGAATGTTGTTATTAAGATATTCAACTTTTGTACTAATGCAAATGAAGTGTCTCGCAAAAGGTGGTCACATTCATACACTATTCCTTGACTGAACTGGTAAGTTTTGTAGATTGCTTCGTAATGTTCCCAGACATATCACGTACACTTGAGAAGGTTTTGTTACACCTTGCGTAATAGGGGTTTGCCATTGTAGCGCTTCCAAATTATTCTTGACATCTTCCATGTCGGACAATAGAGAGAAGATCTCAGATGATCAAAGTCCAAGTTGTGCACTATGAAATCAACAAATGATGAAGAAGCACTGGTACTAAAACACATTAACTCCTGCCAAGGAACAAATGTACCAAGAACCCTTACGAGTCCAGAAATATACCCTAACTTCTGCTAGGCTGCCGCTGTTAGAAAGATGGAAGCCTTGCATCGAAACAACAATCGCTCAGGTGAGAGAAGGCTGGGTTATTTCAGTAAAGCAGGGTTCTCGCGCAGAGGGATCAGGGGCAGGCAAAGTGTCATTCAAAAGCTTCGTATCCGGAAAGATGAAAACAGTATTTGAAAAGGTATACCAGACGCCTACTGCCGCCACTGAATCGGAACCTGGCACCCTTGCCTGTCAGTGGGCAGTACTTTTCAGAAAAGTACCGAGTATGGGAAAAGTGCGTTCGCTTGGTACCAGAACCATGGTGCAGTGCCCACTGCCAGCGTTGCTCCAAGTGCTCAAGCTATCGGGATCCCGTCTACTGCCTTTGTAAAGAAGCAAGGACAAGGAGACTTCTCCGGATTGACTGCTTGGCTGCAGGCGATACCCACAGCTCAGTACAAATCTGAGGCCAAGAGCAGAAACCGACGACAGATATGTTACAAGGCGCGCAAGCCAAAAATGCATTTTCTGTGTTGCTTAAACACAAAGTTGCGCCTAGAACAGGAAACCCATTCGGTGAAACGTACCATGTCTAGATATGTGCACCTCTATATCAAGTGTAGCTCAGATCCTAGACTGACCACTTCTTCGGTAGCAGTGCCGAACATCTAGAAGAAGTACTGATGCTTCCTTCTGAACTCCATAGGTTAGATTAACGCTGGCTGTGGTGCTTTGAGTGACGCTGTGGACAAGGTAATGTTTTTTATGTTCCTCTTGTCAGAGACTCCTGTTTGGAAGTTTCAAAGTATTATTTTCTAAGGTGTTCAACTTGTGTAATTATACAAATGAAGTGTGTCGCAAATGGTGTTCGTATTCAACCTCGATGCCTTGTTTGAACAGACAAGGTTTGTAAATTGCTTCGTACTGTTTTCAGGTGTCTCAAGTGCGCGTGAGAAGGTTTTGTTATACCCTGCTTGATTGCAAGTTGGAAAACAAAGAGAAGCTTTCAAATGGCGTAGGGTCAACATTTACATCAAACAATGATGAAGCACTGGCATAAAAACACACGAATTTCTACCAAGGAACAAACGGATCACAGAACCCTGACAAGTTTCGAACAATTGACCCTAACTTCAGCTACGATGCCGCTGCTAGAAAGATGCAAAACGTGCATTGATACAACGATGGCTCAGGCTAGCGAAGGCAGGGTTATTTCAACGCAGCAGTTTTCAACGCAGCAGGGCCAGACAAAAGATCGTTCGGAAGTTTCGTGTCCGGAAAGACGAAAGGAAAATTTGAAAGGGTATATCATATGCCTACTGCCGCCACTCTATCGGCACATGTGCCCCTTTGCCTGCCTTTGGGCAGTATTTTCATAAAAGCGTCGAGTATGGCAAAACTGCGTTCACTTGGCACAAGAACCATGGTGCAGTGCTTGTTGCCAGCTTTGCTCCAAATGCTCAAGCTGTAGGGATCCCGTCTACAGCCTTTGTCAAGAAGCAAAATACAAGAAGACTTGTTCGGATTGACTACTTGGCCACAGGCAGCACCCCCAGCTCAGTAAAACACTACGGCAAAGAGCATAAACCGAATACAGATATGTTAAAAAGCGCTCAAGCCGACAATCCATGCTCTGTCTCGCTTAAACGCGAAATTGCTGATCGTATCGTAAAAGGAGCAGAAAAGGGAGATCGTGGTACATGTGGAGCAGGCGATCGCCCTGCTAGTGATTGTGCCGAAGGTGGAAACCCATCGGGGGCATGCGCACCATGTCTAGGCTTGGGCACCTTAACGTCAAGTGTAGCTCAATCTGAGTCAAAGCTGTTCTTCGGTAGCACTGCCGAACACCTTGACGAGATAATTATGCTTTCTTCTGAACTTCAGAAGTACGATTAAAGCTGGATGTGGTGCTTTCTAGTGACACTGATATCAAGGTAATGTTTTTTTTATGTTCCTCTTGTCAGAGACCTCTGTATGCGTGTTTCTTGAATGTTGTTTTCAAGGTATTAAACCTTTGTACTTATGCAAATGAATTGTCTCGCAAAAGGTGGTCACATGCATACTGTATTCCTTGATTGAACTGGTAAGTTTTGTAGATGGCTTCGTATTGTTTCCAGACATATCACGTACGCGTGAGAAGGTTTTGTTACACCTTGCTTGATTAGAGATTTGCCATTGTAGCGCTTCCAATTTATTCTTGGCATCTTCCATGTCGGAAAATAGAAAGAAGATCTCAGATGATCAAAGTCCATGTTGCGCATTACAAAATCAACAAATGATGAAGAAGCACTGGCACTAAAACACATTAACTCCTGCCAAGGAACAAACGTACCACAGAACCCTTACGAGTTCAGAAATATACCCTAACTTCTGCTAGGCTGCCGCTGTTAGAAAGATGGAAGCCTTGCAGCGAAACAACAATCGCTCAGGTGAGAGAAGGCTTGGTTATTTCATTAAAGCAGGGTTCTCGCGCAGAGGGATCAGGGGCAGGCAAAATGTCATTCAAAAGCTTCGTATCCGGAAAGATGAAAACAGTATTTGAAAAGGTATACCAGACGCCTACTGCCGCCACTGAATCGGAACCTGGCACCCTTGCCTGTCAGTGGGCAGTACTTTTCAGAAAAGTACCGAGTATGGGAAAAGTGCGTTCGCTTGGTACAAGAACCATGGTGCAGTGCCCAATGCCAGCGTTGCTCCAAGTGCTCAAGCTATCGAGATCCCGTCTACTGCCTTTGTAAAGTAGCAAAGGCAAGACGACTTCTTAGGATTGACTGCTTGGCTGCAGGCGATACCCAGAGCTCAGTACAAAACTGTGGCCAAGAGTAGAAACAGAAGACAGATAGGTTACAAGGCGCGCAAGCCAAAAATCAGTTTTCTGCCTCACTTAAACGCACAGTTGTGCCTAGAACAGGAAACCCATCGGGGGAACGTACCACGTCTAGATTTGGGCATCTCTGCGTCAAGTGTGGCTCACATCTGAGACAGACTAGTTCTTTGGTAGCAGGGCCGAATATCTACACGAACTGTTCATGCTTTCTTCTGAACTGCATAAGTTAGATGAAAGCTGGCTGTGGTGCTTTGAGTGACGCTGTGGTCAAGGTAATGTTTTTTTGTCTTCTTGTCAGAAACTCCTGTTCCGAAGTTTCGAAGTATTATATTCTAAGGTGTTCGACTTGTGTACTAATACAAATGAAGTGTGTCGCAAAAGGTGTTCTTATTCAAGCTCGATGCCTTGTTTGAACAGATAAGCTTTGTAAATTGCTTCGTACTGTTTTGAGGTGTAACAAGTACGCGTGAGAAGGTTGTGGGAAGGCACATATCATATCACCGCTCCTTACCCTCCTGGCTACGACGCGGCGGCGAGGGTGAGGCGCGGCCTCTCCTCTTCACATCACGTGACAGCCTCCTTCTTCATCTCTCCCTCGACTGCTGTGGCGAGGGAGGCGTGCTCTGTGTGTGGGTGTGGTGGTGTGCCACCTCGAGAGAGCGGACCGGATGGGCCAGCAGTGCGGACACGTCTGGAAAAGAGGGACTGGAATCAGGTGAACTGAATTGGTTGATCGCGCGTGCGCGGCCGAGGAAAACCATTAAACCGGTTTACCCCTTGGTCCTCGGGGTTCGTGTTGTTCATGGAGGCAGGCCACCACTGTGGTCTGAGCTAGCGGAGCGTTGTTTGCTCTGAGAGCGGAGCCGCAGCCCCGTAAAGAATCCCACATTTTGGCGCACCAACGTGGGTCCCGGTTGGCGTTCCAGCGGAGAAAGCTAGCTCTGTATGAACAACATGAGCAGCCTGCGCTATGGGCTGTCTGACCTAATGATGTTGGTCGACGTCTGCGGGCAAGCTCGGGAGATCTCGATCATTAGCGATTTGGCTACATCAAATCCAACCGCCGATGCGATGTTGCGAGGTCAGTTGGACGTGTTACATGATGCCGCAGGCGCGGCTACCGTCCGAAACGTTGCGCCGGGCATTCCCGGTAATCACATCGAGCCGAAGCAGTTCGATGGCTATGGCTATAGAAGTTCCGTTCTTTTGAACGTGTCCTCTGGCGCACCCGCCGATGCGGCTCGCGCTAGTATGTTCGCGCCGGGAACTACCTGCCAGCTTCCGAAGCCTGTGCCCAGTGGCAGTGGCTTCCAGGCCCAATCGCTCCGCCATGTAACAGGTGCGACTGCCAATGCAGTTCGCCAAACGAGTCTTAATACAGGCAATCCTGAATTACTCGCACTGCCATCGCCCGCCGGCGGCGGCTACTCTTCGCTCCTTTCACCCGCTGCGCACGCAGACTGGCCCGGTGGGCAAATTGCGTCTACACCCGCCAATGCGGCGAGCGCTCCCCGTCCTTTGAGAGAGAGGCATGCAGCGTACCCAGCATCGGGAGATCCCGAGTTGCTAACAAGCTACCGCCCGTTGGCGAATGCTTTATTCCTCCCGGTATTCAGTCGGAATGGCCCATTGGCCCCGATCGGAGAACGCCCGCAACAGCGGCACGCGCATCACACCCGACGACTAGTGAGCGCGCAGTATGTCAACCAGATGGAGACGCCGCAAACGTCCTCGCATCCGCTTTGCAACAGCTGTTGAAGCAGGCGCACTCGTCTGACTCTCGGATCGGCGTACCGATACCGACATACAGTGGCTACAGCGACACGCAAAGCGCAAACGACTTTTTACTGGCCTTGCGCCGGTATGAGCTTGCGAGTGATCTGAGCCAGAGGGATATTCTGAGACGAGCTTTGCCAGTTGCACTCGTCGATCAAGCTGCCCGGTGGTACCTATTGGTAGGCCACAAAGTGAGCACTATGTCTGACTTTCGACGCTTGTTCAGGGAGGAGTTCCTTCTGTACGATTACAAGCAGCGAATGCAGCGAGAACTGGAGCTGCGGACGCAGGCACCTGATGAATCGCTTGTAGAGTGCGTACGAGCGATGCAAGAATTGTACGAGTATGCCGACACGGAAGTTTCGCATTCGGAGCGAGTGGAACGCGTCCTCCGCCAGTGCCAGCCCAAATTTGCCCTTTACTTCAGCAGCTGCCGATGCAGCGACTTGAACGGCGCTTGTCATTGAAGCTCGCAGAGTCCAGGCTCAGATTTCTGCGGCCCGTAAATACCGGCCCCCGCCACCGGCTAGAGACTCACTAGAGCCGAGGTGCGCCTGGAGCGGCACCCCAACGGTAAGGAGTGAGTCGAAGTATCAGATCGCGCCCTGGATCCCTTTGGTTACCGGTTGCGCAGTGCTGATTTCAATCCCGGTGAGTTCACCGGGGTTCAGCCGCGAAAGTTCGAACCTACTCAGAACGCACCCCCGGAGGGCCGCATACGGCCAGACGGCCGGGGTGCCTCTGAAAACCGCCGAGCGTCGCAGCAACAAGCATGGCAATCTGTGCGCTGCTTTAGCTGTGGCCAAACTGGTCACATAGCCAGAAACTGCCCCTCGAGATTGGGAAACGAGGCAGGCCGCCGGTAGCAGAACCGGCGGAGGCTGAAAACGCTCGGAAGCCTGTACCCGCCACGTCCGCATTCAAAATTGGAGAGCCAACTAACACGCCAGCGCCTTTTGTTGACCTCGCCGTAGCGGGAGCAACATATAAGGCACTTCTGGACACGGTTGCAAGCATTTCGCTGATTGGAGACGCGGTCGTTTCCCAGCTCCGACGGCGGTCCGTTCGGATGCGACAGCAAAGAACGCCCCTCCTGCTCGCTAGCGGAGAGGTGCGCTCCTGCGGTGACATTCGCCTCGTAGTGCGCTTCGATAAGCCTGTACGCAGAATGCGTTTTGTTCACCTGCCTGGCCTGACAGGACCAATTATCCTAGGCCGAGAGTTCTTGGCTAAAACTGGACTGGTTATCGATATCGCCAGTGGGGGTTATCGGGAGAGCCCGTGTGCCCCGCTCAGGCCATTCGCCGAACCGCCGGTTACAGCGCAATCGCTGTTGACCCGCACGGCCGATCCGCTAGCAGACGGGAGGCATGCCTCCTATAGGCACTGCTCGCACTCCCGACCGAGCTCGGTTAGGGCGGCCCGTCTCAATGCTCCCTCTCCGCAGTCGGAGAAGAAAACGCATACAACCCCGGCCACTGCCGGCGAAAAAAGAGAGTGGGTTTCCGTGTCAGCTGCCGCGATCGGCAGCGGCGGCCTGTCAGCACACTTTTCATCCGCATTCGGAAAAGAAAATGCAGAGATTGCTGGCCGATGCCGGTGCACTGACAGAGCACCAACGTGACCGACTCTTGTCGTTGCTACACAACTTGGACGAGATGTTCACAGACCAGCCGGGATGTACCAATCTGGTGCAGCACCGCATAAATACGGGTGACGCGCTGCCCTGGAAATGTAACCCTAGGCCCGTCAGCGCTGCTAAAAGGCAAACGATCGATGAGGCGCTCCAGGAGTTGCTCGATGCTGGTCTTATGTGCCGTTCTCAAAATCCATGGGGGTGCCCAGTGGTGCTCGCGCCAAAGAAAGACCGCACTTGGCGTTTGTGCGTGGACTATCGGCATCTGAACGAGGTCACGGAGAAAGATGCATACTCCTTTACGAGAATAGGTGAGATTGTTTCCAATCTTGGCGGCGCTCAGTTCTTTTCGATACTTGACGCCAGCAAGGGGTATCTGCAGGTCGAAATGCGACCAGGCGATGAGTACAAAACGGCGTTCTCATGTTACAGAGGACTTTTCCACTTCAAGAGATTGCCCTTTTGATTGTCCGGCGCTCCGAGCACATTCCAGAGACTAATGGACCGCGTACTCGGCGATGCCCGATAGCAGCACGCCCTCGCCTACCTGGACGATGTGATCGTCTATTCCCACACATTCGAGGAACACCTCGATCACCTAGGAGACGTTCTGGGAAAGCTCAGATCCGCTGGCCTCACGCTCGATCCCGCCAAGGCGCAGATATGCCAGGCTCAGGTGACCTTGCTTGGATATCGAGTTTAACGGGGGCAGGTGTCTCCTGATCCAGAGAAACTTCGGGCGATCATGGAGTTTCCTCCGCCTACAGATGTCAGCGCTGTTCACCGATATCTCGGTATGGTGGAATACTACCGACAGTTCATTCCAAACTGTGTGCGCCTGCAAGCGCCCTTGGCACAATTGCTAAGAAAGTCTTCCCGTTGGCAATGGGGAGATGAGCAGGAAAGGAGCTTTCGCCAGCTCTCGCACGCCATCGCTAAGACAGCAGCTCTGAAGCTGCCTGACCTAAACAAGCCATTCGTTATCCAGACCGATGCCTGTGATATCGGAGTGGGCGCTATACTTCTCCAGATGGATGGGGATCAGCTACGACCAGTGTCGTTTGCGAGCCGCGCGCTCTCGCCGGCAGGACGCAACTACTCAGCGACGGAAAACAAATGTTTGGCCATTACCTACGCATTGCGACGTTTCGAAATGTACGTAGAAGGAACAAGGTTCACGGTCGAGACCGACCACATGGCCTTAACATGGCTGAAACGCCTGCGCGAGCCCAGCGGTCGGCTTGCGTGGTGGGCCCTTAACTACAACGCTTCGAGTTCGAAGTGCGCTACGGAAAAGGGACTGCCAATGCAGTCGCGGACGCGCTGTCACGGGTTCCGGTCACTGACACCCAACCGGCAGGCGAAGACGAGGAGTAGACGGAAGGGCAGCTGTCTCCGACTCTGCGTAGGGAGCGCGCAGCGCGCAGCAACCCGCCTGCGGAGCCCCGAAAGCACGTGCGCTTTGTGGGAGCAGTAGACCCCCTCGAAGTTGCGTTCAGCAGATAAGAGCTTCTCAGAGCTCAGCAGGAAGACTCGTACTGTCAGGAGTTAATCAAGTGTCTCAGTGAAGAGACGGATGCTCTGACAACACAGGCCAAATTGCGCTGTGAAGCCACTGGTAGTGTGGTTGGCGCTAACTCTAGTGTAGCTGGTATTGCTACGAGTGAGTTGGAGAACTTCCTGCTGGACTGTGAAGGAGCTTTGCTAAAATACGGGCCGGACAAGGAAGCCTCCAGTGAGTGCTTTAAAGTTGTGATTCCGCACAAACTGTGCCGCGCCGCTATGCGGCACTATCACGACGCTGACGGTCACGGGAGCGCCCCAAAGACATGGCGGAAGCTTTGTCGGTTCGCTACCTGGCCCGGAATGAAGACTGACGTATGTCGTTGCGTGCGAATATGCCACATCTGCCAAGAGAGGAAGCCTCGAGGCGGCAAACCACCTGGCTTACTCCAGCCCATCATAAGTACGAAGCCATGGCAAATCCTGGCGTGCGATTTGATGGGGCCGCTGCCGCACAGCAAAAAGGGGTACAAATACGTGCTCGTCGTTACGTGCCATTTCAACGCTTCCGCTGAACTGTACCCGCTGCGGAAAGCTACTGCCCGGGAGATCTTCGGAAAGCTGTCGGAGGTGGTTTGTCGTTTTGGCTTTCCAGAGCGACTGATAACCGACAACGCCACGTATTTCACGTCGAAGGTGTTTCGTGATACGTGCGCGGCAATGAGTGTACGGCAGCAGAAAACCACGTGCTATCCCTAGTCCAACGTGAGCGAGCGCCGCAATCGGGATATCAAGCCGCTCCTAGGCGCATATGCGTGGTCGCATAATGATTGGGATGAGCACTTGGACGCCATATCCTTCGCTCTGCGCACGAGTGTAAATCGCTCGACCGGCTTCATGCCGGCTTTTCTCATGTTTGGCAGGCAGCTGAACACGCCAACGGACACGGTCCTGACCCATAGGTCGGACGATGTTCGCAAAGTCGAGGCCAATGTCGACGACTACGCACGGCGATTACGAGAGCATTTGGCCAATGCCATTAAGGAGGCGAGCCGCAGCCGTGAGAAAGCCAGGGCAAACCAAAAGGCGAGCTACGACCAAGCCCACAGGGACCTTGAGTTCCAGTTGGGAGACACGGTTCTGAGGCGAAATCCTGTTCTCAGCGATGCATCCGCGGGATTCGCGGCCGGCCTTGCGCCCCAATGGGTCGGGCCCTTTGTGATCGCAGAGAAACAGTCGCGGCTGATTTAACGACTGAAAGAACCCGCACTCGGGCCGAATGGGAGAGCTGAAGCAGTATTTCCAGAGAGATGCTGCGGAAGCTGAAATGCCTCTCATTCCGGAGAGCGCCGAGGCGAGCGTTGCTGAGAGCAGTCTCTACCGGCATCGCTATAACACCCGCAACCAGGGAAATCATTGAGGCCGCATACGTGAGAGCCCACATGCAGGCCTCAAACGCGGTCCTTGCTTGCACAGTTCGCATTCGAGCTGTTGAGGGAGGAACGCCAGACGCGCGAGTTCGCGCGCAAGCGCAGGCAAGGGAAGGCAGTCCTTTCCGCAATGTTACAGTGCGGTAGGTAGGCGAAGTCACCTAATGTCAACCGCAAGGGCACGAGAGGACTCGTGTTTATCCGACGCGTGTCGATACACAAACCGGCAGTGTCCCTTTACGCGAAGCCTGCGCTGAGCACGTTCAGAGGGACCTAGCCCACCGCCTGGCCTTATTTATGACACCGGCACTCCGAGAACATGGGCCACGCTGTCTGCATTCAGGCGGCGAGAGCGGCGAAGGTGATGTTTAGAAAGCTCGACCTGAGGCAAGCGGCGCACCACGATTCCAGCTTTCGAACTTCGCGCCTTCACGCCGGCAGCAGCGACTACGATCCCAGATGCAGAGCCTGCCTCTCCGGGGCACAACCTAGTGTCTAGCGGCAGGGAACTGCCGAGAAGCCAGACGAACGGCACTAAAGGGTGGAAGCGACGCGCGCCTGCACCCACGGGCGGACGCCTCGATTGAGGTAGGAGGGGTGTGGGAAGGCACATATCACCGCTCCTTCCCCTCCTGGCTACGATGCGGCGGCGAGGGTGAGGCACGGCCTCTCCTCTTCACATCACGTGGCAGCCTCCTTCCCCCTCTCTTCATCGACTGCTGTGGCGATGGAGGCGTGCGCTGTGTGTGGATGTGGTGGTGTGCCACCTCGAGAGAGCGGACCGGACGGGCCAGCAGTGCGAACGATCCGGAAAAGAGGGACTGGAATCAGGTGAACTGAATTGGTTGATCGCGCGTGCGCGGCCGAGGAAAACCATTAAACCGGTTTACCCTTTGGTCCTCGGTGTTGGTGTTCTTGGGGGCCACCACTGCAGTCTGAGCTGGCGGAGCGTTGTTTGCTCTGAGAGCGCCCCCCGCAGCCCCGTAGAGAATCCCACACCCCGTCGAGAATCCCACAAGGTTTTGTTATACCTTGCTTGATTGCAAGTTGGAAAACAAAGAGAAGCTTTTGAATGGCCTAGGGTCAACATTTACATCAAACGATGATGAAGCACTGGCAATAAACACACGAATTTCTACCAAAGAACAAACGGATCACAGAACCCTTACAAGTTTCGAACAATTGACCTCAAAGTTCAGCTACGCTACCGCTGCTAGAAAGGTGGCTCAGGCTACAGAAGGCAGGGCTATTTCAACGAAGCAGTTTTCGTGCGCAGAGGGATCAGGGACAGACAAAATAATATTCAAAAGTTTCGTCTTCGGAAAGACCAAAGCAGAAATTGAAAGGGTACATCAGACGCCTAATGCCGCCAATGTATCGGCACGTGTGCACCCTTGCCTGCCTGTCGGCAGTATTTTTCAGAAAAGTGTCGAGTATAGCAAAAGTGCGTTCGCTTGTTACAAGAACCATGGTGCAGTGCCAGCTGCCACAGTTGCTCCAAATGCTCAAGCTGCAGGGCTCCCGTCTACAGCCTTTGTCAAGAAGCAAAGTACAAGAAGATTTGTTTGGATTGACTGCTTGGCCGCAGGCGATACCCCCAGCTCAGTAAAAGACTGCGGCTAAGTGCAGAAACCGAATACAGATATGTTAAAAGGCGCACAAGCCGAGAATCCATGCTCTGTCTCGCTTAAACGCAAAATTGATGATCATTAGGTAAATAGAGCAGAAAAGGGAGATCATGGTACATGTGGTACAGGCGATCGATCTGGTAAGGATTGTGCCGAAAGTAGAAACCCATCGGGGGCATGCGCACCACGTCTAGGCTTGGGCACCTTTACGTCAAGTGTAGCTCACTCTGAGACAAAGCGGTTCTTCGGTAGCAGTGCCGAACACCTTGACGAGATATTTATGCTTTCTTCTGAACTTCAGAAGTACGACTAAAGCTGGCTGTGGTGCTTTCAGTGACACTGCAGTCAAGGTAATGCTTTTTTTATGTTCCGGTTGTCAAATACTCCTGTTTGCATGTTTCTTGAATAATATTTTCTAAGGTGTTCAACTTGTGCACTAATACAAATTTAGTGTGTCGCAAAAAGGTGTTTGTATTCAAGCTCGATGCATTGTTTGAATAGATAAGCTGTGTAAATTGCTTCGTAATGTTGCCAGACATATCAAGTACGCGTGAGAAGGTTTTGTTACACCTTGCTTGATTAGAGGTTTCCCATTGTAGCGCTTCCAAATGATTCTTCACGGCTTCCCTGTCGGACAATAGAGAGAAGCTCTCAAATGAACAAAGTCCAAGTTCTGCATTACGAATTCGACAAATGATGAAGAAGCACCAGCACTAAAACACATTAACTCCTACCAAGGAACAAACGTACCACAGAACCCTTACAGGTCCTGAAAGTAACCCTAACTTCAGCTAGGCTGCTGCAGCTAGAAAGATGGAAGCCTTGCATCGCAACAACAATCGCTCAGGCGAGAGAAGGCTGGGTTATTTCAGTGGAGCAGTGTACGCGCGCAGAGGGATCAGGGGCAGACAGAATGTCAGTCAAAATTTTCGTCTCCGTAAAGAAAAAAAAACAGAATTTGAAAGTGTATACGAGACGCCTACTGCCGCCACTGTATCAGCACCTGTGCACACTTGCCTGCTTGTGGGTAGTACATTCCATGTAAGTGGCGAGTATGCCAAAAGTGCGTTCGGTTGGTACAAGAACCGTGGTGTAGTGCCCGCTGCCAACTTTCCTCCAAATGCTCAAGCTCTCGGGATTCCGTCTAATTCCTTTCTAAAGAAGCAAAGGCCAAGACAATTGTTCGGATTGTCTGCTTGGCTGCAGGCGATGCCCACAGCTCAGTACAAATCTGAGGCCAAGAGCAGAAACTGACGACAGATATGTTACAAGGCGCGCAAGCCAAAAATCCATTTTCTGTCTCGCTGAAACGCAAAGTTGCGCCTAGAACAGGAAACCCATTCGGTGAAACGTACCATGTCTAGATATGGGCACCTCTATATCAAGTGTAGCTCAGATCGTAGACTGACCACTTCTTCGGTAGCAGTGCCGAACATCTAGAAGAAGTACTGATGCTTCCTTCTGAACTCCATAGGTTAGATGAAAGCTGGCTGTGGTGCAATGACGCTGTGGTCAAGGTAGTGTTTTTTTTACGTTACTCTTTTCAGAGACTCCTGTTTGCAAGTTTCAAAGTATTATTTTCTAAGATGTTCAACTTTTGTACGAACAGAAATGAACTGTGTCACAAAAGGTGTTCGTATTCAATCTCGATGCCTTGTTTAAACAGATAAGCTTTGTACATTGCTTCGTACTCTTTTTAGGCGTATCAAGTACGCGTGAAAAGGTTTTGTGATACCTTGCATGATTGGAGTTTTGCCATTGCAGCGCTTCCAAATGATTCTAACGTCGTCTAAGTCGGAAAACAAAGAGAAGATTTCAAATGACCTAGGTTCAGCTTTTAAATCAGACGATGATGAAGCACTGGCACTAAAACAAAAGAAATCCTACCAAGGAACAAACGGATCACACAACCCTTACAAGTTGCGAACAATTCAGCCTAACTTCAGCTACGGTGCCGCTGCTAGAATGATGCAAATCTTGCATTGATACAACGATGGCTCAGGCTGGCGAAGGCAGGGTTATTTCAACGCAGCAGTTTTCGCGCGCAGAGGGATCAGCGGCAGACAAAATTTCAGTCAAGTTTCGTCTCCGGAAATGAAAGGGTACATCAGACACCTAATGCCGCCACTGTATCGGCACGTGTGCACTCTTGCCTGCCTGTCGGCAGTATTTTTCAGAAACGTGACGAGTATAGCAAAAGCGCGTTCGCTTGGTACAAGAACCATGGTGCAGTGCCTGCTGCCAAAGTTGCTCCAAATGCTCAAGCTGTAGGGATCCCGTCTAAAGCCTTTGTCAAGAAGCAAAGTACAAGAAGATTTGTTTGGATCCACTGCTTGGCCGCAGGCGATACCCCCAGCTCAGTAAAAGACTGCGGCCAAGTGCAGAAACCGAATACTGATATGTTAAAAGGCGCACAAGCCGACAATCCATGCTCTGTCACGCTTAAACGCAAAATTGATGATCATATGGTAAATGGAGCAGAAAAGGGAGATCTCTGTGCATGTGTTACAGGCGATCGCCTCGGTAATGATTGTGCCGAAAGTAGAAACCCATCGGGGGCATGCGCACCACGTCTAGGCTTGGGCACCTTTACGCCAAGTGTAGCTCACTCTGAGACAAAGCTGTTCTTCGGTAGGATTGCCGAACACCTTGACGAGATAATTATGCTTTCTTCTGAGCTTCAGAAGTACGATTAAAGCTGGCTGTGATGCTTTCAGTGACACTCTAGTCAAGGTAATGCTTTTTTTATGTTCCTGTTGTCAAAGACCCCTGTTTGCATGTTTCTTGAATGTTATTTTCTAAGGTGTTAAACTTGTGTAGTAATCCAAATGAAGTGTGCCGCAAAAAGGTGTTTGTATTCAAGCTCGATGCCTTGTTTGAACAGATAAGCTTTGTAAATTGCTTCGTATTGTTGCCAGACATATCAAGTACGCGTGAGAAGGTTTTGTTACACCTTGCTTGATTAGAGGTTTGCCATTGTAGCGCTTCCAAATGATTCTTGGCGGCTTCCATGTCGGACAATAGAGAGAAGCTCTCAAATGAACAAAGTCCAAGTTCTGCATTACGAATTCAACAAATGATGAAGAAGCACCAGCACTAAAACACAGTAACTCCTACCAAGGAACAAACGTACCACAGAACCCTTACAGGTTCTGAAATTAACCCTAACTTCAGCTAGGCTGCTGCAGCCAGAAAGATGGAAGCCTTGCATCGCAACAACAATCGCTCAGGCGAGAGAAGGCTGGGTTATTTCAGTGGAGCAGTGTACGCGCGCAGAGGGATCAGGGGCAGACAGAATGTCAGTCAAAAGTTTCGTCTCCGTAAAGAAAAAAAAAACAGAATTTGAAACTGTATACGAGACGCCTACTGCCGCCACTGTATCAGCACCTGTGCACACTTGCCTGCTTGTGGGTAGTACATTCCATGTAAGTGGCGAGTATGCCAAAAGTGCGTTCGGTTGGTACAAGAACCGTGGTGAAGTGCCCGCTGTCTGCGTTGCTCCAAATGCTCAAATTCTCGGGATTCCGTCTAATTCCTTTGTAAAGAAGCAAAGGCCAAGAAGATCGTTCGGATTGTCTGCTTGGCTGGACGCGATACCCACAGCTCAGTACACTCTGAGGCCAAGAGCAGAAATCGACGACAGATATGTTACAAGGCGCGCAAGGCAAAAATCCATTTTCTGTCTCGCTGAAACGCAAAGTTGCGCCTAGAACAGGAAACCCATTCAGTGAAACGTATCATGTATAGATATGGGCACCTCTATGTCAAGTGTAGCTCAGATCTGAGACAGACCAGTTCTTCGGTAGCAGTGCCGAACATCTAGACGAACTACTGATGCTTGCTTCTGAACTCCATAGGTTAGCTTCCTATGGTAAAGCTGAAGAAGGTAAAGGTGGCTGTCAAAAGTGGACGAAAAACAATGACGTCGTCTAAGTAACAAAGACAAGTTTCCACCTGAAGCCGCGCCGTAACGAGTCCATCATCCGTTCGAAAGTTGCAGGTGCGTTACATAGGCCAAAAGGCATGACTTTAAGCTGATAGAGGCCATCAAGGGTGATGAACGCTGTTTTTTCGCGGTCTCTCTCGTCGACAGAAATCTGCCAGTAGCCGGAACGAAAGTCGATGGATGAAGATTAGCTGGCTCTATGCAAACTATCAAGCGTGTCGTCCATGCGCGGAAGAGGATATACATATTTTTTGGTTATCTTATTCAAATGACGGTAGTCAACGGAGAATCTCCAACTGTTATCCTTCTTCTTAACCAACACGACAGGGGATGCCCAGGGGCTACTGGAAGGCTCGATTATGTCGTTCGCTAACATCTTTCCGATCTCCGTTTGAATGACGCGTCGCTCGGCAAGAGAAACATGACAGGGCCGCCTAAATAGGACTGGCATCCCCAGTGTCAATGCGGTGGGTGACAACTGTCGTTTGACCCAATGGGCGGGTACCGAAGTCAAAAAGGTCACTGTAGGTAAACAAAAGCTTGTGTAACTCAGCGGCGAATTCAGTTGCATATCAGCTGCAATCATGCTGTTATGTGGATCAGGACGCGATGTGGACGAAGAGGGGGTGTCGGCAGGGACGGCAGTTGTATGATCCGTAGACAGAGCTGAAATAGCGCAATCGGTTATCGGGGACAGCACAGCTAATGAAATTCCCTGGGTGAGTACTTGAGTTGAAACGCTGAAGTTAAGGACAGGGAGAGTGGTGCGATTCTGGGAGATGTGCACAATTAGATGAGGAAGGGTGACGTGCCGCTGCAGCATGACATCAGTAATGGGAGAAGCGAGATGGTCGCCATCTGGGACGGGTGGAAATGGCGACATAGGGATGTAAACGGCAGTTTCAGGAGGAAGGCGGCTAAACTGTGCTGATCGAAGGCGGGGTGAGCAGGAGGGGTCTTCAGAGCAGATCGGAAGGTCCAAGCGAAGTAGGACGCTAGAGCAGTCAATAAGGGCAGAGTGGGCTGTTAAGAAGTCAACGCCAAGGATAACGTCGTGGGGGCATTGATGTAGGACGGTGAACAACACTGGGGCATGACGGTCAGCAATTGTAACTCGCGCCGTATACATGCCAACCACTGCAGCAGGGCTGCTATTGGCAACGCGAACTGTGGACGAGACGGCTGGCTTAAGGACTTTCTTGAGGCGACGGTGAAATGAGGAGCTGAGAACAGACAGTTCGGCGCCTGTATCAATTACAGCAGAAACGGGAATTCCATCCACAAGGGCGTCGATACGGTTATTTTTTAGGGCAGGGGTCAACAGAGGTTTTTCGGTCCGGGTCATAAATGCAGCGTCACCTACGGGAGCTGCATTGGCTAGTTTTCCGGTAAGTGGCCAGAATAGAACGGTGGCGAACTGCGGCGAGGAAGAGGAGAACGCAAACGTCGTGCTTCCGGGGATGGTGAACGGTTGGCAGCACGGACAGTGGAACCGGGGTCATCACGGGTCTGGCCGGAGCGAGGTGAGGAATAGCGAGGGGCATAGTTTTCGCAGCGGTTGACGTAAGTGAACTGACGAGATGGCGTATACCACCGGCTACGGCAGTGACGAGAAATGTGGCCTACGCGGGAGCAAGAAAAACAGATGGGGCGATTGTCATGGGTACGCCATTCATTTGGGTTGCGGTACCAATATCGGGGCGAGAAACCGGCGCTGGACGAAGCAGCAGCAATCACTAGAGGGCAGATCCTGAATCCACGGTGTCGGTGGCGCTGGCAGAAGGGAGGCCTATATTCGCAACTTCTTGTCGAACAGCAGCCTTAATAAGTGATATAGTAGCCAGGGTGTTGTCGGGTGTATGAGATAGTGAGGCCGCGGGAGTCATTGCCTCAAGCTTTTGGCGAATGATGCGTGTCAAAGTGCTATCGTTAGCAGGCGGTCGAGGAGTCGGGAGATCGATACAGGAGGAGCTAGCAGCCGTGTTCGGCAGCCGGTCGAAACGGTGAGATTTGCGCCTCTGCTTCGCCTGCTCGAAACGTCGGCACACCTGCAGCACAGAGTACACAGTGGAGCAATTCCTGCACAACAGGAGGTTGAAGGCATCATCGGCAATGCCTTTTACTATATGGCCGACTTTATCCTCCTCAGGCATGCCTCGGTCGACTTTGCGGCATAGAGACAGGACGTCTTGAATGTAAGTGAGATAAGACTCCATAGACGTTTGGGCGCGAGAGGCGAGCGCTTTCTTGGCGGCGATGTGGCGGCCAATAAGTTTTCCGAACAGGTCGTGTAGCTTCTGTTTGCAGATATCCCAAGATGTTAGGTCGTCTTCGTGGGTCTCAAACCACACCCGCGCGGTCCCAGCCAAGTAGAAGATTACATTCGCGAGCATGAGTGTGGGATCCCACCGGTTGTGCTTACTCACGCGCTCGTATAGGGCTAGCCAGTCATTTACGTCGACGTCGTCGGTCCCGCAGAAGGTTCCGGGGTCACGGGGGTGGGCCATGACGACAGGAGGTGCGGCGGCTGTAGAGGTAGAGGCGTCTGTAGTCATTGTAGTGCTTACGCGATGTGGCGGCCGCTGCGGAGATCCAGCTTGTGACAGGGGATCGGATAAATCCACCTCCACCAAGAGATGTTACGTGGAAAATCTACAGTCCGAAAGCTCTCCGCACAGCTAGCGTTGATGAGGGCACCGATTTCACAACACTCAGCGTCGTCGTCTTCACGGAGTCTGTTGCACTTCCTCATCCTCATCACGAACAGCGAATACAGTTAAGTAACAATATTATCTGGTATGGAGCACGAAGTATCTACGATGGCACACCGGCGGCGGCACCGGCACGGCATGGCAGTCTTAATTAAACGCTCACCGCATGAGGCGACAATTCGTGGCGACATGCAGTGCGCGGTGGGCTTAAGGCCGCCAAAGCATTCCCACTAGCCGCTATCGCACAAGTTCTGATTTGTTAGAAACTTTCGCAGCAACCTTTTGAGTCAGACAGCAGCAGCTAGCTAGGTAGCCTATTATAGAATGGTTTGGTGGTATGCTATTCCTGTTCTGGCTTTTTGGGGCGAAGTTTGCTTGTATTGCCCGGTTTGAGCGAAACTCCCGCTTGCAGAGGATAGCTTCGTGTCAATGCATATACCGGGTGTATAAGCTAATTTTAGCCAAGGGGTAAAAAATAAAACATTTAAGATAAGGCAGCTAATCCGGTTGTAAACAACTGCCTGCCATCTTGTGCACCACAGGCAATTTTAAATTTTGCAATTACAAAATAGTAATTAAGGCAATTTTTTTTTTAAATTTACTAAGTATTAGCTTAGACATTATATATGATTTAAAATATTGGAGAGCACCGTCTAAAGCCACCATTCCATTTATTTCTGATAAAGAAAATCTCGCGTGTATCTTTTTTTATGCTCTACAGAAAGCCCGCGAAATACAAAAAAAAATAACAGGTGATTAGCACAATCGTTCTTCACGATTGTGGTACTCTGACTGACATAGACTGCCTGAAGCAGACGAGAAACCACCGCAGGCATATCGGCCTGCCACTGCAATGGGGTTGTGGAGCCAGGGCCGCAGCTGATTTCGTACGCTTTAACTCAAGTTGAGAGCAGCACAATGGCGGCGCACGAATGCATCAGTCATGTGATATTTTCGCTTCGTATTTAGTGGATGAGCTTAAATAAAATGGAAAAGAGGTTTTAGAAGGGGCTCTCTAAGTTTGCAAATTAATTTATACCGGAAAAACTATCCTGATTGCTAATTAGTTACAAAATAAAAAATTCCCTGTGGTGCGCCAGATTGCTGGCAGCTGTATACAAGTGGTTTTTATGGCATACCTGAAATGTTTTATTTTTTAGCCTTTGGCTAATGTTAGCCTACCCAACCCCCTGCGTATGTCCGCGTCAAGACAATTCAGAGAAAGCTGTATATGACAATAAAGGACTAGAAATACGAATGTGATAAGATAACTTTATCTAGAGGAACGAGATCAAAAAAACTTCTTCAAGTTTGCATCGCAGTATAAAGTTTGGCGCAGCACTGCTTTGTCTTACAGGAACGCAATAGCGTTAACAGAATTTTCACGAATGCTTTAATCATACTTACGCAGTTTAAAATTAAAAAGGGGGTACTAGCGTAACTGCACTGCCCTAGATCAGACGATGAGGCGGCGGTAACAGAGCAACACTGAAAAGCGCCACTGTCTCCGTGACTTGTCGCTTCGTGATGGGTGCACTAGCGGCAACGACACGCGATGGCGGCGGGGCTGTAGGTCCCTCGCGAATGGTTGTCACCTCATGCGGTTACTGTTTTATCCTTAGGCGTTCTATATTCGTACACGGGTCGCGAAAAGCGCAGTTCGTAGCACACGTAAAGGCACTACGCAGCGGCGGAAACCTTAGATGCACACGGCATGCCTGGCTCACTCGAACGGAGGTGCCACGCTCTCATGGAGCAGATGTCTCTTGATTACACGTCAAGAGACATCTTATTTACTGATGGGCCACTAAATGCGCTTAGAACTGGACAGTTAAGTTGGCGCACAGCGTTTGACTGGGCATACCTACGTATGTTCCATACATAATTAGAGGCGTCACTGCACACAGGCCGAGAAGGAGCGTCCGCAAAAGTGTTTATTACTTTTGCACATGCGCCTGTTGGGCCATGGCGACATCTAATAACAAGAACATCGGCAGGAAATATAGCCACCTAATCCAGGACCAAAATGTTTGCCTCTACGTTCTTCATCGTCTTTACTTTCCGCTCCATCTAAAATTACCTGCGTCCGATCTTCTTCGAAGCCACCTTCGATATTAAAGACAATCGGTTCTCTAGACGCCGTCACAATTAAAGAAATATCATGCATGCCTACAAATATGCTCTTTATTGCTATCCAGGTAAGCATAATTGTTGTCCACATCAGCTCCGGCACAAAACTTAGCTGGTCACCGCCGTTTGCAAGAGCCTGGCGATGCTCGCCGCTTGATTGAACCATATCTGACGATTCGGATAACCGACGAGTATTACTTTTGCACAGGCAGCCAAGGGCGCCCGTTGTGTCATTTAAACAATAAAAAGTACATGCAGGGCAGGGCGGGAACTGCCCTGCGGGTTGAGCTCAGCCTCTGACCCAGTGCTTCGCTGACAAAACAAAGCCATCCGAAATAAATGAAATTGTTACTCTTTCCGGTGTGGATGACCGCACCCTTTCCAATAAGGGTTCACGGTCTCCGTCCCACTTTCATCCCCCACGCCGACGCCCCCTCCACATTTCCGCGCCTCCTGTACTCATGGGGGAGGTTGGAGGGCCTGTCTACCTTAAACGGCTCAGGCGGGCGCCGCTGTATTGACCATAGAAATGAGCAATGGCATAATCATGTCTAATTTGTTGGTTGCCACTGTGAAAGAGAAAAAAAACAGAAAAAGGATTTAGTTTCGCATCCATCGCAAGTCCCGTGAAGGATATCCAGGAGGAGACATGAATGCTTGCTCAATCCCTCCTCACAAGAGCAGCAGGGTCATCTTTCCCCAGCTAGCCAGAAAGCGATCGCCTGAATTGTCGCTGCAGGAGTTCAGTGCTGTGAAAAAGAAATAACTTAAACTTATCCCTAGCCTAAGGAACACTCCAAGAATGCCTGCGACAGAAGAGCGATTTTCCATCAAGTATGGGGGCGTCTTTCGTGACAAAAGCCACAAGGGTCGCGTCCCAGAACCAGTAAGAGGGCAGCGGCCTAACAGGCTTCATTTGAGCCTTTGCAGCTTTCGCTCGACTGGATGTCGGTATTTGCACTGCGGAATCGGACCCTCGTGTGTTTCGGGTTCGGCTGTTTGGGAACTGAGATGGTATCTAAGAACAGCTTCAGGCACTGAGCCGTGCGCAACGCAGGTGTGTTCCCACTTTTCCTACATCTAACATGTCTTCGTCGTTCAAAGAATGCACTGAGGGGCATGCCAGTATCGTAAGTGCGGCAGATTTAATTATGCGTTTATCTCTTTACAAACTAAATTCGTAATTTGCGTCATGGCCGTTGATAAAAATGAATGCCTCCGTATTTGTATTTTTAATGCGATCGAGATGTCATTTGCCTATTTGCCTGTTTAGTTCTAAATTGCCATTTCTCTGCATGTCCTTGCGAGTGTGATTACGTGGTCTAACATTTTTCTGGCTCACTATTCATTTAGGATAATCCCTTCTTCTGTAGACGCAGTCACGACCCAATAAATATCATGCGTTCTTACAAATATGCTCTTTATTTATATCCCAGTAAACGTTATTGTTGTCCACATCAGCGCCGGCACGAAACTTAGCTGGTCACCGTCGTGTATAAGGCCCTGGCGGAGCTCACTGTGCGGCTGAACCATTTCACCATTCGTATATCCGACGCGTATAACTTTTGCACAGGCAGCCAGGGCGCCCCTTGTGTTATTCAAGCAATAAAAAGGTCATGCAGGGGAGGGCAGGTACTGCCCGATGGGTTGAGCTCAGCCTCAGGCCCAGGCCCAACGGACAAAACAAAGCCATTGAAAATGAATGTAGCTGTTACTCTTTCCGGTGCGAAAACTCACGCCCTTTCCCCTCAAGGTTCAGTCTCTCTCTCCAACTTTCATCCCTCACGGCGTCGCCCCCTTCAGACATCCGTGTCTCCTGAAATTCTTCAAACGTATTCTGTCTTGCTCGCCGCCGGGCTTTAAGAAGAAAAGAGAGAAACCTGACACCTACAGACAAAATGGTTGCTTGGGGTAGTCGTTTTCGTTTTTTTTTTTTTTTTAAGTCGATATTTATTGCCTCAGGGCATCAGTAGGTTATGAGATGAAGGATGAATAAATGATTAAATGAATGGAAAAAGGTTGGCTGATTTTATGAAGTCCAGAAGTGAGCGATGATGAGGTCCCTGCGTCCAAGTGACGTTTGAGGCAGGATTGGTTGCTGAAAGGCCAGCTATTCTCAGGTGCCGGATTCGTGTCGGCTTGAGTGCTGGGCAGTCCCACAGCAAGTGGTGGATGTCGGCCTCGACATCTTCGTTGTTACAGATCGGGCATCCTGGGCGAGGATATATGTGTTGGAAGTATGACCACGTCCTGGTTACTGCTGGTGTAAGGGCAACACCGACCCGGATCCTCCTAAGCGCAACCTCCTCTACACGGATGAGACCGCGGGGAAGGGATATCGCACACGGAGGGATAAGTGCACGTGTGCGGCGCCGGAGGTGCTCCTTTCTTGACAAAAGGAGGGTAGCGTCGTCGACTTCGAGAAGCCGTGGGATTGATGCGTCTTGGTTCACGAGGCGGGTTGCAAAATCAGCTTGACTTTGGGAAGGCAGCAGATCCCGTGGGACCCACTCAATGCGTATTGACTGTGGGATGCGCGCCGCAAGCTGGTGGATGTCCTGGCAAATTTTAGGGCAGCGGCTGACACGTCGGAGCTGACGTACTGCTTGTAGTGCGTCAGTGCGGATGACAATGTGAGCTGTAGGGAGCATGGTTATAGAAGTCACGGAGCAGAGTGCCTCTTGAACTGCCACAAGCTCAACGCAGAAAGATGTAAGTGGTTCTGAAAGCTGAAACGTAGTTGTCTGATTCAGGCTAGGTCTCCGTGGACAGTGGATTGCCGTTTTGGCTTCACAGCCTTGCAGGCTTCCATCTACGTACACTACTATGGAATCTTGAGGCAGGTTAGTATCTTGCTCTTCAAATCTCTGGCGTAGCAACGATGCAGAGTTGGCAGACGTCGGTCTGCGGATGTCAGTTGGCTTGTTGTCTCCTAACTGTATAAATTTCCAGGGAGGGAGAACTGGCGCAGGTGGCTGAAGAATATTGTGTGACGTTGCATACGCCCTCAGTGCTTGCGTTGAATGTGACAAAGTGGCCTTGAGTCTGCGAGCATCTCGGCGCTGCTGCACCAGTTCATCGATGACGTTGAGCTGCGCATTCTCCTGTAAAGCTACGACCGGTGTGATTCGTGGAAGGCATGTTATGGTCCTCATAGCTTCTCGATTTACGGTTTCAAGGCGATCCCATTGTGCCCTTGTAAGATGCTGGAACTGGGCCTGATAAACAATACGGGGCTGCAGAACCGCCCTCACTAACTGGCGTGCAACAGACGAGCCAGCGCCACCCGTTTTAGGTGCAATTCTTCTTATTAAACTTATAGTTTGAAGTGCTTGCTTTTTTGCCTGAGAGAGCCAAGCAGTCGCTGATCCTGATTGGTGAATTGTTAAGCCCAGAATTTTCAGGCTCGAACTTCCTTGTATTGGGGTGCCTGATAGAGAGAGACGAATTGGATTTGAGGCAAGTTTACGGCGTCCCCAGCGGTTGGCGACTGACGTGTATGAAGTTTTACACACAGAAAGTTGAAGGCCAATGGAGGATGCGTAATCAGAGGTTATGTCTAATGCTGACTGAAGGGCGGCCTCTTGAGTGAGAAGATCATGGTGAGTGCTCCATACCGTGATATCATCTGCGTACTGCAAAAACTTGATTTCAGGGATATCATGTAAGCGCCACGCCAATGGGATGAAAGTAATATTGAATAACGTCGGAGACAATACTGATCCCTGGGGCACGCCACGTAGTGAAACGAATGAACCAACGGTGTCATCGCTGAGGCGTATTGCAAATTTTGTTCCGTCCAAAAATGATGCGACAAAAGTGCGTACTCTCGGAGGGAGATGAAGCATGTCAATGGCATTCAGGATTGCAGCATGACTGATGTTTTCATATGCCTTTTCAACATCCATTGCTAATATGGTACGTACATTGCGGCTGCGGGTAGATGACAAAACTGCTGATGCCAAGACAGCCAACCCGTCCTCTGTACCTATGTATGGACGAAATCCAATTTCAGCAGGGTGATAAAAACCATGCTGTTCAAGCCACCAAGAAAGTCGTGTGGCTAGCATTTTCTCGAGCTTGCAAAGCGTTGATGTTAAGGAGATTGGTCGTAAGTTGGCGAGGTCCGTTGGAGGCTTCCCAGGTTTGGGAATAGGGATCACGACAGCGGTTTTCCAGCTATCGGGTACGACACCATCAAGCCACACTTTGTTTATGGTGTCTAGTAGTTGAGGAAGTGCAGCAGTACTGAGGTTTTTGTAAACCTCATACTGAATTTTGTCCAGGCCGGGCGCTGTTTTCCGTTTCGCATCGTCAATTGCAGCCAGCAGCTCGCACATCGAAAAGGGGCTCGCAATTCCATCTGCGTCGGCAGCAGATGGTAATTTCCATGCGTCTGCAGGGATACCTGCCAAATTAAGGTTTACTGCTGAAGGAGGCAGTATATCGTATTTTGGGAAAAATTTTCGAGCAGCTTCTTTGGCGAAATCACCCGGCGACAGATTAGCCGCAAAGCATGCTGTTGCTGCTGCGTCAGTAGAACGACGACCATGTTCCATTGCACGAAACGTTCGCCATAGTGAGGCATTCGATGATTTATCAGAAAATTGTTCACACCATGTATGCCACTGGCGTCGCGAGAGATCGCGTTCATATCTCCGAGCCTTCGCGGTAAGATAATTCAGTCGTGTACGTGCCTGCCCCGAAGTAGGGTCTCGCGTAGCAGCCAGCTCAGCTTGACGGCGGGCTGCCCACAAGTTAAGCAGGCCGAGATCTGGTGCCGGTCGACCTACATCAATCCAGGTAGTAGTCGTAGCGCTGTTTAGTGCTCTCTGTATACGGTCAACAAGGAGTGACGGCGAATCTGAAGACATACTGTCGAGACATGAGCGAAAGCTGTCCCAGTTTATCACAGAACATTTGCGGCGTAAAGGGCGGAGGCGGGAGGGATGGAGACCGATGAGGATAGGGTGGTGATCACTTCCCCAGCAGTCCGGCTCCATGTGCCATGAGGGAGTTCCTGCGCCCAACCACCACGTCGTCTGGAGCATAGGCAGCACTATGTATGTGACGCACAGGCCGTGTTGCTGTCCCAGGGTGATTAAGCAGAACAAACAGGGCATCAGTGAAGGCGTCCCGCACACGCCTACCACGAGGGCTTGCAGTCGGATACCCCCAATCTGGGTGAGGGGCGTTAAAGTCGCCTCCGACTAAAATTGGACACCCGGGGTATTGCCGACTAACACTTAATAACCAACCAAGATTAATACGGGAAGAGGCGCCTCCAGCTGGTCGAACGTAATAAGAAACAAGAACAACGGTTCCTTTCGGAAATTTCGCAGCAACTGCTACTACCTCTTGGTATGATGTGCACCAGTTTTCGAGAGAAAGGCGTACATGAGGAATACTCGTTTCAACATATATCGCCGCCTTTCCCGGGGGAGAAGCAGTCTGCACGCGACGGTCGGTCATTGAAGGAGACACGTAGCCGCTGAAGCCAGGAATAGATGGCAAGGCGTTCGTTTCCTGAAGTAACATAGCCCACACCCGAAGCTTGTTAAATCGCAGTCGGGTCCTGAGCTCGGCAACCTTCGTGGAAATGCCTCTACAGTTCCACTGTAGTACACCAGGACGACCGGATTTCGCCATTTTTGTGTGCTAGTCCAAGCGCTGTAGTATCACAGATGTCAGGTTGGATAACTGGTTGACCATATAGCGGAGCAGCGATGTTGCAGAGCTGTCATTGGGCGTTGTGGTACACTGGGAAGAGGCAGCAAATGGCCCTGTTGCGCGGAATGAAGGCGGTTGTGTTGGGCAATTACTAGATTTGGCGGTTACTTCTGCAACTCGCCGACGTCGAGCAAGCATTTCGCGGTGTTGTCGGAGCTTTGAGACCTCTGCTAAAAGACGATTGATTTGCTCATCCACTACAGCCATATCGTCGTCTGGTAGATCAGTACTCTGCTGTATTGGCTGTTGTCGACGGCGTTTCTTGAGCACCGTATCATTAGACTTTGTCTTAGCTGGAGGTGCATTCGAAGCGGGCTCAGGAAGCTCTGGCCACTCGTCATCATTCCACTGAAGAGCTGCAAAGCGATTGGATGTCTGCACCGGTGTCATGTCCTCTATTGGCCAACGCTTAGTGTTCCGAAGACGAGCCTTCTGCGTTGCCTTTTGCTTTGTCGGACAACTTGGAGATGTTATCTCGTGGTCGTCCGATTTGCAGAGGCCGCATCGGTACGTAACTTTTCCTTCAGACGCACCTTCATCGGCAGTAGCAAAGGGGCACGATTTGCGCATGTGCCCTGCCCGAAAACAGTTATAACAGTAAACCACACTCGGTTTATACGGCCGTGGCCTTAATATGCAGCCGTAGTAGTACAGACAAGCTGGGAGTGTCGGAGGGCCTTGCAAGGTGATCATGCAGGAACGCCCCTTTCCTCTGTGTCGGGCCTGTATGACTCGGTGCGTTGGGCAGTACAGCTCACGTTGAAGGGTGGTTTGATCTTCGTTTATGTCGACGTTGTAAACAACGCAACGCTGCAAGTCGGAGCCTTCAACTAGATACACTTGCACAGGCACTGAGATCTCACTTGTGACTGAAATATAACTAAGCGTTTGGACACGTTCCACCGCAGTAAGTGTCGGGAGCCACACAGCTATAGTGTTTGACTTCTTCCTTGCCGTGAAACCCCGAAAACCTCTGGTTCCGAGACACGCGTCCAAGTTGGCCTGGATGATCCTGTTTGGTATATCGGTGAGGCTTTTGTTGGCTAGAGATTTAATCGCCACTTTATAAGATGACGATCCCGGTGTAGGTGCAACCTGGTTTTCGATAGTTAAACAGGAGCGCTTTCTTTTTAGCACATGGGGAGGAGGGGCGGAACCGGCCTCTCTTAAACGGATCAGACGGGCGCCGCCGTTCCTCGCATATAAATGGCCAATGGCTTAATCATGTGTCATTCCATGGTCGCGGTGTGAAAGAAAAATAAATTCAGTTTCACATCCCACACATGAAACACGTGAAGGATGTCGGGAAGGAGATATGGTTGCTTGCTCTATCTCTCCTTACAAAAGCGACAGATTCAACGTTCGGCAGCTAGCAACAACGCGATCCCCGGAATTGTCGGTACAGGAGTTCGCTGCTGGGAAAAGGTAAAGGGTCAACCTAATCTCTTGTGCAGGCAACACTGGCAGAATGCCTGCCACAGGACAGGGATTTTTGCTCAATTATGGGAGTGTCTTTCAAGACAAAATCTACAAGGGTCGCGTCCCAGAACCAGTAAGAGGACAGCGGCCTAACAGGCTTCATTTGAGCCTTTGCAGCTTTCGCTCGACTGGATGTCGGTATTTGCACTGCGGAATCGGATCCACGTGTGGTTCTGGTTCGGCTGTTCGGAAACTGAGATGGCGTTTGGGAATAGTTTCAGGCACCGAGCCGTGCTCAACGCAGGTCAGTGTGTTCCTACTTTTTCTACATCAGCGTTGTCTTCATCGTTCAGCAAATGCACTGAGGGGCATGTCAGAATCCTATGCGCGGAAGAAGAAGTGTCTTCCTGCTAAGGTGGCTTCATCGCTCCTCTGAAAATTCTTGCCGTCCTTGTAAGCACCTGTCCTGTCTCCAGAGAAGTGGATCTTCTATTTCCGAGGAAGCTCCGGACGTCCTCTCCGCGTCAGGTTGCGAGACCTCCGGCGCATGCTACTCATGCATGATTGCAGCTCAGGTCGGCACGGAGGCTAGGCCTAGTGCTGCCGCTGCCACGCTGGCAGAGGTAGCTTCGCCGGAGTTCCTTGCTGCAACTCCTGCCCTGCCGTCGACACCTCAACCTGACCATCGGCCTCAGGTCCAGCCTGGTGCTCCCGGTTCTTCAGCACCAGCGCCCATTCAGCCTTCCCAAAATGGACAACAGCCCGTACGTGAACTGTTCTCTGGGCGGAGCACGGCTATGGCCACTCAGCTAACACGACGAGATGCACATCCAACAGTGCGACCTGAGGACACAAGCTCTCCAATGGACCTATCGGCTCCACCATCCGCATCAACGAGCACCCGTGCCCCTCGCAAGCGTCCTTCGGAAGATAATCAACCGAATTCGTCCTCGGCAAGTGGTGGCTATCAAGGAAAGCGCTCCTGTTTAACTATCGAAAACCAGGTTGCACCTACACCGGGATCGTCATCTTATAAAGTGGCAATTAAATCTCTAGCCAACAAAAGCCTCACCGATATACCAAACAGGATCACCCAGGCCAACTTGGACGCGTGTCTCGGAACCAGAGGTTTTCGGGGCTTCACGGCAAGGAAGAAGTCAAACACTATAGCTGTGTGGCTCCCGACACTTACTGCGGTGGAACGTGCCCAAACGCTTAGTTGTATTTCAGTCACAAGTGAGATCTCAGTGCCTGTGCAAGTGTATCTAGTTGAAGGCTCCGACTTGCAGCGCTGCATCGTTTACAACGTCGACATAAACGAAGATCAAACCACCCTTCAACGTAAGCTGTACTGCCCAACGCACCGAGTCATACAGGCCCGACACATAGGAAAGGGGCGTTCCTGCATGATCACCTTGCAAGGCCCTCTGACACTTCCAGCCTGTCTATACTACTACGGCTGCATATTAAGGCCACGGCCGTATAAACCGAGTGTGGTTTACTGTTATAACTGTTTTCGGGCAGGGCACATGCGCAAATCTTGCCCCTTTGCTACTGCCGATGAAGGTGCGTCTGAAGGAAAAGTTACGTACCAATGGGGCCTCTGCAAATCGGACGACCACGAGATAACATCTCCAAGTTGTCCGACAAAGCGAAAGGCAATGCAGAAGGCTCGTCTTCTGAACGCTAAGCGTTGGCCAATAGAGGACGTGACACCTGGGCAGACATCCAATCGCTTTGCAGCTCTCCAGTGGGATGATGACGAGTGGCCAGAACTTCCTGAGCCCGCTTCGAATGCACCTCCAGCTAAGACAAAGTCTAATGATACGGTGCTCAAGAAACGCCGTCGACAACAGCCAATACAGCAGCGTACTGATCTACCAGATGACGATATGGCTGTAGTGGAAGAGCAAATCAATCGTCTCTTAGCAGAGGTCTCTAAGCTCCGACAACAACGCGAAATGCTTGCTCGACGTCGGCGAGCTGCAGAAGTAACCGCCAAATCTAGTAATTGCCCAACACAACCGCCTTCATCCCGCGCAACAGGGTCATTTGCTGCCTCTTCCCAGAGTACCGCAACGCCCAATGAAAACACTGCAACATCACTGCTCCGCTATATGGTCAACCAGTTGTCCAACCTGACATCTGTGATACTACAGCGCTTGGACTAGCACATAAAAATGGCGAAATCCGGTCGTCCTGGTGTACTACAATGGAACTCTAGAGGCATTTCCACGAAGGTGGCCGAGCTCAAGACCCGACTGCGATTTAACAAGCTTCGGGTGTGGGCTATGTTACTTCAGGAAACGAACGCCTTGCCATCTATTCCTGGATTCAGCGGCTACGTGTCTCCTTTAATGACTGACCGTCGCGTGCAGACTGCTTCTCCCCCGGGAAAGGCGGCGATATATGTTGAAACGCGTATTCCTGATGTTCGCCTTTCTCTCGAAAACTGGTGCACATCATACCAAGAGGTAGTAGCAGTTGCTGCGAAATTTCCGAAAGCAACCGTTGTTCTTGTTTCTTATTACGTTCGACCAGCTGGAGGCGCCTCTTCCCGTATTAATCTTGGTTGGTTATTAAGTGTTAGTCGGCAATACCCCGGGTGTCCAATTTTAGTCGGAGGCGACTTTAACGCCCCTCACCCAGATTGGGGGTATCCGACTGCAAGCCCTCGTGGTAGGCGTGTGCGGGACGCCTTCACTGATGCCCTGTTTGTTCTGCTTAATCACCCTGGGACAGCAACACGGCCTGTGCGTCACATACGTAGTGGTGCCTATGCTCCTGACTTGACGTGGTGGTTGGGCGCAGGAACTCCCTCATGGCACATGGAGCCGGACTGCTGGGGAAGTGATCACCACCCTATCCTCATCGGTCTTCATCCCTCCCGTCTCCGCTCTCTACGCCGCAAATGTTCTGTGATAAACTGGGACAGCTTTCGCGCATGTCTCGACAGTATGTCTTCAGATTCGCCGTCACTCCTTGTTGACCGTATACAGAGAGCACTAAACAGCGCTACGACTACTACCTGGATTGATGTAGGTCGACCGGCACCAGATCTCGGCCTGCTTAACTTCTGGGCAGCCCGCCGTCAAGCTGAGCTGGCTGCTACGCGAGACCCTACTTCGGGGTAGGCACGTACACGACTGAATTATCTTACCGCGAAGGCTCGGAGATATGAACGCGATCTCTCGCGACGCCAGTGGCATGCATGGTGTGAACAATTTTCTGATAAATCATCGAATGCCTCACTATGGCGAACGTTTCGTGCAATGGAACATGGTCGTCGTTCTACTGACGCAGCAGCAACAGCATGCTTTGCGGCTAATCTGTCGCCGGGTGATTTCGCAAAAGAAGCTGCTTGAAAATTTTTCCCAAAATACGATATACCGCCTCCTTCAGCTGTAAACCTTAATATGGCAGGTATACCTGCAGACGCATGGAAACTACCATCTGCTGCCGACGAAGATCGAATTGCGAGCCCCTTTTCGATGCGCGAGCTGCTGGCTGTAATTGACGATGCGAAACGGAAGACAGCGCCCGGCCTGGACAAAATTCAGTGTGAGGTTTACAAGAACCTCAGTGCTGCTGCACTTCCTCAACTACTCGACACCATAAACAAAGTGTGGCTTGATGGTGTCGTACCCGATAGCTGGAAAACCGCTGTCGTGATCCCTATTCCCAAACCTGGGAAGCCTCCAACGGACCTCGCCAACTTACGACCAATCTCCTTAACATCAACGCTTTGCAAGCTCGAGAAAATGCTAGCCACACGACTTTCTTGGTGGCTTGAACAGCATGGTTTTTATCACCCTGCTGAAATTGGATTTCGTCCATACATAGGTACAGAGGACGGGTTGGCTGTCTTGGCATCAGCAGTTTTGTCATCTACCCGCAGCCGCAATGTACGTACCATATTAGCAATGGATGTTGAAAAGGCATATGAAAACATCAGTCATGCTGCAATCCTGAATGCCATTGACATGCTTCATCTCCCTCCGAGAGTACGCACTTTTGTCGCATCATTTTTGGACGGAACAAAATTTGCAATACGCCTCAGCGATGACACCGTTGGTTCATTCGTTTCACTACGTGGCGTGCCCCAGGGATCAGTATTGTCTCCGACGTTATTCAATATTACTTTCATCCCATTGGCGTGGCGCTTACATGATATCCCTGAAATCAAGTTTTTGCAGTACGCAGATGATATCACGGTATGGAGCACTCACCATGATCTTCTCACTCAAGAGGCCGCCCTTCAGTCAGCATTAGACGTAACCTCTGATTACGCATCCTCCATTGGCCTTCAACTTTCTGTGTGTAAAACTTCATACACGTCAGTCGCCAACCGCTGGGGACGCCGTAAACTTGCCTCAAATCCAATTCGTCTCTCTCTATCAGGCACCCCAATACAAGAAAGTTCGAGCCTGAAAGTTCTGGGCTTAACAATTCACCAATCAGGATCAGCGACTGCTTGGCTCTCTCAGGCAAAAAAGCAAGCATTTCAAACTATAAGTTTAATAAGAAGAATTGCACCTAAAACGGGTGGCGCTGGCTCGTCTGTTGCACGCCAGTTAGTGAGGGCGGTTCTGCAGCCCCGTATTGTTTATCAGTCCCAGTTCCAGCATCTTACAAGGGCACAATGGGATCGCCTTGAAGCCGTAAATCGAGAAGCTATGAGGGCCATAACGTGCCTTCCACGAATCACACCGGTCGTAGCGTTACAGGAGAATGCGCAGCTCAACACCATCGATGAACTGGTGCAGCACCGCCGTGATGCTCACAGACTCAAGGCCACTTTGTCACATTCCAGGCAAGCTCTGAGGGCGTATGCAACGTCACACATTATTCTTCAGCCACCTGCGCCAGTTCTCCCTCCCTGGAAATTTATACAGTTAGGAGACAACAAGCCAACTGACATCCGCAGACCGACGTCTGCCAACTCTGCATCCTTGCTACGCCAGAGATTTGAAGAGCAAGATACTAACCTGCCTCAAGATTCCATAGTAGTGTACGTAGATGGAAGCCTGCAAGGCTGTGAAGCCAAAACGGCAATCTACTGTCCACGGAGACCTAGCCTGAATCAGGCAACTACGTTTCAGCTTTCGGAACCACTTACGTCTTTCTGCGCTGAGCTTGTGGCAGTTCAGGAGGCACTCTGCTCCGTGACTTCTATAACCATGCTCCCTACAGCCCACGTTGTCATCCGCACTGACGCACTTCAAGCAGTACGTCTGCTCCGACGTGTCAGCCGCTGCCCTAATATTTGCCAGGACATTCACCAGCTTGAGACGCGCATCTCATAATCAATACGCATTGAGTGGGTCCCACGGGATCTGCTGCCTTCCCAAAGTCAAGCTGATTTTGCAACCTGCCTCGTGAACCAAGACGCATCAATCCCACGGCTTCTCGAAGTCGACGACGCTACCCTCCTTTTTGTCAAGAAAGGAGCACCTCCGGCGCCGCACACGTGCACTTATCCCTCCGTGTGCGATATCCCTTCCCCGCGGTCTCACCTGTGCAGAGGAGGTTGCGCTTAGGAGGATCCGGGTCGGTGTTGCGCCCTTACACCAGCTATAACTAGGACGTGGTCATACTTCCAACACTTATATCCTCGCCCAGGATGCCCGATCTGTAACAACGAAGATGTCGAGGCCGACATCCACCACTTGCTGTGGGACTGCCCAGCACTCAAGCCAACACGAATCCGGCACCTGAGCAAGCTGGCCTTTCAGCAACCAATCCTGCCTCATGCGTCACTTGGAAGCAGGGACCTCATCATTGCTCACTTCTGGACTTCATAAAATCAGCCAACCTTTTTCCGTTCATTTAATCATTTATTCATCCTTCATCTCATAACCTACTGATGCCCTGAGGCAATAAATATCGAAAAAAAAAATCCTCTCCGCGATGCGTTTATCTAATTTACGAACTAAATTCATGTTTTGCGGTGAGGCCGTTTATGACCACGAATGCCTACTTGTCTGTATTTGCAGTGCGCTCGAGTTGTCATTTGTCTATTCACCTGTTTAGTTCTCACTTGCCATTTCTCTGCATGTTCTTGCGAGTGTGATCACATGGTCTAACATTGTCTTGGCTCACTATTCGTTTATTCTTCTAATTGCGGCGAATGAAAGCGCAGTTGCTTTGTGCGTGTTCAAAACATGTAGTAATCATTAAGTTGAGCCTTTGGAACCGGAGAAAAGAACATGAATCATAAATCGGCACATCTCCCAGTTGTCGAGGGTTCCGCTGTGCCAGACGTATACGAAATAGCCAACACTGGGGCCACGTTATAATTCTGGCCGCGTCTACCTCTTCTCTTTTTTTTAGGTATTTTTGTACGCATCGATTTTTGTGTTTCTAGACCTCGATTTTTAGTTTGCATTTCTCGTGGTTTAAAAGTGCCCCTCGAATCGTTTCGGTTGTTTCTAATCGCTGAAATATGGCTCTTAATTTTTATGATCAGACTGACGAAATTTTTCTATCGAAAACTATTTTCTCTTTCTCTGTACATAAGTGCACCTCTCTTCAGGCAACAAAAAAAAAACGACACGCCCGTCTTTTTCGGCATGTGGCTTCATAATTAGACATGATGTGATGATCTTTTCATGTGATGGTTTGTTAAGTTATTCGTCCTGGGTACGTTCGTTATGTAGAAGTGCTAAAATAGAAAAATATAATGCCTCCGTGTATAAAGGCCATCAGATGGACAGTATGAACTCCTCCCCATCCATGGAAGCCGTGAGGACAAAGCATTTTCTTTATGGGAGAAAGTAAGTGCAGGTTTGACTACCGGGCGTGGGGGAGGGGGTTGCTCCCCGCCAATCCACAGGGCGTCGCTGGCTGTAGTCTCGCCACTGGTTGTATTGCTCTCTGTAATAATTTCGTCGTTCAGCTATGGCTCATGTGGAATAGATATTCTAGCTGTTGCAATAGTTACAATGCTGCCTCTTGACAATAGATGGCTCTTTAGGTTCCAGGAACATAGCAAGTCTTCTGCCATGGGTTGAAAACCTTGAAATGCTTGTAAAGGACGCTAAACTATTCTATCCTATATTTCTGGCTCACTGCAAGCTGTGCATTGCGTGCGGTTAATTTCATGAAGAAGAAACACGTTCTCGTCGCTCAGTGATGGCGAACAGTGCGTAGGCGACGTAATCCTCTTACGCTGCTACTCGAGACGTAAAACTCTCAGAACTTGAAAGGCAACTCAGCAATCTCCGACATTTGCTAAACCTGGAACAACTGCTGCGGATTCTCCCTGCTGCGGTATTTCGAACCAAGTTTTCGCCTTCAGAAAGCTGTTATCGCTCCACGATAGGCGTAAACAGAAAATCAGCATCATTTCCCTCCTATTTCATTCTAGTCCTAAATGTCAGTAACCTAAAGGAATTACCGTTTTTAAGAGTGATTTTAATTAAAGTTTGTCTCCTACTCCTAGAACCATTAAAAAATTGCCAAATACACTCAAACCTAAAGGCCCCGAGTACGTTAATCATTCGTTCATTACCAAGCCGCCATGCTGGATACCTAGAAAAAAATATAGAGAGGAAAGGAAAGCATGGTCTAAAAGATAAAAGCAGGAGACGTTAGAACCACAATGGCTCTTTTCGAAAAACTCCAACGTCTGCATTGCGGAAAGTAAATCCTCCTATCAAGTTAAAACTTCCACAAAGAACGCAATATTTAAATACAGCTATCGACCTCTTCTTCAGAAGCAATTATCATTAAGCATGGTGAAAAAAATTCTCTTTATAAGAATAGAAACAGTTCAAAAATCGCCACTGAGTTGTCTACCAACGGTTAATTTTTTACCGGTATGTGCACAATTTCGAGCAAAGTGTAAGAGTCTGCTAAAACATAACGTCGAAAAGCCGCGACATATTAGGTGAACACTCAGATGATACCGAAATATTTCTATTGTGAATGTGCATGTTAGACTTGAATTTCGCAAAGTATAATTGATGTTAATCATTGTAAAATATTGATTCATAAAAGCAGCAGAAAATACGATATCGCATTTAGTATTTCTACAAATTTTATTTGGTGCTTTCGATATCGTGCGGGAAAATTCCCTCCAACAGACATTCGCACACTCCCGGGGTAAAGCTGCGGGTTCACTTTGTACGCATTTGTCCGCATAGAGTGCCAAAGGGCCAATCTCAACAGCCGGACATTAAAGTTGGCAGGTTAGACGAACGTGATTCTGCATTTCGATTGAGCGTCTCAAGGCTTCGTTAATGCTTCCCGTGTGTTCACTAGCATTGAGAGGTACAACCGACGAAGTATATACCTCGAAGAACAGGACAGACAACTTTCAATTCGCCGAACGGCGGCTCACAATCTGAGCAGTAAAAGCATGAAGCGTCCCTTCCGTGGTCCTCCCACAATGTTTCGTTTGGATTTAGGCGTCCATTCCCTAGGTTCGAAGGCCTATTCTGTTCACCTTCGCGTGATGCAGGTGGCCGCACGGGCGGAAGACAAGAAGACGCAGGGGCCCGCCTGATTGAGATGAAAGGGACAAAGATTCGTGAACGGTGATCCTTAGGGAGAGAGACTCGAGGCTGAAACGTAACCAAGAAATGCCAGTATAATTCTTCGTACCGGTGCATTCCATATCGTGGCGTCTAGACGCGCAGAGAAAAAAAGGCGAACTTGCGAAAAAGCGCGTATACGGGAGAGACCCCACAACCCGGACAGATTATTGAGCCTCAAGATACGTCTAGCGCGGCGGTAAACAAGGAGATGCAGTGGGGAACAAATATACAGCACTCGTACACATCCTAACAGCGAACGAGTTATCTGTCACTAAGGAGCTTCAAGAAAAATCCCATCAACATTCATTATCCTAACACGTTTAGAGATGCGAGCATATCTGCAGTGGTAGCTGAAGGCTGCCTAATTTTAACCCTTCAAAGTTAGTAATCCGTGTGCGCAACCACATCCGACCCAGCTGTAAGGCCGCGGTGGCCCTTTTTTTTAAGTTTCGGCGCGCGCGCCGCAGAAAACGGCGATGGAAGCTTCCCCAAGCTACGAGAAATCGACGCGACCGATTGCGTCATCTCGGCCACCGTGCTGCGCCTCCTCGCCCTCGTCGCCATGCGCGGAGTCAAGCGTGCATCCCCCCGCACTGTCCCGGCCCTCCTCCTCGCTTCTCGCGGGAGGGCCGCCCGTGTTGACCACGTTCGAGAATGTTCGAGGCTTCTCCAGAAGGCCAAGGGGGGAAGGCATACCTTTGGCAGCGCTAAGCTGTTTTTCCGTTCCTCCCCCGCTTCTAGAAGGCTCGGCGCTGGCTATTTAAGAGCGCGCCGCGCAGTTACTGACGGTTCTGGCTCTTGTGCTAAGGCTAGTCATTGATGGAGATAGCGTAGCAGGCAGGCCCCGACTGTGAAGTCGTTAAAAAGAGCGATGCGCTCGTTTTGCTGTTAGTGTTTAGCTCAGTCTCTTTTGTAAAGTGTGTCGCCTCTCTGTCTCGTGTGAATAAGTTTTCTGTACCCTGTGCTTCGTGTTCTTGTTATATAAAGTTAATGTTCGTTTTGTTACTACAAGTTCGTTGGTCTTCGTCTCAGTGTGTTCGCGTGTGAACTGCACGTCGCCCGCCGAATCCAGGAGCACCTAGCTTGGAGAGGTGCGGAAGATTTAAAGAAGAAGGAGAAGAACCCGGTGATTTTTACTGGCGCAGCCGACAGTACGATTCGGCAACTGCAGCACTCCGCAAGCCCAGCCCGTTACTCGAGCCGTCGAGGTGGAAAGGAGAAAGATAGCAGCTAAGTTGGAAATCGCAAAGATGGAGGCAGAATTGAGAAAGTACGAACTGGAAACTCAAAAAGCGATAGCTGAAGCTCTAAATATACCAGCAGAGGTCCAGTTATTAGAAGTAAGACAAATGCCCCTCGGACGCCAAATCGAAACAGGTATTCAAGCAGAAGGAACTAAAAAGAACCCCTCGAAAGAGCGGCCCCGAACAGCGTTTGCAGAGCTTGCAGAGGGTGTGTCAGGTAACGCTGCAGCTTCAGCGTTAGACACTGCCGCCAGCATATATCCGGCGCAGACGCCCTGCGCCGAAGAGAGCAATTCAGTCGGCATTAACGGCGCGTTGCCGCCCAGCGAAGTAAACAACGCCAAAACATCGGCTGAAGTCTTCCCAATAGAAGTGCTCGCGTGTAATCAAATTAGCGAAGGCGTCAGCGGCCAGCCAGGTGCGCCGGAAGGCGCGCGGCAACAGGAGACCGGACTGAAACTCGCTGTAGACGAGGTATTCGAAGAGCGTTAAGCTGTCGCGTGTTTACAAACCGATCCTGACACGTTAAATGCAGCAAATGCGGGTGAAGCAGCGACACCGGGATCGAGCGCTTACCAAGAACAGGGCGCGGTTGATTCAGTGACAGCGGTCACGTGCGATGCGTTCGTCGAGATCCGCGATCATACGTTGACCACAGCAGAAGTCTCAGCAGCCGTCGCAAACATCGAAGTCAGCACCGCAACGGTCGCGGAATTGGCCGCCACTAGCACTCGTGAACCCGGGACGCTCAGTAAAGCGACGAGTCTCCCATTAGAAGGCGAGTGTCTAGCATGCTGCATTGTTGCAGACCTACACGAGCCGCATGATGCCGCGCCCCTCCCTAGTTCTAACGAGTGTCGAGATGGAATAAATTCTGCACTTGTGCCTGAGCAGCGTAGCGCCGGCGGGCGTGAGCGGTCCTGCTCGCCTGTGCATGAAAGTGTGTGCACTCGCGAGCACGGAGTGACAAGCGAAGCGCGCGAAGAACACTTGCCGGACTCGACCACATATAATGTGTGTGGACCTCCAGTATCTGGGACTTGCTGTGAACGTTTTGCATGCTGTGCAGTGTCTGTGCGCGAGAGAAGTGCTTTTGAACGTTGTGCTTGTGAGCTTTCTGCGCCAGGATCTGCGACCAACGTCATTCGTGCCACCCTGAGACTGTGAGCAAAGGGAACTGTGCATGTAGACCGTGTGCCAGCGGACGAAGGGCCGCGGCCTTTAGTGTGTATTCGGTTTGGCTGGGCAAAAAAGCCCAGCAATCCTCTTATGGTGGGGCGTGTAAGGCCGCGGTGGCCCTTTTTTTAATGTTTCGGCGCGCGCGCCGCAGAAAACGGCGATGGAAGCTTCCCCAAGCTACGAGAAATCGACGCGACCGATTGCGTCATCTCGGCCACCGTGCTGCGCCTCCTCGCCCTCGTCGCCATGCGCGGAGTCAAGCGTGCATCCCCCCGCACGGTCCCGGCCCTCCTCCTCGCTTCTCGCGGGAGGGCCGCCCGTGTTGACCACGTTCGAGAAAGTTCGAGGCTTCTCCAGAAGGCCAAGGGGGGAAGGCATACCTTTGGCAGCGCTAAGCTGTTTTTCCGTTCCTCCCCCGCTTCTAGAAGGCTCGGCGCTGGCTATTTAAGAGCGCGCCGCGCAGTTACTGACGGTTCTGGCTCTTGTGCTAAGGCTAGTCGTTGATGGAGATAGCGTAGCAGGCAGGCCCCGACTGAGAAGTCGTTAAAAAGAGCGATGCGCTCGTTTTGCTGTTAGTGTTTAGCTCAGTCTCTTTTGTAAAGTGTGTCGCCTCTCTGTCTCGTGTGAATAAGTTTTCTGTACCCTGTGCTTCGTGTTCTTGTTATATAAAGTTAATGTTCGTTTTGTTACTACAGGTTCGTTGGTCTTCGTCTCAGTGTGTTCGCGTGTGAACTGCACGTCGCCCGCCGAATCGAGGAGCACCTAGCTTGGAGAGGTGCGGAAGATTTAAAGAAGAACGGGAAGAACCTATGTGATTTTTACTCCAGCTCTGCAGAAAGTTTATAAAACGGACTATTCCGAAAAGATAACGAAATTATCTTCCGATATAAAGTTTGGGTTGTCATAATTTAGTCAACGTGTTTCGTTTCTCCTTGGTTATTTCCTCAGTCATTACGAAGCAAGCGACGAGCAATTCACTCTGCTTCAGCATGTGTACCTTATTATGTTTCCTGAAAACGCCCTCAACGGAGTGTAGCGCTGTGGGTATGAAATGTTATTTGATGCTTTCACTATCGTTTTGTTATCAGCAAAGGAGAAAAATCCCCTTTAGCAGACATTCGCACAATCCTGATTTAAGTCTGTGTGTTCGCTTTGTACGCATTGGTGTGCATAGTGTGCCAAAGGGCCTACTCAAGAGCCGGACATTTAAGTTGGCAAGTTAGCAAACGAAAATGAAGCACCGTGCTTTGTTCTTTACAAGGAAATTTGTCGGGGCCTAGTGTTTGCCAGCCAAGCTATACCTCTTGTCAGAGCGCATAGGAAACTAATGGCGCCGATTCGTGCTGCCACCTGACTAGTAGGCGCTGCATCTGGGCAACTCGTTTGTGGTATCAATTTTGCCTGACTCTGTACAGTCATTTTCACCACCGAAAACCGAGCAAAGAGAGGGGGCCGTCATTGTGGTGTATTGTCAGAAAGCCATATTGTTTTGGTCTGTTTCAGCGTGCTAATTACTAACAGAAAACACTGTTCATTTCAAAGCAGCTTAATATATATCCCAAAGATGGACATTAGTATCTTTGTTTTATTACCGGTTTAAGCGACCATTTCATAAGGGGCCTGGTTTTCAAAAAGCGAAAGTAGATCATGCATTGCGCACCGCACGGCGTGCGCTATGCGTATGTCTTCAATGACCGTGGGTCCGAGTGGGCGAGATCGCAATGTATGCCAGTAGCATCACATGAACACATTGTACATTACGTATCGCCTATTGCAGTAAGAACGATCGCTCCTTTCTGCGCAGGTAGTCCTAGTTGAATGCCACCAGGTCTCCTTTTTATCAAATTCAATGGATAAACTTTTCTACCTCGGTGGTGCTTCCCATCAAGTGTGTGCTTCCCACACACGTATTTTTCTCCATATTTGATTCTATTTTAACTGTTCAGTAGGGTCTGAAAGCAAGAAGGTTGATACGGAGGGGACGATGTCGTGTTGTCCGATACAGAAGCACGCGAACCATATTTAAAATGACACCAGAAAAAATACTGTTTACCCTTTTGATACTCATTTAGTAATCGCTTCACGGCAGGATACTTTCACGACCACGTTCATTCGCAGAGCGCCAGCCGAGCTACAAGACCACGCTGCTTTAGATTTATCGGCCACGGCGACAATGAGGTTACGATGTCCTCAGCCATCCGCCCATGGCACCGACAGAGAGCTGTGCTGCACTTCGAAGAGTGCGGGGCCCGCTTAGTGCAGCCCCTCGTAGGGCGCGCTGTGGAGCTCGCCCGTGCTGCTTCGTTTTAATCGGTAGGGCCAGCAGCGGCGCTGCGATGCAACATTCCTTGGCCTCCAACGCCGGCGAGCCTGGAGGGCTGTACATTCGCAGACCATCTGGCCGATGTGCACAGCTGCGTACAACAACGGTGAACTGAGAGGTTAATTGGGTTCTAACTGCCAAAGGCGGCTGTCCATGATTGGCTCTGACAGCCAGCGGCGGTAGAGAGACGTCGTTTTTTATTTGATTGATGATTTAGTTTGTTATCAGCTTGTAAACAGGTAAACAAGGACGGAAAATTAAAGAATATTTGGCACTGGAGCAATACAATAATGGCGAATTCGATTTCAACAACACAATTGAGAACGTACTTAAAATGGAATAAAAGACATATTTATACTTTATAATATTTACTTGTAAGCAAACATCCTAGCATAGTAGGCTTGTGTCTACGCACTGAATTCTTCGCTGGATTTCAGACAGTGACTGCGAGTCCGACAGCCATTAGTGCCACGACGACAGGTAGGCTACTGCGTATAGGTTTCGGCTCTGAGATGACGTCATGCAGATAAAAATTTCTTTCCTGCCCAATTGAGTGTTGCGCCACATGCCACCAAGCAGTATTTCATGAATTTCACCACCCGCGGAGCTAGCTTTATTCCTTCCAGCAAGCGTTGTTTGTTAAAAAGGTATCCTCCCTTGCACTGCAAAAGATATGATCATGTGCTCTCAACCATTGCTTCGCTGTGCAGAAGCGTGATGATTGTCTTCATGGCTTTATTGAAAATTATTCACCATTTTGAATAATAGCAAGCAAATAGTGGGAAAAACAGGGTAAACTGGAGAAAAGTTTTCATCTTTCAAATGCCAAAAAATATTCTTAGCCCTAAACTTCTTCCATTGAGAGCTGCATCCCATCACCATATCTACGCCGTCCGCAATACATCGTGCAACTTCACCCGCGAGGAAAAGCCTAAAGACCTGCCTGACCATGGTTACCAGGTATGGCGCGGTATTTCTTGGTTCCACGGCTCATATAGCTCAATAGCCTAGGAGCCACTGCACAATGTCAGGGACATCCGTTACACCTCACACGAGATGGACAGGATTTGTGGTCGTATTCTTCTTTTGGGCACAAGGACGTCACGGACCCCTGGGGGAACTTGCTTCTCTATAAAATCACTGGAGTAATCAGTCATGGCGGAAAGCTCACCTCACTTCCATGACGAAGTTTCCTTCTTCGATGTTGCCAGCACGAGGAGCCGCATGCCATGTTTCCGCTGAAAACTAGACTGAAGCTGCCATTGGGATCGTAGGATGGAGGCGGGTAGCGTGAGCATTCGCTGAAAGCCTCCGAACAGCTTCAACAGCTGAGGAGGCAGAAAATTTCGCCGAATGCAGAAACCGAGTAGTGCTGCCTTGCAATAGCTTGTTGCGGTGAATGATACTACATGCGAGGATTCAGCGGAGAAGGAATAAAAGGTGCTCGCGGAACAAGAAATGTACTTGAAGCTGACAAGATGTAGGGATAGTTAACTAGCTATCGGTGTTCCCAGTGCACTTTCTCCGGTTTATTCCTCCGTGCTCAAGTCCTATTCCTACTACGCGCGCTGCAAAAGCCGATGGAAACAAATTAGCCTAACAGCATGTCCCTTCATATGTGGGGGCCGGGTGAGGGGGTGGGGTGTTAAGGATGGCTTGAACCTAGTCATGTGTGCGAACACTCGGTTAAATACGGTGGTCGCAATGTTGTACTCGGTCTGACCGCTTGAATTTTACGGACGTTCCAGCATCGCTATAAAGTCAACAACCACCTGGCATCACAAGTAGTTAAGCTTAGGCTCCAAAAATTTCTTTGTGCATCACCTGCAAGTTTCACGAACCGCGTCTCAAAGCCTTGTAAACTAAACCTATTCCGTGCGTTGCTATTAAACCGCGGAACTTCAGTTTCGATCAGAAAATTTTAGACACAGTTAAAGGTCAACTCCGGTGGTTTTTCCATCATTTTGTGTTTTTGGTTGAATTACATTCCTCGGCCCGTCCTGACTCCTACACAAAAAACCGTTTTTCGAAATTCCAATTAGAAGTATTTTTAAAAAGGAAAAACAGCAAATCGAAACCGAAACTGTTTTCACGGCCAGAAACGACGTCCCACTTGACGAAATGGTGACGTCACACTCAGTATTAGAAAAACGCTCGTACGCGCGTTAGATGGTGAAAATAACGTATGGAAATCATGAAGCATTGCATAAAATGTCTGAGGTAGTTCAATATAAACCTCACAATTTCATAATCATGCGGGAAATGGGCAGTAACGCCGGTATACTGTTTGTGACGTCAGAAACTCAGTGTTGCCGGCAGAAATCGTCCCAACTTAGGCCATGAAAACAGCATATTTTAAAGTCGTGTTGCGCGCGAACGGATTATCGTACGGCGCCCAAATTTTGTTGAATGCGTCAGGACGGAGAGGAGAATCTACAGTAAAATTTTTATTAGAATATTCGAATGTCAATAAACCTCCGGAGTTTCCCTTTAAGCTGCACCTTCAGAATATCACACCATAGCGGCCTGTAGTCTTAGAATTACAGTCGAGACAGACAGCACTGTACAAGAAATAAGACATACATATAAACAACCACATGTTTCCAAGCCGTGATTGTGGGCATTGGGTGGCCTACTCGGTACCGTGCCTTGTTCCCTTCCGAACGTGCGCTCGAACTCCACCTGCGACAAAAAAAAGAAAATGATTTTGCGTCGGCGAAATATACATATTTTTACACATAAATCATTAGCGACATGAGGCAACTTGCAATTAACTTTTCATATGAGATAATCACTTTTGTTCCACCCATGACATCATGCTCCACGTGAGCGCTATGAGGCGCTTGAAATTCCCTCGTTATGTTATGTCGCTGCATCGCCATGACACTCTTGACCGATCAGGATTTTCGCAACATGACACCGGTCGCCAAAGGGACAACGTCGGGTTCTTCGCTGAATTGTTGCCTCAAAGCAATCACTTCAAATGTAGGCACCTGCTTCACAACTGGACTAATATAATGAATCTTTTGGTGGTGCAATATGCGAAACTTTGGACATACCCATTTACAATGATAGCCAAACCTGATTTGTAGCCTTAAAGCGCTCAGGGGTAATTCAGCTGATGTTCTGTAAGGCGGTTTCTTCTAATTTGTAATTTTCGGACCATTATGGTCCACAACTGGCTGTATTAAGCCAACATTTATAGCCCTTTTCAGAGCTATGAATTCAAATAAATAAGCGCATGTGGCCCGGCATAACTAAGTATGATATTCGAAGAATCAAGGAAGCATCACGGAGTAAGATAGACAGGAGCGCCGACTGCGCCCTTGGGGAGGACGGTGAAAAAAAAAACTCATACAAAATGTTATATATCAATATATAAATAAATTAAGATCCTCTAGCTTCACGAGACCCAGCCGCGCACATTCGTAGAAAAACAGCATGAGCAGCGGGTTAAACGGCGATTGTTACCGAGAGGTGTCTATGAACGAAACGTAAAGGTAACACACACGCACTGAAGGCAGGAAATGATTACTGCAGAATCTGCATTGGAGTAATGCGAAAGAACGGATGCTGCTGTTGGTTGCTTCTAGTTGCCTAATTCACTTCTTTTTTACCCATTTCAGTCTTTGGTACTTTCAAATTGCGCGCCAATTCTTTTCTATTCTCTTTTTCGGCTGTATTTCCGGTTACGCGACGTCATATCTTCTAAGTCACATGATTTCACTTCTTCTTTACTCATTTTAGTCTCCAGTACTTTCAAATTGCGCGCCAATCCCTTCTTAAGTAATTTTTCGGCTCGACTTCAAGTTGCTTGACGTCACATCTTTGAAGTCACCCTAATTGACAGCCTTAATTTACTACTTTAGTTTTTGATACTTTCAAATTGCGCTCCAATCCCTTCTTATGCCTTTTTTGGCTCGACTTCAAGTTGCTTGACGTCACATCTTTGGTGTCAACCTAACTGACTGATTTATTTAATTATTTTAGTATTTGATACATTCAAATGTGGCGCCAATCCATTCGCTAATGAGAACACTTTCCCCTTGACTTTGATGATTTTGGCCTTTAAATAATTGCCTAATAATATATTGGCCTAATTATTTTTCGCACACATTACATCCCCTCTATCGATTGACACCACTCATTAACCTCTACAACTTCTCAATTAGTGACAACTGCTGCTCGCACGATTTTGCAAATTGCGCACCAATCCCTTCCTAAGCCCTTTTTCGGCTCTACTTCCGGTTGCGTGACGTCACATCATCTACGTCACATTAATTCACTGCTTGTTTATTCAATTTACTCTTTGGTAGTTTCAAATTGCAGCGCCAATCTGTTCCTATGCACGTTTTCGGCTCTAATTCCGATTGCTTGACGTAACATCCTTGACGTCGCCCTATGACTGATCTACTTAACTGTTTATTATTTGATATATTCAAGTGTAGGGCCAAGCAGTTCGCTAATGAGACGATTTTCGCTTTACTGTTTCATTTTTAGCCACTAATTATACCTAATTAACTTACTTGCTAATTATTTGTTCTCACACATTACGTCATCCTTGTGGGCGATTCCTCTGCCCGAGGGATACGCAAGGCAAACATGCAGCGGGTCGTGTAAGAAACATCTTTATCTCATTCCAGAAAGTCCGTGGCGGTGCGGAAGATCAGCGGGGTCGTCGTTTGGGAGGGCAGACAGCGACCAGCCAGCGCGTCCAGGAGCGGAGAGAGAGCGAGGCGACAACGTCTCCCTCTTTATAGCCCCCGCGCGGGACCGATTCTCCCGGAATGAGCGGGGAGAGGGAAGGGGGTAAGCGGCGGCGCATCGGTAGCCGCGGGAAAAGGCCTCCCTTTAAAGGGGCCTGCACGGTCCCCACCCACTCTATCGATTGATATCTTTCATTAACCTCTAAGACTTCTCAATTACAACTGCAGCGAACAAGATTTTACGTGTTCTGCCTCTAACTAATTACCTAATTATTCCTTCGGCCTAATTAATATTTTGGACAATACATTTCGTCACCCTCTATCGATTGACACCACTCATTAACCTCTACCGCTTCTCAATTACTCGCAATTGCTTCGGACTAGATTTTGCGGACGCGGTCCGCGGGCACGGTCCGCGGACAGAAATCTGTAAACATAACGAAGTAACCTTTCGCGTTAAATAATAAAACACTGTACATGATGGTCCATGCGCGGTCCTGTTGGCTCTTCCCGGCTTCCTCTTGTACTACGTCTTTCCTCGTTTCTTCCAACAATCGGATATATTGCGAAACTTTATTTTCTTTTTACTCAAGAATAAATGTAAAGGGTATCCAAGCAGAAGGGCCAGTGGCATCATTCTAAATGTTAACCCACACTGAGGCACAGAGTCCGCCAGGCAATAATATAAAAAAAATACAAGTTTTTCACAACCTTGGTTTGAGTGGCCCCGTTCCTCAAGTCCACAGTCCTTCAGCGGTACGCTCACAGCAACACAGAACCAGCCGGGGCGCGGTTCGCATGCGCAAAAAGACAACCCGCGCACGCGCGACAACAGCTGGACGCCGAGGAGGATCATCGTTCGTTTCGGAGCGGACGGTTGCAGTGTGCGTTGGTCGCCGACGAGCAGCACAGATCTATTCCATCTTCCAGAGAGAGAGCAAGGACTGAGCCGGCGCACGAGGGTCGTCGGGGTTCTCTATCCTCCGCACCACACCTTCTCACACACACTCGCGCAGCAGTAAAGGGAAAGGCGCAGTGGCCGCGTCCCGCTAATCAGAGTGACGGCTGCACGAGTCGGCCACCGGCACCGCGGTTCCTGCGCTCGTGCAGTTTTTGATCGTGCGCCGCCTTCCAAAGGATGAGCTCCATGCAGGCGCGGGCGTCTTCAACACTGTCATGTCCCCGCACGCCGTCCACCTGCACTTCGCGGTGAAGATAGGCGCCGACCAGCGAACGCAGCGACCGACGGTATGGCAGACCCCGGTGATGGGGGAACACGACGGCCGTGTCCACGACGGTATCGTGCAGAATCTTGAGGCTGCGCAGGTCGTTCTCCAGGCCGTGGCCCACAAGCACCGTGGAGGCGGTGAAGAGGCGCAGCAGCACCGCCTGTACATCCTGAAGCGTGGTTCGCACATTGCGCAGGTGGTCGGCGGTGACGCCGCTGAACGCCGTGTTGTAGTCCAGCACGGGGCTGCCAGGCCTCACGTACGTTTCGTACACGGTCGCTCCGTTGGCGTCCACCACGCTCACCTTGGACACCTCGAGGCCGCGGATGGTGAAGCACATCTCGCAGTCGAGTGCAAACACTCTGCCGGAAACGTCGTGTCGGGGGCGCGTGCGCACGAAGCCACGGGCTGGCGCGTTGTGCTCGCCCCGCGCACCCTGGGCGCACACGTGGTACTCGGAGCGCTGGCAGCCCGGCTCTTCACCCGTAGCGCCACAGCACGAGAACTCGGGCATGCCGCGGCGAGCTATGTGATAGATGCAGAGGTCGTTGGCGTAGTACTCGCCTTCCGGTGTTATGACAAACGAAGAGCCGCAGCGGCAGCAGGTCTTGCGGCTCGAGTTGGCCGACGCAGCGTCCGCTTGCAACCACACGGCGCTGCCCGGCTCTTTGGGGCATGGGCGCGGGTAGCCGCAGCGGTACAATTCCTGAGGGGTCAGCCTGTAGCGCAGAAGCTGGTGGTACAGGTCGTCGGCGCACAGCGGCAGGCGCCAGGTATCTTCCAGCGGGCTCGGGGGACCCCGGGGCGCGGTCAGCGAGCGGACGGGCGCCGCGGCCTTCTGCCAGCTGGCTGCTCGCTGCTGACGTCGACCATCAGCTGAAGTCGCCAAGTACTTCCCGTTGCCATTAAAGCCCAGGCCCTGGATGATGCCGCTGTCTCCTTTTAATGTGGTCATTAGCCACGGGTGCAAGTACTGGCTTTTTAAATCCCGTTTCTTCTCTTCATCTTTCTTCTTGGACACCGCTCGCACCCCCTTCCGCACAGCGTTCTTTTCCTTGGTCGGTTTGGAAGGCTTCTTCTTTGAATCTGCTTTCTTCTGACTTGCGACAAGAATGACCACGAGAATTAGGACGCCGAGGACGGCGGAAAGCACTATCATAGGTGAGCTGCCAGTTATAAACACTAGTTCGTCAGCCATGCTGCTGCTCCCATGTGCAGCACCCGCCGTAGTAGACAAGCCACTAGACGATGACACCACTGCAACGCGCCGAAAGATACAACCTGCGATGCGCAATTCTGTCTCCTCTTCTTCTTCTTCTTTTCCCTCGTTGTAATGGCACATACCCACAGCGTGGGATTGGCCAGAATTCGTTGTAGGGGACATAATATTTTTGATAATGTCGATTTGACTGTATGATATAGATAACCTAATAATTAGGAGCTAGTGTAGCTGAAATAATTAGAAATTTTGAGGCGATGTAATAGAAAGCAATGAAAAAAGGAATAAAATTGTAAATTACTAAAGATAATAATAATAAGAAAAAATACAATTCAGACAGATCAGCGCTAACACACAAATCTTTCAGTAGCAATATTACAATTATGAAGTAAGTCACACACCGGTTTTAGAGCATACCCTTTGACGGTTGCACTAAAGGAGAGGAGGACAGGAACAGTAAATGGCAATCCTAGGCGAGTAAGAGGTATTTCAAGATAATTTCTACTCTGAGTGGCATACCTGTGGCAAGAGAGGATGTAATGTTCAATTGTTTCCACGTCATTACATGGTCATTACGGTAGGGTCCCACAACTTCTTTCTGCTCACTGGTTGCCTCTCAGCGGGTTTAACGGCGATTGTTACCGAGAGGTGTCTCTGAATACAACCTAAAGGTCATACACTCATCGAAGGCAGGAAATGATTAAGGTGAAGGTTTTTAAATAGTATTACCGTTGTCATGCCGTCACTTCGTGGCTCTGTTCACGGCTGGTTTCGTGGCTATTAAGATTGAAATACATCACATAATGCAACCTAAAGGTGAACATAAGTAATGCGAGATCTTAGTAGCTTAATTTACCGTTGCGATAAAAAAAATCAGGAACCATTTGGACATACAGGATTCGAACAGATGCTTTATTCGCTTAGTGGTGAGGTAATTAGCGCCAATCTATTGCACCACTAAAGCAACGAGTGCGATAGGCTTTAAATGCACTCTTATTCACTTTTAAAATATTTCTGTTATCTGTGGACAGGTGACGCTGCTCAGAGGACTTTACCGTTCAGAGAACAGAACGACACACCTGCGATACAACCAACCTTGCGCGGATGGCGCTGGCGTCGTGTTGCCCAGTGTGGCTATTACTCCATTTCGTTTCGCGCTGCTTTCCGACTCCGATAGCAAGGAATGCGCATTCAACACGTGTAAGTCTAGGCCATCGCGCCACCGTGGACGGAACCTCATATCAAGCTCATTAAAATTTTTAAGGGGACACAATTGGACTAATAACTGAATCTTTGGGTGGTACAATATGCGAAATTTCGGACATGACCATTTACAGTGATAGCCGATCTTGATTTGTAGCCTTAAAGCCCTCAAGGGGAAGGGAGGGAGCATATATTCGCGAATTCAGTCGATGTTCTGCAAGGCGATTTCTCCTAATTCGTAATTTTCAAACCGTTACGCGGCACAACTAATCCCCTCTCATTAGTGGCTGACTCGATTTTTAAGCCCACATTCATAGCCCTTGGCACAGTTACCGTATCAAATAAATAAGCGCACATTGCTCGGCATAACGAAGTATGATATTCGGAGAGTCAAGGAAGCACTCACAGAGTAAGATACACAGGTGCGCCGACTCCGCCCTTTGGGAAGACGAAGTTTTGCTACGTCGGAGAAAGCTTGTTTGCGGATGGCGCTAGGACTTATCCCCAACGCAGTTGAAGAGTGCCGCCGCCACGCCACCGCTCCGGTGATTCCGTGCTGCAGCTGCCTCTGTCCGCATATAAAAAGAAAAAAAAACAGTACACAGTATGCGCTCCTCCCACGTCTGCCGCGCTTTGTGCCGTAACGTCTGCGTACTGCTGGTCTGGCGGCTGCCTACACCTGTCGACTCATTCTCAAGGGTATACGTAGACAACAAAATAAAAACGATACAGGCACAGCTTTATGTTGAAGTTTTATCTTAAAAGAGATACAGATTGGCGTACGCGCAATTATATCCACGAATCCACTTGTTGCGTTTTCCGCCTAGCAGACGACGCGCAAAGGTTCCACTCCATCTGCTCCCCACCTGTTGTTCGCGACACTCGCGCAGTCGCCCGGATCAAGCTCGGGGGCTTTTCGTTGTGCAAAACGTTCGAGAGGTGGCGCACCGAGAGGAGGATCACGTGACCTAACAAAGCCGCATCGGCGAGGAAAGTAGAGCATAGAGAAAGAGATTGGTAAAGAGCGGACACTCCCATAGGGCCCAGCGGCCCATTTGACTGTAGTGCACCAAGCGGCCGGCGGCAACTACATCCGGTCTTGCTGAAGGGCGCGCGATTTGAATGCTAGCCATGCGCTGCGCCCTTCCCTGCCCTTTTGGCACATTATTTTGGTTTTAAATGGTCTGCTAGTGTTTCTATTTATTTTCAGCATGCATAACAACAGGAAAAATAAATTCCCAGTTCTCTAAACTGCCCATCAACGCAGCTGTGCCACAGCCTTTGCAAAACAGTAGAGCAGAAACGACGCCAAGTGCTTCGTGAAATGAATTTATTTTGCTGCATATAAAACACAAGATGCAACAGATGTAGACGGATGCATTGAAAATACCTGACACACAATAGGCGATGTGCACAATACAGAAAAATAAAAATACACAAGGTGAGAAACAGCACTTAGGTAGAGACAAAAAATAGCATAACTGATTTCCGAATTATTGCAAATGATATGTAACAAAACAGGCATTATACATAAACTACACAGTCCCAGTCGCGGCTACCTTAGCAAGGGTAACTTGCATTGTCCAGGGCAGAGAGGAGTACTGACGCTTGAGGAAAGGCCACACCATTCACTCGTTGCATCTGCCGTGCTTCGGCTGCAGTCCGTGGGTTCATGCAGTGCTGTTGGAAAAGGAATGAACATGATGCAAAAGGTTGCAATGAAATGTAAGGCCACTGCACCGCGCACACATCTGTGCATGTGGGTGGGTACTGAAAACTTGGTGAGCAGCAGTTATGGTCCAGAACAGAAAAGCTGTCATTAGTAAAATTGATACAAAAGCTGCTCTTGCAACGTAGAGGTCAGGAAATGCAGGCTAACCGAACCTATCTGAAAATACATTTCTACAGAGCGTGAAATACCAGCCACTAAACTAACAATATTCTTCAAGAGCACTGAACAGCTGAAGCAATGAAGCTTGCCGCATAATAAAATTATTTTTCACTTTAACGTTGTCCTGTTAAATGTAACGCGACACCACGCAAAACTAGTCGTTCGCAAAACCGCGGCCTGGCCTCACCGCGGCCGGCGAGCACGCCATGTTGGCTTGCCTTTCATACGCGACTTTGTGATGCGCAGACCACCGCGCTGAGCTAAACTGCCCGAAATGCCTCGAAGTTTTACAAGAATGCAACATTTCTCACCTTGCGGTTGCCCTGTTAAACGCGACACCACGCAAAACTAGCCGTTCGCAAAACCTCGCGCCTTGTCACATGTTATCGCGGCCGGCGAGCCATATTGGCGAGCGCCTTGTCATGCCTGTCGGCTGCCCTTCATGTGCGACTTTGTGAAGCGCAGACCGCCGTACTGAGCTAAACTGCCTGAAATACTGCGTAGTTTGACAAGAAAGTCAAGAATGAAACGTTTCTCACTTTATACCGTTGCTCTGCTAAACGCGACACTTAGCAAAACTAGCCGTTCGGCAAACTGCGTCACCATGGCCGCACCGGCCGGCGAACACGCCATTTTGGCGCAACGGCGTGCCTTGATGCCTTCACATGCCACTTTGTCAAGCGTTACGAGCTAAACTGTTCGAAATGAAGCTGTTTCCCGAGAACACAACATATTACACCTCGCCGTGGTTGGGAACCGCCAGAGTTACGGCGTAACGAACTGCGCCTGAACAGCTGGCGCGCCTGTTCACGAGCTGCGAAACTTATTGGCACCGGCCGGCATGGTCAGCGTAAACTGCTTGCAATGCAGCGTAGTTAAGCAAAAAACGTTCCTCACCTTGCCGTCGTTTCAAACCGCTGTCGTTCCGCGCAGCAGCCCACGAGAGGTCTGTGCCGCACAAGCGCGGCGAGGCACGAGCACACAGCTTCCTTCGACAACTTCTTGTCGTCTGCTAGTGCTCCGGCGGGCTACCGCTGCAGCGAGTGCCGTCGCGCGCGCGTCCGCGCATGCGCACGTTGGTGCTGCCATCCATCAATCGGCGGCAGCGCAAAAAGTCGCGCGTCATTTCCTGGGGCCAGTTTTCGCCGAGTGACCGCTCTTTACCAATCTCTTTCTCTATGAGTAGAGCGAAAGGAGAGAGTACAGCGCAAAGCTGAACGCCGGACGCGGGCTCGGCGTTCGCGTAGCAAAATCGGCCTATGCCGAATGCATTGCAGCGTACCAGAGTCGGCGCTCCTGTCTTACCTTACTCCATAGAAGCACTAAACAAGTCCGGTAGCCCAACACAACCTACTACAGAACCATAGGCAGAGACAAAAAATGAGATGGTCTGACCACTGATTGAATCGAACTAATTTGGCTTCATTTTACGAGGGTTAGTGTTTGTGTTTAGCTGCTACTGGCCGAGTCGTTTTCAACTATGTATTACGATTCTGTACTGTGCAATTCAATTTTTTATCACGCCTAATTAACTTCGGGGGCTGAATAACAAGTAGCAGTTGGTTGAGTCCAATTGTGCTTGACAAAAGATATCTAACGTTAAATGTCTTCATGCTGCAGGGTAAAGTTCAATTTTTATTTACAGGTAGCTAGTTAATGGTTACTGTAAGTAAATATGATATGTTAAATCTGACTTCTGAGGTCAGGTGGAAAGCTAAGAGGAATCCAATTCTCCTAGATCCTTGCATTCCGAATTAAACATGCTGTCCCCTCAACCATATTTAGGCGGCTTGGTTATGCAGGGCTTTACATCTGTGTCGGGTAATTTTTAAAATATTATCGCAGCATGCGACCCTGTGCCATAAGACGAGAGATATTCGAGGCAGAAGATAAAGTGTGACTGATTAAGCGAGTGGCAATATGCATGCAAGAGATTGGAAATGATCGAGGCGAGCCACGAACGAAGCCGACTGCCGCATTCGGCTCATACCGTAGAGTTACTTACTCTTACCTAAAGGGAAGCTAGGGACGCTGCACTTCAGAGTGCTGCTTGGTGCGGACAGTCCCATTTTGTCGGGAACACAGAGTGGCATTACTAGGATGTCTCCTCTTCATCGTCACCATCATCTCGACGCGCGAACGTAGACTACAAAAGCGATAGTAGCGATTGTAACGAAGGCGCGAAACCAGAAGACGTCAATAAAAAAATTTCTTTTCTCATATGCCACTAAATCTTCTTAAAGTGGCTGAGCAACCATATATATTTTCAAGACATTTTTTTTTCTTTAAAGTGTGCCCAAAAGTGCGAAGTATTAGTTTCCGTGCAGCTAAATTCTTAGCCGATAGCAAAAAAGCCATCGCATATTTTGGATAACGTTTACACTTATATGCGGTTTTGCACTCTTTTTGCAATGCAGTAATAATATTGAATGTTATGAAACGTTTTCTTGGAGAACAGCGTTTAGTTTTGCATTATGTGTGGAAAAAAATTGTACTTCTGCACCCGGTAACTCTCCGCCGCATCACGGTTTGCCGCCCCATAGTGGCTGATTCATTCATTCATAAATCTTTATTCATAAGGATGCCCTGAGGCCTAGAGGGAAACTGTTCGCCTCGAAGCTCCATACAAACTCCCATAGATTGCGACAGAGCTTTCCCTCTAGGTAAGTATACCCCTGTCACACGGGCGCTTGTAAGGCCTTGAGAATTAATGTTCTTTGCTCCAAAGGCAGTTGACGCGCAGCTACATGGCAAAGTCCCGAGTTCTTTACGATAAAAGCTCGTAAAGGGAAAGGAGGCCGTCAACGGTCTTCAGCTGCGTAAAGGAGCAGCCCAAACCTATGCGCCGCCGAGCGGGCTAAAGAAAGCAGAGAAAAAAAAAGTTGACAAAAATATAATATTTAATATTACAATTAGACCTCATTGATTCTACTTAGACGTGAACTTTGCATTTCAACGAACTTTAAAAAATCTCGAGTGTTAATGGAAGACTTCTAATGTTTTCAGCAGCCGCATCGACATACGTGGTGAGAATGTAGATTAAATGTAAAAAAGAAAAATATTTCTTACTAAAACGTCCGCTTCAAACCTTCATAATCTTTGTTCATTATTGACTTGGTTACTTTTACTAACATAAACAAGGGAAGTCTTGTTCACTTATTACTTAAGCTGAAAGATATCGTCTACTTGAATTGTGGTAGTTGTTACTAGCGCCATTTCAAGCGATGTGGTCGAAGGCCGTTGTGAATAGCGCTCGACAAATGGAGCTCGTTGAGAATGCCTGAATTATCATCAGCGTGGTAATCTATCTCCTTTCCATTTGCCGTGCAGCTGTGCCACTTCTCCTTTTAAGTTTTGCTCCTTTAATGCAATTAACCTCCTATAAAGTAAAGACCTTGGAGAAGTGACGTGTGACTGGGGTATTGAAACTATATTCCTCATACCATTAAAGCAGGAGTCCCTCCTATCCCCATTTTTTTAGCGACACAGACACGGTCACGTTCAAGTACAGCTTTCTTAGGAATCACTTTGATATGAGAGGCAAGAAAAACAATGTTGTTACAAATATCGTAGGATGTAACTCCAAAGAGACATAGCTCAGATGAGAATTTGCAGTAAGCGCTCACGGAACACAACTGCGTGAGGTCTTCTTCCTCGCTTCCCTTTGACCATCTTCTTCTTTCTCTGCCAACTGATAAAACAGGGCGCAATAATTTGGCGGATATGACGAACAGACTGATCGGTACGAGGCCTGACTGCTGAAGGAGTTTCTCACCGGTGCCTATCTTTCAGACCCGCCAAAACGGTGGTACGGCCCATGGCGAAAGAAAATGGAATTTGCCTCTTAGGTCTCAACTCGTGGGACAAACGGCAAAGGTATTCACGTTAAGGCCACTAAGGCACGTTCAAATGGCTTGGTTAAATCGGGGCTTTATATGTGGGGTGGTAGCCTACGCTATCGCGTCATACCCTTAAAGGCAGAACTTGTGTCCCCCATATTTAGATGCAAAAAACGACATTACCACCACCACCTAAAACGCCGGTGAAATTTGATGCGTTCCACGGAACGCTGGTCGTGTTCGATGCAACGCTCGGTCGGCTTCAGTCAAAGCTTTCGCTCCACACTCGTGTGCAGTAGCCACAAATGGCAGGCGCTACGAAACCTTCAGAAGACGGCGTGCAGAAGGAACGGATGTAGAGCGCGATGCACGTATCGAGAAAAGAAGGAAGAAGGCTTTGACCGGTTTAATCTTTGAGCCTGGAGAGGTCCAATGTGGTCGGCGCTCAGAAATTGCACAAAGAGTGGGCGAGCATGAGTCGGCCACGCGAGAGTTTCACCGCCGTTTCACGAACAACCACTTTTGAAGTGTGTGTTCTGTGTGCGATAGGCTGTGGCATAAAAATGGTCTAACACCGGTGAGTGAGCTTATGCTTCCGACTCTTCATTTGGCCATAAGAATTGCCATGCAGCCGTTGCTTTCGGAATTCAACTAGGGTTAATGACAGTGAATGTATACAGCATGTATTGATACCTTTTACATATCGTATGTAAGTGTTGCATAATATTTTTTTTTTATATTTTATATACACTAGAGGTGTGTGCTGTTGTCTGTTGTTATCTGTTTTAGGAGCCAAGGCCCAGTCAGGCTTGTCGCCTTTTGCCTTGGCTTCCCCTTTCTTGTAAAAGAAAGGGGAAGCCAACTCCAACTGCAACTCAAAACCACAGACAAATTTTTCGTGACATGTATCCGACTATAGTCGACCCCCAGTTCCAAATGGCCATTTGGTGGCTAAGTATATTCTGTTGGTATGGCATCAGTACGCGTTGGTACTTTTTCGGTTGGATTCACGATATGACTTGTACCATGTTGTAGGTGAGGAGATGTCGGATGTCACATGTCTAGAATGCAAAGTCAGAGGATTTGATTTGAGTGTGTGTCTGTCCTGCAAACAATGTGGTCGGTGAAAAGCTCTGCATGGCACTAATTGACAGATTGAGACCCCGTGGACGGATTAAAGAATGGGTCGGCTGAAGGGGTGTCTGTGAAGTCTCATCATGTGACAGCACTTAGCACGACTGGCTTGTTAATAGTAACCCATTCAGCCTGACTCTCAAAGCAGCATTGTGAAGAAGAGTTCTGTTTTGCAACATGTCCGAGGACCTTTCATTTTCTGAATCTTCCCTAGAAACAGTCAACAGCTAGTGTTCCACAAGGAACGGATGCATAGGGCTGCCGTTGCTAGAACCCGGATCTAGCCCATGCATATTATCTCGTATGGAGCACGAAGTATGTACTATGACACATCGGTGGTGGCACCGACACGGCAGCCTTAAGCGCTAACCGCATGAGGCGACAATTCGCGGCAACATGCAGCGCGCGGGAAGCTTAAAGCCACAAACGCACTCCCACTCGCAGCTGTCGCTCAGGTTATGATTTGTTAGAATATTTCGCAGGAAAATGTCGCGTCACACAGAAGCAGCTCGCGAGGTATCCAAATGCAGAAGAGTTTGGTGGTGTGCTATTTCCTTTTTTGGAGCGAGGTTTGTTTTTCTAGTCCGTTTTGTCGAAACGCCAGCTTGCAGTGGATCGGTTCGTGCCAATACATATAGTGTCTGAACACTTCAAAATAATTCAGCGAAAGCTGGGTGTAGCAATAAAGGCCAAGAAATACGAGTGTGGTAAGATACCTTTAATTATATAGAGGAACGGGGTCGAAAAAGTCACTTCTTGCAATTCTGCATCGCAGTATATAGTTTGGCGCACCACTGTGGACGCGTTGTGTTAACAGAACTTTCGTGAATGCTTTTGTCGTTTTTACGCAGTTTGGAGTTGGAAAGGAGGTAAAAGCGGAGCTGCGCTGGCCTAGACCTGACGATGAGGCGGCGGTAACAGAGCGGCACTGAAAAGCGCCACTCTCGAGACCTGTCGCTTCGTGCGCGGTGCACCAGCGGCAACGACAGGCGATGGCGTCAGTGTCACACAACACATCGAGAACGGTTTTCACCTCAGTCGGTTACCATTTTATCCATACGTGTTCTATTTTCGTACACGGGCCACGAAAGGTGCAACTCCTAGCACACGTGAAGGCGGTACGCAGCGGCGGAGACCTTAGATGCGCGCTGCAACGGTATGCCGGAGGCGCCACGCTCGCATGGAGCAGATGTATCTTGATTACACATCCACAGCACTTAGAGGTGGACAGTAAAGTTGGTTTACAACGTTTCACTCAGCGTACCTACGTTTGTTTCGTACATAATTAGAGGCGCCACTGCTCAAAAGGCGAGAAGGGAGCATCTGAAAAAGTTCTTGTTACTTTTGCACATGCACCTCTTGTGCGATGGCGAGATCTAATACCAAGAAAATCGGCAGCAAGTATAGCCGACTGACCCAAAATACCTTCCTACGGTATCTTATTCGTTTTTACTTTCCACTCCATATAAAATTACCTGCCTCCGATGTTTTTCGAAGCTCCCTTCGATATTAAGGATAATCCATTCTTCTCTAGACGCAGTCACGACCCAAAAAATAGCTTGCATGCTTACAAATATAGTCTTTATTTATATCCAAGTAAATGTTATTGTTGTCCACATCAGCTCCGGCACTAAACTTAGCTGGTCACCGCCGTGTATAAGGGCCTGGCGGAGCTCGCCGCGCGGCTGCACCATTTCACCATTCGTATATCCGACGCGTATAACTTTTGCACAGGCAGCCAGGGCGCCCCTTGTGTTATTTAAGCAATAAAAAAGGTCATGCGGGGCAGGGCAGGTACTGCCCGATGGGTTGAGCTCAGCTTCAGACCCAGGCCCAACGGACAAAACAAAGCCATTGAAAATGAATGTAGTTGTTACGCTTTCCGGTTCGAGGACTCACGCCATTTCCTTTCAAGGTTCAGTCTCTCCCTCCTGCTTTCATCCCTCACGGCGTCACACATCCGTGTATCCTGAAATTCTTCAAACGTATTCTGTCTTGCTCGCCGCCGGGCTTTAAGAAGAAAAGAGTGAAAGCTGACAGAATGGTTGCTTGGGGTAGTCGTTTTCGTTTTTCTATTCTGCATGTTGGGAAGAAGGGGCGGAACCGGCCTCTCTTAAACGGATCAGACGGGCGCCGCCGTTCCTCACATAGAAATGACCAATGGCTTAATCATGTGTCATTCCATGGTCGCGGTGGGAAGGAAACATAAATTCAGTTTCACATCCCACACATGAAACATGTCAAGGATGTCGGGGAGGAGATATGGTTGCTTGCTATATCTCTCCTTAGAAAAGCGACAGATTCAACGTTCGGCCGCTATCAACAAAGCGTTCCTCTGAATTGTCGCTGCAGGAGTTCGCTGCTGGTAAAAGGTAAAGGGTCGACCTAATCTCTTGTGCAGGCAACACTGGCAGAATGCCTGCCACAGAACAGGGATTTTTGCTCAATTATGGGAGCGTCTTTCAAGACAAAATCTACAAGGGTCTCGTCCCAGAACCAGTAAGAGTTCAGCGGCCTAACAGGCTTCATTTGAGCCTTTGCAGCTTTTGCTCGACTGGATGTCGGTATTTGCACTGCGGAATCGGACCCTCGTGTGGTTCTGGTTCGGCTGTTTGGGAACTGAGATGGCGTTTGGGAATAGTTTCAGGCACCGAGCCGTGCTCAACGCAGGTCAGTGTGTTCCTACTTTTTCTACATCAGAGTTGTCTTCATCGTTCAATGAATGCACTGAAGGGCATGTCAGAATCCTATGTGCGATGCGTTTATCTAATTTACGAACTAAATTCATGTTTTACGGTGAGGCCGTTTATGACCACGAATGCCAGCTTGTCTGTATTTGCAGTGCGCTCGAGGTGTCATTTGTCTACTCACCTGTTTAGTTCTCAATTGCCATTTCTCTGCATGCTCTTGCGAGTGTGATCACATGGTCTAACCACGGCCTCTCAATGGAGGCGCACTTGGGTGGTCTAACTCACTCACTATGGCTCACATTTGGCTCACTATTCGTTTATTCTTCTAATTGCGGCGAATGAAAGTGCAGTTGCTTTGTGCGTGTTCAAAACATGTAGTAATCATTAAGTTGAGCCTTTGGAACCGGAGAAAAGAACATGAATCATAAATCGGCACATCTCCCAGTTGTCGAGGGTTCCGCTGTGCCAGACGTATACGAAATATCCAACACTGGGACCACGTTATAATTCTGGCCGCGTCTACCTCTTCTCTTCTTTTTAGGTATTTCTGTACGCATCGATTTTGTGTTTCTAGACCTCGATTTTTAGTTTGCATTTCTCGTGGTTTAAAAGTGCCCCTCGAATCGTTTCGGTTGTTTCTAATCGCTGAAATATGGCTATTAATTTTTATGATCAGACTGACGAAATTTTTCTATCGAAAACTATTTTCTCTTTCTCTGTACATAAGTGCACCTCTCTTCAGGTAACAAAAAAAAAAACGACACGCCCGTCTTTTTCGGCATGTGGCTTCATAATTAGACATGATATGATGATCGTTTCATGTGATGGTTTGTTAGGTTATTCGTCCTGGGTACGTTCGTTATGTAGAAGTGCTAAAATAGAAAAATATAATGCCTCCGTGTCTAAAAGGCCATCAGGTGGACAGTACGAACTCCTCCCCGTCCATGGAAGCCATGACGACAAAGCATTTTCTCTATGGGAGAAAGTAAGTGCAGGTTTGACTACCGGGCGTGGGGGAGGGGGTTGCTCCCCGCCAATCCACAGGGCGTCGCTGGCTGTAGTCTCGCCACTGGTTGTATTGCTCTCTGTAATAATTTCGTCGTTCAGCTATGGCTCATGTGGAATAGATATTCTAGCTGTTGCAATAGTTACAATGCTGCCTCTTGACAATAGATGGCTCTTTAGGTTCCAGGAACATAGCAAGTCTTCTGCCATGGGTTGAAAACCTTGAAATGCTTGTAAAGGACGCTAAACTATTCTATCCTATATTTCTGGCTCACTGCAAGCTGTGCATTGCGTGCGGTTAATTTCATGAAGAAGAAACACGTTCTCGTCGCTCAATGATGGCGAACAGTGCGTAGGCTACGTAATCCTCTTACGCTGCTAATCGAGATGTAAAACTCTCAGAACTTGAAAGGCAACTCAGCAATTGTATCTCCGACATTTCCTCCACCTGGAACAATTGCTGCGGATTTTCCCTGCTGCGGTATTTCGAACCAAGTTTTCGCCTTCAGAAAGCTGTTATCGCTCCACGATAGACGTAAACAGAAATTCAGCATCATTTCTCTCCTATTTCATTCTTGTCCTAAATGTCAGTAACCAAAAGGAATTACCGTTTTAAGAGTGATGTTAATCACAGCTTGTCTCCTACTTCTAGAACCATTTAAAAACGTGCTAAATACACTCAAATCACTATGACCCGAGTACGATAATCAATTCCTCAATACCAAGTCGGCATGCTGGATCCCTAGATAAAAATATAGAGGAGAGAAAAAAGCGCGGTCTAAAACAGGAAAACAGGAGACGTTAGAACCACAATGGCTCTTTTCGAAAAACTTCAACATCTCAATTGCGGAACATAGATCCTTATATCAATGAAAAGCATCCACAAAGAATGCAATATTTAAATAAAGCTATCCAAGTCCACTTCGGAGAGAAAAAAGCGCGGTCTAAAACAGGAAAACAGGAGACGTTAGAACCACAATGGCTCTTTTCGAAAAACTTCAACATCTCAATTGCGGAACATAGATCCTTATATCAATGAAAAGCATCCACAAAGAATGCAATATTAAAATAAAGCTATCCAAGTCCACTTCAGAAGCAATTATCATTTATAATGGAAGAAAAGAATTCTCTTTACAAGAATTGAAACAGTTCACAAATCGCCACTGAGCTGTCCACCATCGGTAAATTTGTTACGCACATGTGCAAAATTTCGAACAAAGTATAATAGTCTGGTAAAACATAACGTCGAAAAGCCGCGACATATCAGGTGGACACTCAAATGGTAGCCGATATATTTCTATTGTGAATGTGTATGTTAGGCTTGAATTTCGCAAAGTATAATTGATGGTATTCATTTTAGAATATTGCTTCATAAAACCAGCAGAATATATGATATCGCATTTAGTATTTCTACAAATTTTATTTGCTGCTTTCGATATCGTGCAGAAACATACCCTCCAACAAACATTAGCACACTCCCGATGTAAAGCTGCGGGTTCACTTTGTACGCATTTGTCTGCATAGAGTGCCAAAGGGCCAATCTCAACAGCCGGACATTAAAGTTGGCAAGTTAGGCGAACGTGATTCTGCATTTCGATTGAGCGTCTCAAGGGTTCGTTAATGCTTCCCTTGTGTTCTCTAGCATTGAGAGGTGTAACTGACGAAGTATATACCTCAAAGAACAGGACAGACAACTTTAAATTCTCCGAATGGCGGCTCACAATCTGACCAGTAAAAGAATGAAGCGTTCCTTCCGTGGTCCTCCCATAATTCCATGTTTCGCTTGAGGTGTCCATTCCCTAGGTTCGAAGGCCAATTCTGTTCACCTTCGCCTGATGCAGGCGGCCGCACGGGCGGAACACGACAAGACGCAGGGGTCCGCCTGATTGAGATGAAAGGGACAAAGAGTCGTGAACGGCGATCCTTAGGGACAGAGACGCGAGGCTGAAACGTAACCAAGAAATGCCAATCTAATTCCTTGTACCGGTGCATACCATATCGTGGCGTCTAGACGCGCAGAGAAGAAAAGGCGAACTTGCGACAAAACGCGTATACGGGAGAGACCCCACAACCCGGACAGATTATTGAGCCTCAAGAGACGTCTAGCGCGGCGGTAAACAAGGAGATGCAGTGGGGAACAAATCTACGGCACTCTTACACATCCGAACAGCGAACGAGTTATCGGTCACTAAGGAGCTTCAAGAAAAATCCCATCAACATTCATTATCCTAACACGTTTAAAGATGCGAGCATCTCTGCAGTGTTAGCTGAAGGCTGCCTAATTTTAACTCTTCAAAGTTGGTAATCCGTGTGCGCAACCACATCCGACCCAGCTCTGGCGAAGGTTTATAAAACGAACTATTGCAAAAAGATAACGATATTTTAATCCGATATCAAGTTTGGGTTGTCATATTCTAGTCAACGTGTTTCTTTTCTCCTTGGTTATTTTCTCAGTCATTGCGAAGCAAGCGGCGAGCAATTCACTCTGCTTCGGCATGTCTACCTTATTATTTTTCCTGAAAATTCCCTCAACGGAGTGTAGCGCTATGGGTAAGAAATTTTATTTGGTGCTTTCGCTATCGTTTTGTTATCAGCAAATGAGAAAAATCCCCTTCAGCAGACATTCGCACAATCCTGATTTAAGTCTGTGTGTTGGCTTTGTACGCATTGGTGTGCATAGTGTGCCAAAGGGCGAACTCAAGAGCTGCATATTTAAGTTGTCAAGTTAGACAAACGAGAAAGAAGCACCGTGCTTTTTTCTTTACGAGGCAATTTGTAGGTGGCTAGTGTTTGCCAGCCAAGCTATACATCTTGTCAGAGCGCATAGGAAACTAATGGCGCCGATTCGTGCTGCCACCCACACCTGACTAGTAGGCGCTGCATGTTGGCAACTCGTTGTGGTATCAATTTTGCCTGACTCTTTACAGTCATTTTCACCACCAAAAACAGAACAAACAGAGGAGGCCGTCATTGTGGTGCATTGTCAGAAAGCCATATTTTTTTGGTCAGTTTCAGCGTGCTAATTACTAACAGAAAACACTGTTCATTTCAAAGCAGCTTAAAATATATCCCAAAGATGGACATTAGTATCTTTGTTTGATTTCCGGTTTAAGCGACCATTTCATAAGGGGCCTGGTTTTCAAAAAACGAAAGTAGATCATGCATTGCGCGCCGCACGGCGTGCGCTATGCGTATGTCTTCAATGACCGTGGGTCCGAGTGGGAGAGATCGCAATGTATGCCAGTAGCATAACATGAACACATTGTACATTACGTATCGCCTATTGCAGTAAGAAAGATCGCTCCTTTCCTGCGCAGGTAGTCTTAGTTGAATGCCACCAGGTCTCCTTTTTATCAAATTCAATGGATAAACTTTTGTACCTCGCTGGTCGTATGCTTCCCACACAAGTTTTTTCTCCATATTTGATTCTATCTTAACTGTTCAGTAGGGCCTGAAAGCAAGAAGGTTGATACGGAGGGGACGATGTCGTGTTCTCCGATACAGAAGCACGCGAACCATATTGAAAATGACACCACAAAAAATACTATGTTTATCCTTTTCATACTCTTCTAGTAATCGCTTCACAGCAGGATACTTTCATGACCACGTTCATTCGCAGAGCGCCAGCCGAGCTACAAGACCACGCTGCTTTAGATTTATCGGCCACGGCGACAATGAGGTTACGATGTCCTCAGCCATCCGCCCATGGCACCGACAGAGAGCTGTGCTGCACTTCGAAGAGTGCGGGGCCCGCTTTAGTGCAGCCCCTCGTAGGGCGCGTTGTGGAGCTCGCCCGTGCTGCTTCGTTTTAATCGGTAGGGCCAGCATCGGCGCTGCGATGCAACATTCCTTGGCCTCCAACGCCGGCGAGCCTGGAGGACTGTACATTCGCAGACCATCTGGCCGATGTGCACAGCTGCGTACAACAAAGGTGAACTGAGAGGTTAATTGGGTTCTAACTGCCAAAGGCGGCTGTCCATGATTGGCTCTGACAGCCAGCGGCGGTAGAGAGCCGTCTTTTTTTATTTGCTTGATGATTTAGTTTGTTATCAGCATGTAAATAGTAAACAAGAACGGAAAATTAAAGAGTATTTGGCACTGGAGCAATACAATAATGCCGAATTCGATTTCAACAACACAATTGAGAACGTACTTAAAATGGAATAAAAGACATATTTATACTTTATAATATTTACTTGTAAGCAAAAATCCTTGCATAGTAGGCTTGTGTCTACGCACTGAATTCTTCACTGGATTTAAGACAGTGACTGCGAGTGCGACAGCTCCACGACGACAGGTAGGCTACTGCGTATATGTTTCGGCTCTGAGATGACGTCATGCAGATAAAAATTTCTTTCCTGCCCAATTGAGTGTTGCGCCACATGCCACCAAGCAGTATTTCATGAATTTCACCACCCGCGGAGCTAGCTTTATTCCTTCCAGCAAGCGTTGTTTGTTAAAAAGGTATCCTCCCTTGCACTGCAAAAAATATGATCATGTGCTCTCAACCATTGCTTCGCTGTGCAGAAGCGTGATGATTGTCTTCATGGCTTTATTGAAAATTATTCACCATTTTGAATAATAGCAAGCAAATAGTGGGAAAAACAGGGCAAACTGGAGAAAAGTTTTCATCTTTCAAATGCCAAATAATATTCTTAGCCCCAAACTTCTTCCATTGAGAGCTGCATCCTATCACCATATCTACGCCGTCCGCAATACATCGTGCAACTTCACCCGCGGGGAAAAGCCTAAAGACCTGCCAGACCATGGTTACCAGGTATGGCGCGGTATTTCTTGGTTCCACGGCTCATATAGCTCAATAGCCTAGGAGCCACTGCACAATGTCAGGGACATCCGTTACACCTCACACGAGAAGGACAGGATTTGTGGTCGTATTCTTCTTTTGGGCACAAGGACGTCACGGACACCTGGGGGAACTTGCTTCTCTATAAAATCACTGGCGGAATCAGTCATGGCGGAAAGCTCACCTCACTTCCATGACGATGTTTCCTTCTTCGATGTTGTCAGCACGAGGAGCCGCATGCCATGTTTCCGCTGAAAACTAGACTGAAGCTGCCATTGGGATCGTAGGATGGAGGCGGGTAGCGTGAGCATTCGCTGAAAGCCTCCGAACAGCTTTAACAGCTGAGGAGGCAGAAAATTTCGCCGAATGCAGAAACCGAGTAGTGCTGCCTTGCAAGAGGTTGTTGCGGCGAATGATACTACATGCGAGGATTCAGCGGAGAAGGAATAAAAGGTGCTCGCGGAACAAGAAATGTACTTGAAGCTGACAAGATGTAGGGATAGTTAACTAGCTATCGGTGTTCCCAGTGCACTTCCTCCGGTTTATTCCTCCGTGCTCAAGTCCTAGTCCTACAACGCGCGCTGCAAAAGCCGATGGAAACAAATTAGCCTAACAGCATGTCCCTTCATATGTGGGGGCCGGGTGAGGGGGTGGGGTGTTAAGGATGGCTTGAACCTAGTCATGTGTGCGAACACTCGGTTAAATACGGTGGTCGCAATGTTGTACCCGGTCTGACCGCTTGAACTTTACGGACGTTCCAGCATCGCTATAAAGTCAACAACCACCTGGCATCACAAGTAGTTAAGCTTAGGCTCCAAAAATTTCTTTGTGCATCACCTGCAAGTTTCACGAACCGCGTCTCAAAGCCTTGTAAACTAAACCTATTCCGTGCGTTGCTCTTAAACCGCGGAACTTCAGTTTCGATCAGAAAATTTTAGACACAGTTAAGCTCCACCTTCAGAATATCACACCATAGCGGCCTGTAGTCTTCTTAGAATTACAGTCAAGACAGACAGCACTGTACAAGAAAGTAAGACATACATATAAACAACCACATGTTTCCAAGCCGTGATTGTGGGCATTGGGTGGCCTACTCGGTACCGTGCCTTGTTCCCTTCCGAACGTGCGCTCGAACTCCACCTGCGACAAAAAAAAAGAAAATGATTTTGCGCCTGCGAAATATACATATTTTTACACATAAATCATTTGCGACATCAGGCAACTTGCAATTAACTTTTCATATGAGTTAATCACTTTTGTTCCACCCATGACATCATGTTCCACGTGAGCACTATGAGGCGCTTGAAATTCCCTCGTTATGTTATGTCGCTGCATCGCCATGACACTCTTGACCGATCAGGATTTTCGCAACATGACACCGGTCGCCAAAGGGACAACGTCGGGTTCTTCGCTGAATTGCTGCCTCAAAGCAATCACTTCAAATGTAGGCACCTGCTTCACAACTGGACTAATATAATGAATCTTTTGGTGGTACAATATGCGAAACTTCGGACATAACCATTTACAATGATAGCCAAACCTGATTTCTAGCCTTAAAGCGCTCAGGGGGAATTCAGCTGATGTTCTGTAAGGCGGTTTCTTCTAATTTGTATTTTTTGGACCATCATGGTCCACAACTGGCTGTATTAAGCCAACATTTGTAGCCCTTTTCAGAGCTATGAATTCAAATAAATAAGCGCAAGTGGCCCGGCATAACTAAGTATGATATTCGAAGAATCAAGAAAGCACTCACGGAGTAAGATAGACTGGAGCGCCGACTGCGCCTTTGGGGAGGACGGTGAAAAAAAAAACTCATACAAAATGTTATATATCAATATATAAATAAATTAAGATCCTCTAGCTTCACGAGACCCAGCCGCGCACATTCGTAGAAAAACAGCATGAGCAGCGGGTTAAACGGCGATTGTTACCGAGAGGTGTCTATGAACGAAACGTAAAGGTAACACACATTCACTGAAGGCAGGAAATGATTACTGTATTGGAATAATGCGAAAGAACGGATGCTGCTGTTGGTTGCTTCTAGTTGCCTAATTCACTTCTTGTTTACCCATTTTATTCTTTGGTACTTTCAAATTGCGCGCCAATTCTTTTCTATTCTCTTTTTCGGCTGTACTTCCGGTTACGCGACGTCACATCTTCTAAGTCACATTATTTCACTTCTTGTTTACTAATTTTAGTTTCCAGTACTTTCAAATTGCGCGCCAATCCCTTCTTAAGTAATTTTTCGGCTCGACTTCAAGTTGCTTGACGTCACATCTTTGAAAGAACCCTAATTGACAGCCTTAATTTACTACTTTAGTTTTTGATACTTTCAAATTGCGCTCCAATCCCTTCTTATGCCTTTTTTGGCTCGACTTCAGGTTGCTTGACGTCACATCTTTGATGCCAACCTAACTGACTGATTTATTTAATTATTTTAGTATTTGATACATTCAAATGTGGCGCCAATCCATTCGCTAATGAGAACACTTTCCCCTTGACTTTAATGTTTTTGGCCTTTAAATAATTGCCTAATAATACATTGGCCTAATTATTTTTCGCACACATTACATCCCCTCTATCGATTGACACCACTCATTAACCTCTACAACTTCTCAATTAGTGACAACTGCTGCTCGCACGATTTTGCAAATTGCGCACCAATCCCTTCCTATGCCCTTTTCCGGCTCTACTTCCGGTTGCGTGACGTCACATCATCTACGTCACATTAATTCACTGCTTGTTTATTCACTTTACTCTTTGGTAGTTTCAAATTGCAGCGCCAATCTGTTCCAATGCACGTTTTCGGCTCTACTTCCGATTGCTTGACGTAACATCCTTGACGTCGCCCTATGACTGATCTACTTAACTGTTTATTTTTTGATATATTCAAGTGTAGCGCCAAGAACTTCGCTAATGAGACGATTTTCGCTTTACTGTTTCATTTTTAGCCACTAATTATACCTAATTAACTTACTTGCTAATTATTTGTTCTCACACATTACGTCATCCTTGTGGGCGATTCCTCTGCCCGAGGGATACGCAAGGCAAACATGCAGCGGGCCGTGTAAGAAACATCTTTATCTCATTCCAGAAAGTCCGTGGCGGTGCGGGAGATCAGCGGGGTCGTCGTCTGGGAGGGCAGACAGCGACCAGCCAGCGCGTCCAGGAGCGAAAAAAGAGCGAGGCGACGGCGTCTCCCTCTTTATAGCCCCCGCGCGGGACCGATTCTCCCGGAATGAGCGGGGAGAGGGAAGGGGGTAAGCGGCGGTGCATCGGTAGCCGCGGGAAAAAGCCTTCCTTTAAAGGGGCCTGCGCGGTCCCCACACCCTCTATCGATTGATATCTCTCATTAACCTGTACGACTTCTCAATTACAACTGCAGCGAACAAGATTTTGCGTGTTCTGCCTCTAATTAATTACCTAATTATTCCTTCGGCCTAATTAATATTTTGGACAATACATTTCGTCAACCTCTATCGATTGACACCACTCATTAACCTCTACCGCTTCTCAATTACTCGCAACTGCTTCGGACTAGATTTTGCGGACGCGGTCTGCGGGCACGGTCCGCGGACAGAAATCTGTAAACATAGCGAAGAAACCTTTCGCGTTAAATAATAAAACACTGTACATGATGGTCCATGCGCGGTCCTGTTGGCTCTTCCCGGCTTCCTCTTGTACTACGTCTTTCCTCGTTTCTTCCAACAATCGGATATATTGCGAAACTTTATTTTCTTTTTACTCAAGAATAAATGTAAAGGGTATCCAAGCAGAAGGGCCAGTGGCATCATTCTAAATGTTAACCCACACTGAGGCACAGAGTCCGCCAGGCAATAATATAAAAAAAATACAAGTTTTTCACAACCTTGGTTTGAGTGGCCCCGTTCCTCAAGTCCACAGTCCTTCAGCGGTACGCTCACAGCAACACAGAACCAGCCGGGGCGCGGTTCGCATGCGCAAAAAGACAACCCGCGCACGCGCGACAACAGCTGGACGCCGAGGTGGATCATCGTTCGTTTCGGAGCGGACGGTTGCAGTGTGCGTTGGTCACCGCTGAGCAGCACAGATCTATTCCATCTTCCAGAGAGAGAGCAAGGACTGAGCCGGCGCACGAGGGTCGTCGGGGTTCTCTATCCTCCGCACCACACCTTCTCACACACACTCGCGCAGCAGTAAAGGGAAAGGTGCAGTGGCCGCGTCCCGCTAATCAGAGTGACGGCTGCACGAGTCGGCCACCGGCACCGCGGTTCCTGCGCTCGTGCAGTTTTTGATCGTGCGCCGCCTTCCAAAGGATGAGCTCCATGCAGGCGCGGGCGTCTTCAACGCTGTCATGTCCCCGCACGCCGTCCACCTGCACTTCGCGGTGAAGATAGGCGCCGACCAGCGAACGCAGCGACCGACGGTATGGCAGACCCCGGTGATGGGGGAACACGACGGCCGTGTCCACGACGGTATCGTGCAGAATCTTGAGGCTGCGCAGGTCGTTCTCCAGGCCGTGGCCCACAAGCACCGTGGAGGCGGTGAAGAGGCGCAGCAGCACCGCCTGTACATCCTGAAGCGTGGTTCGCACATTGCGCAGGTGGTCGGCGGTGACGCCGCTGAACGCCGTGTTGTAGTCCAGCACGGGGCTGCCAGGCCTCACGTACGTTTCGTACACGGTCGCTCCGTTGGCGTCCACCACGCTCACCTTGGACACCTCGAGGCCGCGGATGGTGAAGCACATCTCGCAGTCGAGTGCAAACACTCTGCCGGAAACGTCGTGTCGGGGGCGCGTGCGCACGAAGCCACGGGCTGGCGCGTTGTGCTCGCCCCGCGCACCCTGGGCGCACACGTGGTACTCGGAGCGCTGGCAGCCCGGCTCTTCACCCGTAGCGCCACAGCACGAGAACTCGGGCATGCCGCGGCGAGCTATGTGATAGATGCAGTCGTCGTTGGCGTAGTACTCGCCGTCCGGTGTTATGACAAACGAAGAGCCGCAGCGGCAGCAGGTCTTGCGGCTCGAGTTGGCCGACGCAGCGTCCGCTTGCAACCACACGGCGCTGCCCGGCTCTTTGGGGCATGGGCGCGGGTAGCCGCAGCGGTACAATTCCTGAGGGGTCAGCCTGTAGCGCAGAAGCTGGTGGTACAGGTCGTCGGCGCACAGCGGCAGGTGCCAGGTGTCTTCCAGCGGGCTCGGGGGACCCCGGGGCGCGATCAGCGAGCGGACAGGCGCCGCGGCCTTCTGCCAGCTGGCTGCTCGCTGTTGACGTCGACCACCAGCTGAAGTCGCCAAGTACTTCCCGTTGCCATTAAAGTCCAGGCCCTGGATGATGCCGCTGTCTCTTTTTAATGTGGTCATTAGCCACGGGTGCAAGTACTGGCTTTTTAAATCCCGTTTCTTCTCTTCATCTTTCTTCTTGGACACCGCTCGCACCCCCTTCCGCACAGCGTTCTTTTCCTTGGTCGGTTTGGAAGGCTTCTTCCTTGATTCTGCTTTCTTCTGACTGGCGACAAGAATGAACACGAGAATTAGGACGCCGAGGACGGCGGAAAGCACTATCGTAGGTGAGCTGCCAGTTATAAACACTAGTTCGTCAGCCATGCTGCTGCTCCCATGTGCAGCACCCGCCGTAGTAGACAAGCCACTAGACGATGACACCACTGCAACGCACCAAAAGATACAACCTGCGATGCGTAATTCTGTCTCCTCCTCTTCTTCTTCTCCCTCGTTGTAATGGCACATACCCAAAGTGGGGGATTGGCCAGAATTCGTTGTAGGGGACATAATATTTTTGATAATGTCGATTTGGCTGTATGATATAGACAACCTAATAATTAGGAGCTAGTGTATCTGAAATAATTAGAAATTTTGAGGCGATGTAATAGAGAGCAATGAAAAAAGGAATAAAATTTTAAATTACTAAAGATAATAATAATAAGAAAAAATACAATTCAGACAGATCAGCGCTAACACACAAATCTTTCAGTAGCAATATTACAATTATGAAGTAAGTCACACGCTGGTTTTAGAGCATCCCCTTTGACGGTTGCACCAAAGGAGAGGAGGACAGGAACAGTAAATGGCAATCCTAGGCGAGTAAGAGGTATTTCTAGATAATTTCTTCTCTGAGTGGCATACCTGTGGCAGGAGAGGATGTAATGTTCAATTGTTTCCACGTCATTATACATGGTCATTACGGTAGGGTCCCACAACTTCTTTCTGCTCACTGGTTGCCTCTCAGCGGGTTAAACGGCGATTATTACCGAGAGGTGTCTCTGAATACAACCTAAAGGTAACATACACTCATCGAAGGCAGGAAATGATTAAGGTGAAGGTAATTAAATAGTATTACCGTTGTCATGCCGTCACTTCGTGGCTCTGTTCACGGCTGGTTTCGTGGCTATTAAGAATGAAATACATCACATAATGCAACCTAAAGGTGAACATAAGTCATGCGAGATCTTAGTAGCTTAATTTAACGTTGCAAAAAAAAAAATCAGAAACCATTTGGACATACAGGATTCGAGCAGATGCTTTATTCGCTTAGTGGTGAGGTAATTAGCGCCAATCTATTGCGCCACTAAAGCAACGAGTGCGATAGGCTTTAAATGCACTCTTATTCACTTTTAAAATATTTCTGTTATCTGTGGACAGGTGACGCTGCTCAGAGGACTTTACCGTTCAGAGAACAGAACGACACACCTGCGATACAACCAGCCTTGCGCGGATGGCGCTGGCGTCGTGTTGCCCAGTGTGGCTATTAATCCATTTCGTTTCGCGCTGCTTTCCGACTCCGAGAGCAAGGAGTGCGCATTCTACACGTGTAAGTCTAGGCCATCGCGCCACCGTGGTCGGAACCTCATATCAAGCTCATTAAAAATTTTTAAGTCGACACAATTGGACTGATAACTGAATCTTTGGGTGGTACAATATGCGAAATTTCGGACATGACCATTTACAGTGATAGCCGATCTTGATTTGTAGCCTTAAAGCCCTCAAGGGGAAGGGAGGGAGCATATATTCGCGAATTCAGTCGATGTTCTGCAAGGCGATTTCTTCTAATTCGTAATTTTCAAACCGTTACGCGGCACAACTAATTCCCCTCTCATTAGTGGCTGACTCGATTGTTAAGCCCACATTCATAGCCCTTGGCACAGTTACCGTATCAAATAAATAAGCGCACATTGCTCGGCATAACGAAATATGATATTCGGAGAGTCAAGGAAGCACTCACAGAGTAAGATACACAGGTGCGCCGACTCCGCCCTTGGGAAGACGAAGTTTTGCTACGTCGGAGAAAGCTTGTTTGCGGATGGCGCTAGGATTTATCCCCAACGCAGTTGAAGAGTGCCGCCGCCACGCCACCGCTCCGGTGATTCCGTGCTGCAGCTGCCTCTGTCCGCATATAAAAAGAAAAAAAACAGTACACAGTATGCGCTCCTCCCACGTCTGCCGCGCTTTGTGCCGTAACGTCTGCGTACTGCTGGTCTGGCGGCTGCCTACACCTGTCGACTCATTCTCGAGGGTATACGTAGACAACAAAATAAAAACGATACAGGCACAGCTTTATGTTGAAGTTTTATCTTAAAAGAGATACAGATTGGCGTACGCGCAATTATAACCACGAATCCACTTGTTGCGTTTTCCGCCTAGCAGACGACGCGCAAAGGTTCCACTCCATCTGCTCCCCACCTGTTGTTCGCGACACTCGCGCAGTCGCCCGGATCAAGCTCGGGGGCTTTTCATTGTGCAAAACTTTCGAGAGCTGGCGCACCGAGAGGAGGATCACGTGACCTAACAAAGCCGCATCGGCGAGGAAAGGGGAGCGAAAGGAGAGAGTACAGCGCAAAGCTGAACGCCGGACGCGGGCTCGGCGTTCGCGTAGCAAAATCGGCCTATGCCGAATGCATTGCAGCGTACCAGAGTCGGCGCTCCTGTCTTACCTTACTCCATAGAAGCACTAAACAAGTCCGGTAGCCCAACACAACCTACTACAGAACCATAGGCAGAGACAAAAAATGAGATGGTCTGACCACTGATTGAATCGAACTAATTTGGCTTCATTTTACGAGGGTTAGCGTTTGTGTTTAGCTGCTACTGGCCGAGTAGTTTTCAACTATGTATTACGATTCTGTACTGTGCAATTCAATTTTTTATCACGCCTAATTAACTTCGGGGGCTGAATAACAAGTAGCAGTTGGTTGAGTCCAATTGTGCTTGATAAAAGATATCTAACGTTAAATGTCTTCATGCTGCAGGGTAAAGTTCAATTTTTATTTACAGGTAGCTAGTTAATGGTTACTGTAAGTAAATATGATATGTTAAATCTGACTTCTGAGGTCAGGTGGAAAGCTAAGAGGAATCCAATTCTCCTAGATCCTTACATTCCGAATTAAACATGCTGTCCCCTCAACCATATTTAGGCCGCTTGGTTATGCAGGGCTTTACATCTGTGTCTGGTAATCTTTAAAATATTATCGCAGCATGCGATCCTGTGCCATAAGACGAGAGATATTCGAGGCAGAAGATAAAGTGTGACTGATTAAGCGAGTGGCAATATGCATGCAAGGGATTGGAAATGATCGAGGCGAGCCACGAACGAAGCCGACTGCCGCATTCGGCTCATACCGTAGAGTTACTTACTCTTACCTAAAGGGAAGCTAGGGACGCTGCACTTCAGAGTGCTGCTTGGTGCGGACAGTCCCATTTTGTCGGGAACACAGAGTGGCATTACTAGGATGTCTCCTCTTCATCGTCACCATCATCTCGACGCGCGAACGTAGACTACAAAAGCGATAGTAGCGATTGTAACGAAGGCGCGAAACCAGAAGACGTCAGTAAAAAAATTTATTTTCTCATATGCCACTAAATCTTCTTAAAGTGGCTGAGCAACCATATATATTTTCAAGACATTTTTTTTTCTTTAAAGTGTGCCCAAAAGTGCGAAGTATTAGTTTCCGTGCAGCTAAATTCTTAGCCGATAGCAAAAAAGCCATCGCATATTTTGGATAACGTTTACACTTATATGCGGTTTTGCACTCTTTTTGCAATGCAGTAATAATATTGAATGTTATGAAACGTTTTCTTGGAGAACAGCGTTTAGTTTTGCATTATGTGTGGAAAAAAATTGTACTTCTGCACCCGGTAACTCTCCGCCGCATCACGGTTTGCCGCCCCATAGTGGCTGATTCATTCATTCATAAATCTTTATTCATAAGGATGCCCTGAGGCCTAGAGGGAAACTGTTCGCCTCGAAGCTCCATACAAACTCCCATAGATTGCGACAGAGCTTTCCCTCTAGGTAAGTATACCCCTGTCACGCGGGCGCTTGTAAGGCCTTGAGAATTAATGTTCTTTGCTCCAAAGGCAGTTGACGCGCAGCTACATGGCAAAGTCCCGAGTTCTTTACGATAAAAGCTCGTAAAGGGAAAGGAGGCTGTCAACGGTCTTCAGCTGCGTAAAGGAGCAGCCCAAACCTATGCGCCGCCGAGCGGGCTAAAGAAAGCAGAGAAAAAAAAAGTTGACAAAAATATAATATTTAATATTACAATTAGACCTCATTGATTCTACTTAGACGTGAACTTTGCATTTCAACGAACTTTAAAAAATCTCGAGTGTTAATGGAAGACTTCTAATGTTTTCAGCAGCCGCATCGACATACGTGGTGAGAATGTAGATGAAATGTAAAAAAGAAAAACATTTCTTACTAAACATCCGCTTCAAACCTTCATAATCTTTCTTCATTAATGACTTGGTTATTTTTACTAACATAAACAAGGGAAGTCTTGTTCACTTATTACTTAAGCTGAAAGATATCGTCTACTTGAATTGTGGTAGTTGTTACTAGCGCCATTTCAAGCGATGTGGTCGAAGGCCGTTGTGAATAGCGCTCGACAAATGGAGCTCGCTGAGAATGCCTGAATTATCATCACCGTGGTAATCTATCTCCTTTCCATTTGCCGTGCAGCTGTGCCACTTCTCCTTTTAAGTTTTGCTCCTTTAATGCAATTAACCTCCTATAAAGTAAAGACCTTGGAGAAGTGACGTGTGACTGGGGTATTGAAACTATATTCCTCATACCATTAAAGCAGGAGTCCCTCCTATCCCCATTTTTTTTGCGACACAGACACGGTCACGTTCAAGTACAGCTTTCTTAGGAATCACTTTGATTTGAGAGGCAAGAAAAACAATGTTGTTACAAATATCGTAGGATGTAACTCCAAAGAGACACAGCTTTCTTAGGAATCACTTTGATTTGAGAGGCAACAAAAACAACGTTGTTACAAATATCGTAGGATGTAACTCCAAAGAGACATAGCTCAGATGAGAATTTGCAGTAAGCGCTCAGGGAACACAACTGCGTGAGGTCTTCTTCCTCGCTTCCCTTTGACCATCTTCTTCTTTCTCTGCCAACTGATAAAACAGGGCGCAATAATTTGGCAGATATGACGAACAGACTGATCGGTACGAGGCCTGACTGCTGAAGGAGTTTCTCACCGGTGCCTATTTTACAGACCCGCCAAAACGATGGTACGGCCCATGGCGAAAGAAAATAGAATTTGGCTCTTAGGTCTCAACTCGTGGGACAAACGGCAAAGGTATTCACGTTAAGGCCACTAAGGCACGTCCAAATGGCTTGGTTAAATCGGGGCTTTATATGTGGGGTGGTAGCCTACGCTATCGCGTCATACCCTTAAAGGCAGAACTTGTGTCCCCCATATTTAGATGCAAAAAACGACATTACCACCACCACCTAAAACGCCGGTGAAATTTGATGCGTTCGACGGAAAGCTGGTCGTGTTCGATGCAACGCTCGGTCGGCTTCAGTCAAAGCTTTCGCTCCACACTCGTGTGCAGTAGCCACAAATGGCAGGCGCTACGAAACCTTCAGAAGACGGCGTGCAGAAGGAACGGATGTAGAGCGCGATGCACGTATCGAGAAAAGAAGGAAGAAGGCTTTGACCGGTTTAATCTTTGAGCCTGGAGAGGTCCAATGTGGTCGGCGCTCAGAAATTGCACAAAGAGTGGGCGAGCATCAGTCCGCCACGCGAGAGTTTCACCGCCGTTTCACGAACAACCACTTTTGAAGTGTGTGTTCTGTGTGCGATAGGCTGTGGAATAAAAATGGTCTAACACCGGTGAGTGAGCTTATGCTTCCGACTCTTCATTTGGCCATAAGCATTGCCATGCAGCCGTTGCTTTCGCAATTCATCTAGGGTTAACCACAGTGAATGTATACAGCATGTATTGATACCTTTTGCATATCGTATGTAAGTGTTGCATAATGTTTTTTTTTATATTTTATATACACTAGAGGTGTGTGCTGTTGTCTGTGTTTATCTGTTTTAGGAGCCAAGGCCCAGTCAGGCTTGTCGCCTTTTGCCTTGGCTTCCACTTTCTTGTAAAAGAAAGGGGAAGCCAACTCCAACTGCAACTCAAAACCACAGACAAATTTTTCTTGACATGTATCCGACTATAGTCGACCCCCAGTTCCAAATGGCCATTTGGTGGCTAAGTATATTCTGTTGGTATGGCATCAGTACGCGTTGGTACTTTTTCGGTTGGATTCACGATATGACTTGTACCATGTTGTAGGTGAGGAGATGTCGGATGTCACATGTTTAGAATGCAAAGTCAGAGGATTTGATTTGAGTGTGTGTCTGTCCTGCAAACAATGTGGTCGGTGAAAAGCTCTGCATGGCACTAATTGACAGATTGAGACCCCGTGGACGGATTGAAGAATGGGTCGGCTGAAGGGGTGTCTGTGAAGTCTCATCATGTGACAGCACTTAGCACGACTGGCTTGTTAATAGTAACCCATTCAGCCTGACTCTCAAAGCAGCATTGTGAAGAAGAGTTCTGTTTTGCAACATGTCCGAGGCACTTTCATTTTCTGAATCTTCCCTAGAAACAATCAACAGCTAGTGTTCCACAAGGAACGGATGCATAGGGCTGCCGTTGCTAGAACCCGGATCTAGCCCATGCATATTATCTCGTATGGATCACGAAGTATGTACTATGACACATCGGTGTTGGCACCGACACGGCAGCCTTAAGCGCTAACCGCATGAGGCGACAATTCGCGGCAACATGCAGCGCGCGGGGGCTTAAAGCCGCAAAAGCACTCCCACTCGCAGCTGTCGCTCAGGTTATGATTTGTTAGAAAATTTCGCAGGAAAATGTCGCGTCACACAGAAGCCGCTCGCGAGGCATCCAAATGCAGAAGAGTTTGGTGGTGTGCCATTTCCTTTTTTGGAGCGAGGTTTGTTTTTCTAGTCCGTTTTGACGAAACGCCAGCTTGCAGTGGATCGGTTCGTGCCAATACATATAGTGTCTGAACACTTCAAAATAATTCAGCGAAAGCTGGGTGTAGCAATAAAGGCCAAGAAATAAGAGTGTGGTAAGGTACCTTTAGTTATTTATTTATTTATTTAACAATACTGTTAACCCTCAAGCGAGGGTCCTTACAGGGAGGGTATGAAAACTTCGTAGAAAATAGAATCATTCACAATCACTAAATACATCAGCAGAAGACAGTACATTCGTTCAAGCATCAAATAGCACTTTCAAGCAGATGGTCATCCAGAGATCGCTCAAATTCATGCAGATCATTCTGTTCTACAACACTCATTGGCAAGTCATTTCACATTTCAATTACATGGGGGAAGAAGGAATTTCTGAAAGCTTCACTATGGGCGTAGTACGGCTGAATTATCCGACTATGATTTGTTCTAGAACTCCGTTTGCCTGGCGCTTGTATATATGTTTCCTTTTGAATGTTTACCTGTCCTTGGAGCATCTGGAATAGTAGCTTTAGGCGATTTTTTGCTCTACGTATTTCTAATGAATCCAGGTTACAGGAAGAAAGCATATCTGTAACTGAGGCTGTCCTTCGATATCGGCAACAAATAAAGCGTACTGCGTACCTCTGAACTCTTTCTAATTGTTTCTTTAAATAATTCTGTTTAGGACTCCATACTACTGACGCATACTCAAGGATTGGTCTCACAAAAGTTTTATATGCAATTAGTCTTACATCTCGTGTAGCATTCTCCAATTTTTTTCTCAAAAAACATAACCTCTGGTGTGCTTTAGAGCACACCTCTTCTATATGTGTGCCCCAATTTAAATTTTGTGTTATTGTCATTTCTAGATACTTAAACTGAGTTACGTTTACCAAACACTTGTCACCAATGAAATATGGGAACGAAAGAACAGATTTCTTCGTTGTAATGTGCATGTACGTTGATTTGGAATAATTTATTTCCATGTTCCATTTTTTGCACCATTCGCTTAATGCCTGTAAAGAGTTGTTAATTCTAAGCTGGTCTTCCGTGTTTCTAACTGTGGAATAAATTAAACAGTCATCTGCGAATAGCTTCAGTCGTACATTCGGTTCCATGACAGCAGAGATATCATTAATATACACCAAAAATAACAACGGTCCCAGAACAGAGCCCTGTGGAACTCCTGAAAGAACTGGTAGTGAGGCGGACACATGACCATCCATTTTGACCACCTGGTTCCGATTTCCTAAGTACGCTTTAATCCATTTTACAATATTCATATTAATTCCAACTCTTTCCAGTTTAAAAACTAATTTATTGTGTGGCACCTTATCAAAAGCTTTGGCAAAATCTACAGCGATTATATCAATTTGCTGCTTCGCATCCATCGTCATTGCCAAATCGTGAATTGTCTCTACAAGTTGTGTAGTGGTGGAAAGGCCTGCTCGGAATCCGTGTTGGTGAGGGTAAAGTAAACAGCTTGTTTCTAGGTAATGAAAGATATGCTTCGCTATAATATGTTCCATAAGTTTACAAGAAATCGATGTAAGAGATATTGGGCGGTAGTTATTTACAAGAGTTCGGTTGCCTCCTTTAAACACCGGAATTACTAGTGCATTGCGCCAATCTTGTGGTACACAATGGGTGTGCAAGGATTTTTGAAAAATAAGTTTAAGGTATCGTGAGGCCCACTCGGCATATCTTCGGAGAAACTGGGTTGGTATGTTGTCTGGTCCATTGGCCTTTTTAACATCCAAATTGAGGAGCTGCTGAAATACGCCCTCCTGCGAAATTATGACGTCATTCATTCGGCTAGGCAACAAGCGTTCTGAACTAAGGTCTATGTCATCTTTGGTTGCGGTGAATACGGACTGGAAAAATTATTAAACTGATCTACTATATGCTCCTTTTTTATCAGTGCCTGATTTTCGTGTTTAATCTCCTGTATTCTCTCCTTCCTATCACTAAAGTATCGCCAGAACTTTTGCGGTGACGTTTTGAGGAAGCGGCTAAGCGTTTCATCGAAAAAACTTTTTTTTAGCTTCTTTCAGCGCCTGCTTCAGCTCAGCACGAAGTCGCAAAACACGAATACGTTTATTTTTCTTTTTACGTAGTCTTTTTATTTTACGTTTCATATGAATTATGTCCCTGGTGATCCAGGGGCTTCGGAGCTTCGTCTTTTTAACACGAGTTGGGATATACCTGTCAACGCAGTGTTGTATAATTTTCTTAAATTGCTGCCACAACTCTTCTGCTGTTTTGGAATCATAGTCAATTTCAAAATCATCAAAGGCAGATTCCAGGTAGTCAAGAATGGAGGTGTCGTCCGCACGCTCATAATCCTTAACGCGCACAGGGATATAAGGCTTTGAACACTCACTGATTCTAAGCGGTAAGGAAACAATAATCATCTTGTGGTCAGAGACACCATCTTCAACATTAACGGTGTGTTCTTTTATATTATTTGACAGGAACACCAAGTCCAACAATGACTGCGAATCGGGCGTTATTCTTGTATCCTCATGCACAATTTGTTTTAGGTTATACGCGAACATAATTTCTAATAGTTTCTCTCCGTTAGACGAATCAGGACCAACAGAACATAGGCGTTGCCAATTTATGTGTGGGAGGTTAAAATCGCCAGTCATTATTAGTCTCGTGTTCTTTTTCACATTCGCACATAAAAAAGTGTTTACTTCATCAAAGAACTCGGGTGAAGCAGAGGGCGCGCGGTACACAGCTCCAATAATGTAAGCAACGTTGTAAAACTTTATCTTGCACCAAACTGTTTCAGCAACATTACAATCCATCCCTACTGCAGATAAAGAGTTTTTTACTATGATACAAACGCCCCCACCACGTGTGTCCCGGTCTTTTCTAAACATTATATAGTCCGGAGGAACAATGCAGTCAGAAGAAATATTGTTATTCAACCAGGTCAGGAACGGGGTCGAAAAAGTCACTTCTTGCAATTCTGCATCGCAGTATATAGTTTGGCGCACCACTGTGGACGCGTTGTGTTAACAGAACTTTCATGATTGCTTTTGTCGTTTTTACGCAGTTTGGAGTTGGAAAGGAGTTAAAAGCGCAGCTGCGCTGCCCTAGACCGGACGATGAGGCGGCAGTAACAGAGCAGCTTTGAAAAGCGCCACTCTCGAGACCTGTCGCTTCGTGCGCGGTGCACCAGCGGCAACGACAGGCGATAGCGTCAGTGTCACACAACACATCGAGAACGGTTTTAACCTCATTCGGTTACCATTTTATCCATACGTGTTCTATTTTCGTACACGGGCCACGAAAGGTGCAACTCCTAGCACACGTGAATGCGGTACGCAGCGGCCGAGACCTTAGATGCGCGCTGCCACGGTATGCCGGAGGCGCCACGCTCGCATGGAGCAGATGTATCTTGATTACACATCCACAGCACTTAGAGGTGGACAGTAAAGTTGGTTTACAACGTTTCACTCAGCGTACCTACGTTTGTTTCGTACATAATTAGAGGCGCCACTGCTCAAAAGGCGAGAAGGGAGCATCTGAAAAAGTTCTTGTTACTTTTGCACATGCACCTCTTGTGCGATGGCGAGATCTAATACCAAGAAAATCGGCAGCAAGTATAGCCGACTGACCCAAAATACCTTCCTACGGTATCTTATTCGTTTTTACTTTCCACTCCATCTAAAATTACCTGCCTCCGATGTTTTTCGAAGCTCCCTTCGATATTAAGGATAATCCATTCTTCTCTACACGCAGTCACGACCCAAAAAATAGCTTGCATGCTTACAAATATAGTCTTTATTTATATCCAAGTAAATGTTATTGTTGTCCACATCAGCTCCGGCACTAAACTTAGCTGGTCACCGCCGTGTATAAGGGCCTGGCGGAGCTCGCCGCGCGACTGCACCATTTCACCATTCGTATATCCGACGCGTATAACTTTTGCACAGGCAGCCAGGGCGCCCCTTGTGTTATTTAAGCAATAAAAAAGGTCATGCGGGGCAGGGCAGGTACTGCCCGATGGGTTGAGCTCAGCTTCAGACCCAGGCCCAACGGACAAAACAAAGCCATTGAAAATGAATGTAGTTGTTACGCTTTCCGGTTCGAGGACTCACGCCATTTCCTTTCAAGGTTCAGTCTCTCCCTCCTGCTTTCATCCCTCACGGCGTCACACATCCGTGTATCCTGAAATTCTTCAAACGTATTCTGTCTTGCTCGCCGCCGGGCTTTAAGAAGAAAAGAGTGAAAGCTGACAGAATGGTTGCTTGGGGTAGTCGTTTTCGTTTTTCTATTCTGCATGTTGGGAAGAAGGGGCGGAACCGGCCTCTCTTAAACGGATCAGACGGGCGCCGCCGTTCCTCACATAGAAATGACCAATGGCTTAATCATGTGTCATTCCATGGCCGCGGTGGGAAGGAAACATAAATTCTGTTTCACATCCCACACATGAAACATGTCAAGGATGTCGGGGAGGAGATATGGTTGCTTGCTATATCTCTCCTTAGAAAAGCGACAGATTCAACGTTCGGCCGCTATCAACAAAGCGTTCCTCTGAATTGTCGCTGCAGGAGTTCGCTGCTGGGAAAAGGTAAAGGGTCGACCTAATCTCTTGTGCAGGCAACACTGGCAGAATGCCTGCCACAGAACAGGGATTTTTGCTCAATTATGGGAGCGTGTTTCAAGACAAAATCTACAAGGGTCTCGTCCCAGAACCATTAAGAGTTCAGCGGCCTAACAGGCTTCATTTGAGCCTTTGCAGCTTTTGCTCGACTGGATGTCGGTATTTGCACTGCGGAATCGGACCCTCGTGTGGTTCTGGTTCGGCTGTTTGGGAACTGAGATGGCGTTTGGGAATAGTTTCAGGCACCGAGCCGTGCTCAACGCAGGTCAGTGTGTTCCTACTTTTTCTACATCAGAGTTGTCTTCATCGTTCAATGAATGCACTGAAGGGCATGCCAGAATCCTATGTGCGATGCGTTTATCTAATTTACGAACTAAATTCATGTTTTACGGTGAGGCCGTTTATGACCACGAATGCCAGCTTGTCTGTATTTGCAGTGCGCTCGAGGTGTCATTTGTCTATTCACCTGTTTAGTTCTCAATTGCCATTTCTCTGCATGCTCTTGCGAGTGTGATCACATGGTGTAACCACGGCCGCTCAATGGAGGCGCACTTGGGTGCGGCCCGTCGCGTTGCCCAGTAGAGCCGTATTGCGCCTAGTTCTCATCGCCACCGCTGCGGCGCCACCGCTCCGGGACGAGTCCGGGCGGAGAGCTGCGCGCAGCGGCCGTGGCTGTGCTTTCGTTTCGGCGTCCGCGTGGTCGGCGCTTGCTCAATTTAGGAGTTATGAGCGGCGTTTCACACATTATGTGATGCTACGTGCAAGTTTGCTATTGATAAGGTGATAGCGCCATGTCATCTTCACTGGGCTTTTCCAAGTCATTCGTGGTCTTCCGTTTACAAGGAGAATCGAGGCAGTCGTGTGCTTCGCTGAGTGGGCACCCATTTAGTTGCGTTTCAACCACTGTAATAACGTATTAGATATTACAATCTTGAAATCGCGACAAGGTTTGGGGCCATTTATTCAGCGCGCACTTTTCTGGAAACTTACAATTCAGGACGTAGCGTTCAACATTGTTCAGCCTGTTCCGTTTTCACTGGAAATAATATTCAAGTGGGTACCACCACCTAAACATACTAGCTAACACAAACTGTTGCAAAAGAAACAACACAAGACAGCCAGTTCATCGACACGCCCGCAGGCTCAGGCAATTTTTTTTTCGTTTGATTATGAAGTCGCGTGATGCACAGAAGGCACGCAAGCTTATTTTACAAGCGAAGAACTTTCCTCGAAAAAGGTTTATGTGCAAGCGTGATTTTTTCCACTGTCAGATTGATGTTGCCTGTCCAGTTGGTCAGCAGTGGTCGTATTAGTTTGGCTAGGTCCTTAGTGTGACTGCGGTCTTCTCTCTCGCAAATCAACTCCGGAAATTGCACAAGATAGGGATGACGGGATGAAACTAACATGTTGCATAGCTTGCTGCTTCTTCTGACCTCCGGGCACTTCATCACCGTGCTAACAAAGGTGCATGGTGATTTTCAGATACCTTAGGCGTCCGTCATGAAGAATTTTGATAAGTCGAGGGTTTTGCAGGAATCACAAGGCACAAAGTTAATAAATGAATGGGGACTAATAAAATAAAATTGTTGACACTCTAAAGTAAGCACTAGAAGTTATTTAAACTTTGGTAATATATAAATAATGAAAACATGGGCAGGCACTGAAAACAGAATAAATAAAAATGTTTCATGAGATTCTGTAAAACTATTCATATTTTCTCTTCAAATAGACGTGCAAGGTAACCAGCCAAGAATGCAATCGGTGCTCTATCTCAGGTGCTGGTTCACACCACACATGAATAAATCCAAGCTGACTCGAAACCTCTCTCGCTGCAGACGTGATACGGCAGTTTGCAAGGTACGACTTTCATAATCACGAATTCCAAGTTTTATAGCTGCCTATTGTTGATAGGTGCATTTGCAGACCGATGCTTGCAAGATGCCAACCTGCACAAAGCATGGCAAAATGTGTAAACATCAGTCGATATATATATTTTTTTCGCTAGTGGTACCTTCAGTATTTTCTCCGAGGTGAAAACTGCAGCCCTTCCGTCAACTTTGTCGTTCCCGCCTTTGAAATGCCTTAGGCTGCTAAAAAGCGATACTATAGACCCGCTTTCAGAGCCTGCTTTAGGGCGTATCGGAAGCTGAAAATAAGATTCGGTTAAATGCAATGCACTAGTAAGGCACACAGAAGACATTATTGTAAGATACTTGATGTGGTCAAGAAGGTACTTAATTTGCGCCACTGTTGATCTGGTTGTCATGATTGTTGCTTCGTACGTTTGCTTGGTTAGCCTTTGCTTTGACGTGCCTCCTTGGACCTGAATGTCTTCGATATGGCAAAGTCCAACTCAAACCAAGACAGTCGCTCGTCATCTGATAAATAGAGCGGCTCCTCTTTGGTGTCTCCATGGCTTCACTTATGCGATGTTGGGCAAGGCATACCATTTTGATATCATCGTCATAAAAGTGATCGTGGCGCAGCTATCTTGAAACACACATGCTTCAGGATGACACGGGGGGTTGTCCAGGAGGAAATGAAGTGTAGCTATAACAAGTGGGGAAAATAAAGCTATTGACCTGCGCACATTAATTTTTTCAAGGCTGTTTGGCTCTACATGAGCCCGCGTGAGTAATTTAACTTGTAATGTGGGCAGTTCGGGAACACGGAGGGGACAGCTGAAGGAAGCAGGATCTTCAGTTTTTTGTTCTTCCTGTAATCGTCATCTGTGAAGTGTAGTGAGTACACCAGTTACTTGTCACTCGGCTCCCACCGGCTTCCTTTTCCATTCTAGCCCTCCAGAGATATGTTTTTCAGCCATGCTGCTCGACGTTGTGAATCGCACTGGAACTCATGGCAACCGATCTTTTCTTGATTTCGTGGTGCACAGCGGCACACAGCAGTCGCCTGGCATGGTGCAGCATACGCTTAGGCGCTGTTATGCTGAGTAGTCAAAACGATAACACGCGCCAACCCAGCCAGCGCGCTCCTTCCGCGCCGTCTGCCCGTCCGTGCTGGCGGCGTCTTGTCCTGGTGTGGTGGCGCCCCCGCGGAGAATGACGGCGGAAACTGTAACTTCTCCCAATACGCGCTTGCCCAGCCATTGAGGCGCGACGCGATGGGCCGCACCAAGTGCGCCTCCATTCAGCGGCCGTGGTCTAACATTGTTTTGGCTCACTATTCGTTTATTCTTCTAATTGCGGCGAATGAAAGTGCAGTTGCTTTGTGCGTGTTCAAAACATGTAGTAATCATTAAGTTGAGCCTTTGGAACCGGAGAAAAGAACATGAATCATAAATCGGCACATCTCCCAGTTGTCGAGGGTTCCGCTGTGCCAGACGTATACGAAATAGCCAACACTGGGACCACGTTATAATTCTGGCCGCGTCTACCTCTTCTCTTCTTTTTAGGTATTTTTGTACGCATCGATTTTTGTGTTTCTAGACCTCGGTTTTTAGTTTGCATTTCTCGTGGTTTAAATTGCCCCTCGAATCGTTTCGGTTGTTTCTAATCGCTGAAATATGGCTATTAATTTTTATGATCAGACTGACGAAATTTTTCTATCGAAAACTATTTTCTCTTTCTCTGTACATAAGTGCACCTCTCTTCAGGTAACAGAAAAAAACGACACGCCCGTCTTTTTCGGCATGTGGCTTCATAATTAGACATGATATGATGATCTTTTCATGTGATGGTTTGTTAAGTTATTCGTCCTGGGTACGTTCGTTATGTAGAAGTGCTAAAATAGAAAAATATAATGCCTCCGTGTCTAAAACGCCATCAGGTGGACAGTACGAACTCCTCCCCGTCCATGGAAGCCATGACGACAAAGCATTTTCTCTATGGGAGAAAGTAAGTGCAGGTTTGACTACCGGGCGTGGGGGAGGGGGTTGCTCCCCGCCAATCCACAGGGCGTCGCTGGCTGTAGTCTTGCCACTGGTTGTATTGCTCTCTGTAATAATTTCGTCGTTCAGCTATGGCTCATGTGGAATAGATATTCTAGCTATTGCAATAGTTACAATGCTGCCTCTTGACAATAGATGGCTCTTTAGCTTCCAGGAACATAGCAAGTCTTCTGCCATGGGTTGAAAACCTTGAAATGCTTGTAAAGGACGCTAAACTATTCTATCCTATATTTCTGGCTCACTGCAAGCTGTGCATTGCGTGCGGTTAATTTCATGAAGAAGAAACACGTTCTCGTCGCTCAGTGATGGCGAACAGTGCGTAGGCGACGTAATCCTCTTACGCTGCTACTCGAGACGTAAAACTCTCAGAACTTGAAAGGCAACTCAGCAATTGTATCTCCGACATTTCCTCCATCTGGAACAACTGCTGCGGATTCTCCCTGCTGCGGTATTTCGAACCAAGTTTTCGCCTTCAGAAAGCTGTTATCGCTCCACGATAGACGTAAACAGAAATTCAGCATCATTTCTCTCCTATTTCATTCTTGTCCTAAATGTCAGTAACCAAAAGGAATTACCGTTTTAAGAGTGATGTTAATCACAGCTTGTCTCCTACTTCTAGAACCATTTAAAAACGTGCTAAATACACTCAAATCACTATGACCCGAGTAGGATAATCAATTCCTCAATACCAAGTCAGCATGCTGGATCCCTAGATAAAAATATAGAGGAGAGAAAAAAGCGCGGTCTAAAACAGGAAAACAGGAGACGTTAGAACCACAATGGCTCTTTTCGAAAAACTTCAACATCTCAATTGCGGAACGTAGATCCTCATATCAATGAAAAGCATCCACAAAGAATGCAATATTTAAATAAAGCTTTCCAAGTCCACTTCAGAAGCAATTATCATTTATAATGGCAAAAAAGAATTGTCTTTACAAGAATGGAAACAGTTCACAAATCGCCACTGAGCTGTCCACCATCGGTTAATTTTTTACGGACATGTGCAAAATTTCGAACAAAGTGTAATAGTCTGGTAAAACATAACGTCGAAAAGCCGCGACATATCAGGTGGACACTCAAATGGTAGCCGATATATTTCTATTGTGAATGTGTATGTTAGGCTTGAATTTCGCAAAGTGTAATTGATGTTATTCATTGTAGAATATTGCTTCATAAAAGCAGCAGAATATATGATATCGCATTTAGTATTTCTACAAATTTTATTTGGTGTTTTCGATATCGTGCAGAAACATACCCTCCAACAAACATTAGCACACTCCCGATGTAAAGCTGCGGGTTCACTTTGTACGCATTTGTCTGCATAGAGTGCCAAAGGGCCAAAGTTGGCAAGTTAGACGAACGTGATTCTGCATTTCGATTGAGCGTCTCAAGGGTTCGTTAATGCTTCCCTTGTGTTCTCTAGCATTGAGAGGTGTAACTGACGAAGTATATACCTCAAAGAACAGGACAGACAACTTTAAATTCTCCGAATGGCGGCTCACAATCTGACCAGTAAAAGAATGAAGCGTTCCTTCCGTGGTCCTCCCATAATTCCATGTTTCGCTTGAGGTGTCCATTGCCTAGGTTCGAAGTCCTATTCTGTTCACCTTCGCGTGAAGCAGGCGGCCGCACGGGCGGAACACGACAAGACGCAGGGGTCCGCCTGATTGAGATGAAAGGGACAAAGAGTCGTGAACGGTGATCCTTAGGGACAGAGACGCGAGGCTGAAACGTAACCAAGAAGTGCCAATCTAATTCCTTGTACCGGTGCATACCATATCGTGGCGTCTAGACGCGCAGAGAAGAAAAGGCGAACTTGCGACAAATCGCGTATACAGGAGAGACCCCACAACCCGGACAGATTATTGAGCCTCAAGAGACGTTTAGCGCGGCGGTAAACAAGGAGATGCAGTGGGGAACAAATCTACGGCACTCGTACACATCCGAACAGCGAACGAGTTATCGGTCACTAAGGAGCTTCAAGAAAAATCCCATCAACATTCATTATCCTAACACGTTTAAAGATGCGAGCATCTCTGCAGTGTTAGATGAAGGCTGCCTAATTTTAACTCTTCAAAGTTGGTAATCCGTGTGCGCAACCACATCCGACCCAGCTCTGGCGAAGGTTTATAAAACGGACTATTGCAAAACGATAACGATATTTTAATCCGATATCAAGTTTGGGTTGTCATATTCTAGTCAACGTGTTTCTTTTCTCCTTGGTTATTTTCTCAGTCATTGCGAAGCAAGCGGCGAGCAATTCACTCTGCTTCGGCATGTCTACCTTATTATTTTTCCTGAAAATTCCCTCAACGGAGTGTAGCGCTATGGGTAAGAAATTTTATTTGGTGCTTTCGCTATCGTTTTGTTATCGGCAAATGAGAAAAATCCCCTTCAGCAGACATTCGCACAATCCTGATTTAAGTCTGTGTGTTCGCTTTGTACGCATTGGTGTGCATAGTGTGCCAAAGGGCCAACTCAAGAGCTGCATATTTAAGTTGGCAAGTTAGACAAACGAGAATGAAGCACCGTGCTTTTTTCTTTACGAGGGAATTTGTAGGGGCCTAGTGTTTGCCAGCCAAGCTATACATCTTGTCAGAGCGCATAGGAAACTAATGGCGCCGATTCGTGCTGCCACCCACACCTGACTAGTAGGCGCTGCATCTTGGCAACTCGTTGTGGTATCAATTTTGCCTGACTCTTTACAGTCATTTTCACCACCGAAAACAGAACAAACAGAGGAGGCCGTCATTGTGGTGCATTGTCAGAAAGCCATATTTTTTTGGTCAGTTTCAGCGTGCTAATTACTAACAGAAAACACTGTTCATTTCAAAGCAGCTTAAAATATATCCCAAAGATGGACATTGGTATCTTTGTTTTATTACCGGTTTGAGCGACCATTTCATAAGGGGCCTGGTTTTCAAAAAGCGAAAGTAGATCATGCATTGCGCGCCGCACGGCGTGCGCTATGCGTATGTCTTCAATGACCGTGGGTCCGAGTGGGAGAGATCGCAATGTATGCCAGTAGCATAACATGAACACATTGTACATTACGTATCGTCTATTGCAGTAAGAACGATCGCTCCTTTCCTGCGCAGGTAGTCTTAGTTGAATGCCACCAGGTCTCCTTTTTATCAAATTCAATTTATAAACTTTTGTACCTCGCTGGTTGTATGCTTCCCACACAAGTTTTTTCTCCATATTTGATTCTATTTTAACTGTTCAGTAGGGCCTGAGAGCAAGAAGGTTGATACGGAGGGGACGATGTCGTGTTCTCCGATACAGAAGCACGCGAACCATATTGAAAATGACACCAGAAAAAATACTATGTTTATCCTTTTCATACTCTTCTAGTAATCGCTTCACGGCAGGATACTTTCACGACCACGTTCATTCGCAGAGCGCCAGCCGAGCTACAAGGCCACGCTGCTTTAGATGGATCGGAAACGACGACACTGTGGTTACGATGTCCTAGCCATCCGCCCATGGCACCGCCAGAGAGCTATGCTGCACTACAAAGTGTGCGGGGCCCGCTTTAGTGCAGCCCCTCGTAGGGCGCGCTGTGGAGTTCGCCGGTGCTGCTTCCCTTTCATCGGCAGGACCTGCAGCGGCGCTGCGATGCAACACTCCTTGGCCTCCAACGCCGGCGAGCCTGGAGCGCGACGTACGCAGACCACCTGTCCGACGTACGCAGCTGCGTTTCCTGTGAATCAGTAAAAAGACCTGAATGGTTCTGCGCTTCGAATCCGTCTCAGGCGCTTCCATCGTTCTGTCAAGGTTTTCACCTGCCCGCATTTTAGAGGTTCAAAGTTTGCCCGCCAACTTTTTAACACTTGCTTTATAGCATTGATTTGTTTACCTCTCAGTATTATTAGTAGCACATGTCTACAAGAACAACGTCAAACAACTTGCGGGTTTAAGTATGGCTCACCTATTCATAGAGCGAAAGTTTTGAGTGTTGCAGCGATAGCTTCTTTAACACCAATCCGCGTTTTTTTCCTAGTAGGTTTTCGGGAGAGGAAGGATACTTATACTTTTTAGTGGATACCATAAAAGTTTGGACTCCTACGTCTAACCTGGTGAAAATCATGTTTATACATTTCTTCTTTAATATTGTACATTGCTTTATAAGAAAGGAAAGGCGCCGTATCTGTCAGGCTTCAGAGAAGGAAGATGGGAGAGGAAGAAGAAAAGAGAACTAATAATGGAAGGCTATGGAGTAATTTGGCCACCTCCTTTAACATGCTTGGACATTGCACAACCCAGGGCTTCCTCTCTGCTTAAGTTTGGTTTTGAAGACATGAAGGCGCAGTATATCTGTAGGCGAACTCCCCGAAGTCGTCGACACCCACACTAATTAGGTCAAGGTCGCTTGAAGGCCAAATTGAGCCACACACGAAGCCTGCTATACCTACCATAGTGAAGCGTTCGCGTCCAGTGTAAATTAGTTTATAACACAGGAAAGGCGAAGTATCTGTCAAGGTCACTTGAAGGTGAAAATCTGCGTGACGCTGACGGCTCGAAAAGCTGGCGTGGTAGGCTTTCGCTTCAAAAATGCATTTTGAGGAATGGAAAGGCACAGTAAGTTTCTTCATCATTAGACCCCTCCACCTTGCCTCACCGTAAAGAAAGAAGGAGCCTGCGAAAGAAGAAAAGGGAGAATGGAAGCTGTAGCCGAGAGCTATGGTGAAATTGCGAATGCATGTGTTGTTTCAGCGAGCCCTGACATCCCATAGCCTTCGGGTGCCTTTCGCGCTTCGGCTATATCTAAAGGCGGTCGCCGCGGTTGGACATGAAACCGCGTCCACTAGCTCAGGAGCCTAGTCTGTTTACCACTCAGCCAGCGCGTCGAGTTCAGAATTACTGCGCCTCTGTAGACGGGTGAAAAGTTCTAAATGGGAAAGGGATAAAAGGACAGGTGCTCGCCATGCACGGTGTAAGCTGTGTGTCGCGTCTCTATAACTAATTCACTGAAATACTCAAGTGCCTATGTCTCCCAACAACTGAACTGAGTAATGTGCACGGTGTTGACGCCTAACTGATATCTAACTGACACACACACGAGAGCGGCTGACAGATGACCAGCATACACAACGCACGCACACGCACGTACACATCCACACACAACAAAGGACATCGTTAGAATCGCTGCAATAGCAAACCACGACGCCCGGAATAGGGAAGCGACGCTGTGGAAGGATCACCCTAGCGTCGCTAATGTAAAAGTTCCGAGAGCTCTGCAGAAATCGGTAGTGGAGGCGTGCGAAAGCCTGAGTGAGGGCTGCTGCTGCACATGGTACATCTCCGCGCCCCTCGTGGAACAGTGTTTCGTTAAACGCATCATAGTTCACGGGCGTTCTATATTTGGTTTAGAGGAAAGGAAAATGCAGTATCTGTCATTCACACGGGTAGAATTATAAAGCTGCGTTTCACGATCCCGGGGGTGGGGCGGGTGGTTAAAGCGCTTGGCTGGGGATTTGAGGGATGGAGGTTTCGTTTCCCGGTGGAGGCAGGATTCTTGAAGCGAAAGCTTCATTGGCCGCGATGCAGCGATTTCGCCGTGGCACCAATTTCCACCGTGGTTGCCCCGCTCTTTCCTCTTTCATTCACACTTTCCTCCCTTTTCTCACGGCGCAATTCAGCCTCTCCTTTCCTATGAACGAAATAAAAACGGAGGCCACCCAGGGTTGTGCAAGGTAACCTTGAACGACCTTGAAGGTGAAGACATATACTCCTTCTTTCCTTTTCTATAAACCAATGTTAAATCATCATCATCAGCAGCCTGATTATACCCACTGCTGGGCGAAGGCCTCTCCCATATATCTCCACTTAATTACCCGGTTCTGTGCTAGCTGCATCCACTTGACCCCTGCGAACTTCTTAATCTCATCCGCCCACCTAACTTTCTGCCGCCCCCTGATACGCTTTCCTTCCCTTGGAATGCAGTTTGTTACCCAATGTTAAATATATAACAGAATATGAAAAAAATGATTAGGTGTATATGTCCACAATTTCGTGGCTTCCATTCAAAAGTATAAGGCTTCTTCCTATCCCCAAATCCTAATGTGCCAGCCATCAGCGTCACGGAGGTTTTTATTTTGCACAACCTTGAAGGTTAGACAGATACTGCGCCTTTCCTGTCTTGTAAACCAATGCACAATATAAAGAAAAAAATATAAATCTTGACCTGGATAGGCGTATGTGTCCACAATTCTGTGGAGTCCAGTGAAAAGCATAAGGCTCCTGCCTTTCCCCTGAAACCTAATTTAAATAAAAATTATGAATAAACCGTGGACTGAAAAGCGGGTGTTTAACAGGCTATCGCTGAAACACTCAGCTTTCCCTCTATCACTAGGTTCCAGCATTGCTTAAACACCCGTAATTTTCATTTTTATGATGACGCCGTCAGCATCATTGCATGTAAAATCCCTCGGAATCTGTATGCGGCGAGGTACGGCGTTCGAGGAAGCGGCAAATCAAAGGCGCCGCATGGGCGCCTGGATCGGACGCCCAGCGGGGTCATCTTCGTATTAGCGTGAATCACATGGTGGCGTCATAACCAATCATGACGTCATCATGACGTGTATTCCGGTTATTAGACATAACCAAAAGTGATGACATGATGACGTCCCATCAGTTCATGACGTCACAGTCGCGCGGACACTTCTCGCGAAAGCGCGGGCACGCCGGCAAGTCATGAGCAATTAATGGCCTTCGCCTAAATAATTATAGGGCTTCAACAGTTCTGAAACGATTATAGAGCGAAAGCTTCGAGTGTGGGCGACCTAGCGATGCAATAACCACAACCGACGTTCCGTTGAAAGCATCAAAGTTCACCGGCGTTCTATGCAGAACCAACTCCTAAGACCAGCACTTCCTCTAAACACGGGCGCAGGATCATTTCTATAGTGTCATGAGGAGGATTGCGCTCCGCAGGATTTCTTTCGCTATTAAGAGTGTCGCCTTACAGTTAGGGACCAGTTTAGTTTCCCGTAGGAAGCTTCACCCCTCGCCCAATTCAATTTTTGCAATAAACGTTTCCATCAACACCACTTTGAGGCTGTGCAAATGCGATGCCGGCAGGCGCTTTCCCGCTCCACGTGGTCAGCTGAATGTTGGCCTATAGCCTGTCTACACAACCATATTCTACACAACCATGTGTCTTCTGTGCGGGACCACCTTTTTACATTTTGTAAATTCTAACCTTGAGTGAACAAATTGGTCTGTGGTATAGCCGATTCTCCTTGCGAGCAAGTGCCCTCATATTTCGCCTGAGGAAAAGTGTGACGTATTGTGAATTAAGTGCTCTTCATGGTATTATTAAACCGTCGATCTAATATGTCATGCATATATACTGGCTTGCTGCACAGATGCTATTATGCAGAAACTGCTCGCCGATCAAATTCAGCAAATAACGGAGAGGTGGTGGAACTGCTCCCTTATCAAGGGATGGCACTGACGGGAAAAGCAATGTTGACCATGAAAGCAAATTTAACTGACGGAGTTGGATCCCGTATGTCTGATTAAGTGTGGGTGCTCAACAAAAAGTGGGACACCTACCTTAAAGTGACAAAGTGAAAGGGTGCAACGCAATTTTTGGTGCGAAAGCACGTGCGTTTTTGTGTGCTCTTCCGATTTCACCTGGGTTCGATCGAATTGCCTTCTCAAGGCCGCCCCGAAGGGCAACCGCGGCAACATTTGTTTTTCAAGAATAACTGCCGCCAGTATCGTCCGGCAGAGGCGAAATTCCCATCTGAAGCACTCGTGCTAGAGTTGCCTCCACCTGTTCGGTGCCCTACAACCGCGGCCTAAGAATACGTGTCCGCCGATAGTTTAGGCAGATACTGCGCCTTGTTTTCCACCAATATATTAACCTAAAATTTTCATATTGCACTTTGGTCTACTAAATTTCCATGAGGCGAAAGGCGTTAAAGCGCAGTGGTGGGTGGTGGGTGGTGGTAACTATGGTTTATTTTTAGGGAGGGGGTACTGGTCACGTCTTATGTTAGCCATCTTTGTGGCATCACTCTTGGTGACCAGGAGGAAGGGGATTTTGGAATTAGGGGAAGGTTGGGGAGGGGAAGGTTGCTGACGCCGCATATGTCGCCGCCATTTCCGCACGAAGCACTATAGGCCCATGCAGGCCTACAGAACAGAGCTGAGGCCAGACTCCTCCAGATAAATCAGGAGGAGCCGGTGAGCAGAAAGTTGGTTCCGAGCTGGGAAGAGCAATTGCCCTTCCGTATCAGCAGGGAGACCAAGATTCCGGTAGCCAGTCAGAAGTTTCTGGCGATGGCCAGCGGAGGCTGGACAGACGAGGAGCAAGTGTCCTAGTGTGCCAGTATTGCCGCAAGAGGGACAGGCTGGGCTGGGAGCTCGGCCACAGGCATACATGCGGGGCGGAGTCCACGTGCAGCCTATTCGAAGTCGTAGGAAGAGGGATTTGTCCTTCCGTGAAAGTTTGTCAGAGAGCCGTTGGAGATGTTCACCAGCGGCAATACGACGGTCAGGATGGAAAGACCTTATCGACCTTCTCAAGAGGGGTCTTGAAAAGGCAAAAGGTGTTAGAGCCTCAGTGACTGGGGCGCCGTTGTCGTGCGCCGCTTTGGCCAGGGCATCCGCCTCTTCATTGCCCTGGACTCCAGTATGCCCTGGAACCCAATGTAGGGCCAGTTGATAAAGCGCAGTGGATCGGAGCCATCCAATACGGCACCTCTATCTCCCTCTCTTCTTTCACTCCCACCTTACTCCTTTCCTTTACGGCGTGGTGCATGTGTCCGCGGAGAATTATGACAGATAATCCGCCTTTTCTATCCTGCAAACCAATTTCAAACACCGCTGATGCCGGCGGCACTAAATCCTCCTAGACATCTGGGTCTGCTTCTGTTTGCTGAGTGGTGCGGTTTTCAAGGAAGCGGCAAATGAAAGGCGCCGCTCGAACGCTTGGATCGCACTCCCGGCGGGGTGAGCTTCATATATACATGAATAGCCTGGGACGTCATGACCTGTCGTGAAGGCTTCCAAGGACATCGCGCGCACCTTGTCCAACACAACCAGAATTTAATTGCACGCATCAAAGTTCACCGGCGTTCTATAATTCGTTTACAGAAAAGGAAAGGCGCAGTATCAGTCACTGGCTGAATCCCGCTATCATCCTCACTGCAGACAAGGGGGATTATGGAGATCTTTTCACTATCTGGGGTGCGGCGCTCGATTTAGATAAAGCCCGTGCCGAAAGGAATCACATTGAAGAAATAAAATGGGGAAGGGTATTATCAACAGGCATCAGCCATATCAAAACAGTATTTTTCGAGCATTATCAGATGCTCTTCGCATCGCACCCGTTAGACGTTATCACATTTACGGAAGAATTTCTGCTTGAGTTACCGCGTCTCGACGACGAAAAAAAGGGCAGATTAGAAGAGGACATAACTGAATCGGAGGTGGAGCACGCAACTGATAAATTAAATCTCAGTAAATCCCATGGACCGGATGGGTTTAGTGCGAATTTTTATAAAGCACTTAAGCACAAAATAGCCCCTGTCATGAATGTAATTTTTCATGAAGAATTCAGGGGCTCTGCCTCCGTCATATGGGCCATTTCACATTGTGCTCATTCCAAAACAAATGAAATACGTAAGTTAAGACTGATTACTGCATACAGGCCCATAGCTCTCAGAAGCGTAGAGTACAAGGGGGCCTCATCAGACATGTGGAATTAATGGGCGCTCCACTTTCACCAATATCCATAGAGCGTGCAGTGCATTAGAATACTGTGTTGACAGCTAGAGGGGAGGTGGGTGGCCATCCTCCAGATAGACTTAGCAAAAGCCTTTGACTGTGTCGCTCACTAACTATTGTTTGCCATTTTAGACCATGTGAACGTCGGTTCTGTAGTCTTTGAGGGTATGGCCTGGGAGTACCGGAGCTGCACACTGAGTAAACAAAAACAGAAAATCTTAGAGCCATGACAATGCATTGCCACCAGATCGAGCCATATATCTCGTAAGAATTGTTAAGGGCGGAAGCGCGATTCCGGAGCATCAGCACCTGGAAAACTCGTCTCGGGTTCCTAACTATATGCCCACTTTGCGTGAGTCCACCGTGGACTGGGGCTAACACTGGGCCTTTTTTTTCGACGAAAACAAGCCAAATAAATTTTAGCGCCGTTTTTAAGGTTTAACGTCCCAAAGTGATTCAAGCTGTACGAAACGCCGCAGCGGAGGGCTCCTGTAGTTTTCACCACGTGTGGTTTCCATGCACGTGCGCGTGCGAAGTGCCACGTGCCATATGCCCCGTCCCTCGCTCCCCTCGGTTAAAGCAGTACGGATGTCAAATTATTATCTCTGCATTTCTGGGTTAGAATTGAGGATAAGAGATTAGTAAACACGCATCAGTGCGTGACATTTGCCTATTGTATAATTCTATTTCTTCTGCCACACAGCTTTAATTCCGGCTTCCGATTGCCGAATGAAGTTTCCGGCGTCACAAGCTATTGAGATCTGGTGAGGCACATAAAAACTGCAATATAGTTCCGTCTCCAGTCGCAACCATTCAAGCTTCTGTAGTTCAGCGCAAGAGTTCGCGTGAAAAAAAGTTACAAAGCAGAGAGTATTATCCAGCTTTTTTATAAGTCACGTCTTCGCGTATTAGGTTGTTACGGCGGAACCTTCGTTCGGCAACCTGGAACTGGATCTGAGTGGCAGAAGAAATGCAATTAGTCAAGGGTTCGGCGAACTTTCGCCTGGTCAGACATGGTAGCAGAGTAAAAAGAATTCCAGTCACTGACTAAGTCAACATAAAAAAAAGACGGGTTTCAAAACGTCTTTTTTCATGTTGACTTGGTCAATGACTTGAATTATTTTTACTTTAAGAAATGCATTTATAGACTATATAAGAACTGTATGCGAATTTCAGGTGGTGTTATGTGGTTACTAAAGCAGAAATGGACAAAGATAAAATTGCTGTATCCTGCCCCCTTTGACGAGAGCAAGTCTAGACAGAAAAGCACGAAAACAATGTGAGAAAACGAGCGCGGAGGCATATGCCCTGCAATGATGGGAACACGCGATATCGACGCATTGCCTCTGGACAGGCCCTGTCTATCACTAGTGATGGCTTTTGTTTTCTCTTTTTGGAGTACGCAGTAACATTCTGCTCGGAAACACGCCGAAAAAAATTGAACCGTATAGAAAAGCGGTTTATGCAGAAATAAAACGAAGGCTGCATAAAATATAAATGATAGACGCTCTCTTCAAACGTAGCGCCACACATGCTCAGAAATACCCCGCCGCGGTGATTCAGTGGTTAGGGCGCTCGACTAGTGTTTTAGAGGATATGGGATTGAATTCCGGCGAAAGCTTTTAATGCCTCATCGTTGCCGACAGAATGTTGTCAGCAGAGGTGTCACGCTATTGAGAGCGAGAGTTAAAAATAATTTATTAAGCATTATCTCCACCAGAATTCGAACCTCCATCTCTTGGATCCCCAGCCCAGCGCTTTACCAGCTGCGCCATGCCCCGAAGCGTGGAACGCGCTTCAAAATTCCTCTTGTCTACCGTGAGGATCATAGCGGGATTCCGGGAGTGACCGATACTGCGCCTTTGCTTTCCTGTAAACGAATTAGAGAACGCCGGTGAACTTTGAAGCATGCAATGAAATTCTGGTTGTGTTCGACAAGGGGCGCGCGATGTACAGTCACGACTGGTCATGACGCCACCAGGCGACTCATGCATATCAGCTGACTCTGCCGGGCGTCCGATCCAGGCGTCCGTGTGGCGCCTTTCATTTGCCGCTTCCTCGAAAGCCGCACCCCAAAGCAAACAGAAGCAGACCCAGATGTATAAGAGGCGTTAGTACAGCAGGCATGAGAGGCGTTCGAAATTGATTTTCAGGATAGATAAGGCGCCCCCTCCCCCCCCCCCCCCCAGGATCTGTCACAATTCTTCAGACACATGTGCCACTTCGTAAAGGAAGGGAGAAAGGTGGGATTGTAAAAGAAAAGAGGGAGATAGAAGTGTCGTAATGGAGCGCTACGATCTGCGGCGCTATAATGGCTTTCGCCCCATCGCACTTTAGTGGCCCAAAGTGCCCTCTAGAATTTTTTTCTCCTCTGCAGTGCCTGTAACATGCGCAGACGCAGGTACCAAATGATGTTTACATTTACCTTAAAGCCAAGGAAGAATTAAATAAAGTTGCCGGAAGAATTCATTCTTAGCGCCAATTTTGCCTTAGAGACATTTTTTCCTATTGGCCGCTTTTTTGAGAAGCCTTTTCTTCCCGGGATGCTTTTTTCCGGACCGTATTTTCCGGGGCCTTTATTACCTTCACCCGAGTTACCACTCAAGCGCAGTCAAAATACGCGAGCGTCCCGCCCCGCCCACGCGGAGACCGAAGAGCATATCGCAAGTCCCGTGCCTCGAATCCCTGCCTAAATGAAATGTTCCATAGAACACTTCACAAGTTCAATCGGTGCGCTGTCGCGGCGCCGGACGCACAGGTATACGGCCGAGAGTAGCGTTGACCGGCGAGGCGTCGAGGAACCGCGAAGACCAGGAGCTTTCATTAGAGGTAATTCGAGTGCAAGTACTTACATCTTTACACTTTGTAGATTTGCTTGCTTGTGGTTGTTCAGGAAAGAAGGAGGGGGAGTGCACGGGCCGGTTGACTGCCGGTGAATCAGACACCGCCACTGTCAGCTTGCGGATAGTTGGAGAACGGGAAAGATTGGGGAGAAGGTGGCATGCGCTACGCCGCCTTTGGAGATTTCAGAAGGAAGCATTCGCCCGATGAAAGACGCCGGGTTTTTTTCTCTTGGGTCTTCTTAGATCCCTAGGCAGGGAATTAGGCAGGGAATTAGTTTATCTTCGGCACGGGCCAATCGCAAAGTGCTAGTTGGCAGTAAGCGCACTGCATCACCGAGCCCCGGCCCGCACATTCTTGTACGAGCGCCTGTCATATTGTCTCCTCACGGATGAGCGTCATGCTGTCTTGTGTTTTCGTTCGTTCGTCCTGTCCGGTGCCTGTGGGTCTCCCCTTCCGCGGCAAATGCTCCCGCCGGCAGACCAGACCTCGCGCGAAACTGACGATGGCTTCTCCCTCCGCCTCTATTGTTGAAACGGCGAATACCGTAAGCCGACACCGCGCGGCTCTGAAGACGATTTTTTGCTCCGCCGCCGTCCCTCTGTAGGTCATTACTGACAGGAGAGGCTCTTCCTGGGAAGGGAGGACGTTTCTTCAAAAGGCAAAGCAAAGCGGTGCTTTGGAATGGCCCTGGGTGAGGGCAGTGGTTGTTGAGGCGTGCGTGCATATCGAGTGGGCGTCTGCAGACGAAGCTCGCTGAGATGTGCATGGGGTGAACGCAGACACGCCGACGCCTTGTCAACCATAAATTAGCCCAGATACAACAGCTCCCCCGCCGAAGGGAAGATCTCGGACGGCGAGGAGTTTCCGCTGCTCGACGTTAGAGACCAGCTTCTTCGGCCGTTGGTTTGGTCACTCCTGAATCGCAGACTGCCGCCTCAAACCAAGCAAGTGCCAGCAAAAGCTCTCGCGCTCCCAGGCTATTGCACGGTAATAAAAAAAAGAAGAAGAAAAAAGAGAAAAAAAGAAAAAAAAAACAATCTTTGCCCAGTATTATATTTGTGGGCCCTGTCGCACTACTTCCATCCGGTTCCTGTCTCACTACCCCTTTTATGTTCGCAAAAAGAACTATAAATTCACTCACTTAGAAAACTGCTAAGAGACATTAAGTGCGAGAATACCTAACTTTAACACTTAGCAGAACAGTAAAGGATACGTTTTTATCTTCCTCGTTTACGGAAACGGTATAAGGATTAGTATGCACGGCTGAAGCCAGCGGCATTAGCATTTGCCTTTTCCTTTTTGTACCGCACGTTAAAATTCAAATCTTGAAGCGCGAGGCACCATCTCAATAGTCGGGGATTAATGTTTGACATTTGCGAAAGCCATGTTAGTAAGCAGTGGTCTGTCACAAAGACGAATGGAGTTCCGTAGAGGTAGTGTCACGCGCTCGGTAATCACCGGAGGTCATCACCGAGTCATGACAAAAGGGGGGGATCGTTCGATGCCCGGCGTAGCCGGTAAGCAAACGTGGAGAATGAGACGAAGACGCGTTGACTTGAAACAACAATAAGAAGAGGTTTATAGGCTCAGAACGAGGAATACACAAAACATTTAGAGGGCAGTAATTAACGTTCTAGAAGGCAACGACATGAGTGAAGAAACAATCTAATTAAAAACTTGAATTACGTATACAGAGTCATGCTTTTCCGGGATGGAAGTAACACTTCAAGTAACAGTAAGGGAAGGAAAGTTCAGAGCTGTTTCGAACATACAATTGACCGGGGAGCGCGGCGGAAGTCCATCACTGAGACGACGCAGACGGGCGGCACTCGAAGGCGACGGTCCTTCCGGTGCAGCTTGCGGCCTGAGAATGCGGTGCCGGCGGCGGCGCTGGGGTACCCCCCGAGAGCACGCGGTAGCTCGGGTTACCCTCTTCGGGAGCGAACTGGGCGGACTGACTTTGGGGCCTCGGTGGTTCCTTTTTAAACCCTCTTCGACGATGCCTTGTGCGCAGGGTCGGGGTCCGAAACAAAACACACACATAGAGCGCACAAAGTAGTTCACTCACAAAGGAAGGCGCACGTAGGCACACGACGCTTCAGCACTGCAAGGCCGCCATCTTAGGCTTGAAAAACATAACGCACAACAAAAACAACAGTCACGTACGCCCCTAACTTCGGTTCTTCTTGGGGTCACATTGCCAGGGAAGAAAGAATATACGGATATACAAAGGAAGTAGTCGGGGTGACTTTGAGTGGGGAACGTATGACACAGGCAGCACGTACTCTTCTGGTCGAGCATGGAGAGAGTTGTAGCTAACACAGGGAAAGCTATACCGTTCCGAGGCAACGTGCACGTACGCGTTCCTGCGCGCCCGACCGATGCTCACATATACAGGTCCCGTGAACATATGGGGTTTACAGAACAATTCCGCGTGTGTATAAATGCAACATGGGCAAATAATGGATGCCGCCTATTCTGTGACAGGTAGCAAGCAAGTTTTTGGGATGCTCAAACCAGGTAAGCACACTCTTTGTCGCATGCGCTATTGTCCTCCTTTCTTGCCGTTAGCTTCCTACTGGCGAATAGCACAGGACGTCCATTTCTGTTTTCATTTACCTGACAGAGTATCGCTCCAAAGCCACCGTCGCTTGCGTCCCACTGTATGACAGAGGGTCTGTGTATCTCGGTGCACGTAGTACAGGAGAGCAAGACAAGGCTGACTTGAGCGCCTGGAAGGCGATGTCCATTTCTTCCCTCCAAAGCATACTCTCTCTAGCGCGTTTTTCCGTAGGGCATCTGTCATGGGTGCTGCAACTTCTGAGTAGCGAGGTATGTATCTTTAATAATATCCCGTAAGCCCCAGGAAAGCCCTTATTTTGGTCTTGTTTTGTGGCCGAGGAAATTCGGCAACTGCCTCAACCTTCAAACCATCTGGCCTTCTTTTGCCCTGCTTTCACCCGTTAATAATTAGGGGGTATTATTAACGATGCGCCCTTAACGGTGCGCACACTCCCAGACACCCTTTGAGTGAGTGGGGGTAGCTGTTCCGGTCGCAAAGGAGATGCCCTCGACCTGCGTGGCAAGCTCAGCCGGAATTTAACTACCTTGTAGTGACAGAAGGGGGTGGTCGTTTGGTGCCCAGCTGTCGCCGGTTCAAACCAGAGTAAGGATCGGAGTCAGAAGTAACAAAGAAAACACAATTTATGCACAGCAAGAGACGATACAGAGGAATACACAAGGTCACTTGAAATACAACAGACGAGAGGTTCACAGAATAACAAACGCTAAGCATGCAATTACACAGGTATACAGGTATTCAATAACACAGGCTTTACAACAGATGAAACACGAGAGAGTACATAAACAAACACCAAATTGTTCACCGGGCACTGTTGCAGTCCGACGCCTCAAGAGTCACGATGTGGCCGCCATACGAGACGAGCGCCGCTCCCTTGAAAGTCCGTGGGCTTGCCAGCAGCGGGTGATCCCCGGGAGTCCAGCCGAAGCACAGGCGAATACGTCGCAAAACACGGACGAACTGACTGACTGACCGACTGACTCAGCAAGCGGCGCGGTCGCTTTAAATAGGGCGCGCCGCGTCTGTTTGTTAACACGCGCCAAAGCTAGCGCGCACACACACATAACTTCGCTGGTTATAGCTCCCTCTTCTCCTCCCGTCGAGCCGCGCGTCGTCATTGGCTAGGTCCCATAGAAAATGCTCGATTTTTCTGGCGCATTCCAGGCCGATGAACCACCGTCTTCCCCGGGCAAGGGGAAAGAGGGTGACAACAACGCGTACAAAGCTACGCGCTCTCCCGCGCGGGGAAGGAGGCTTTTCTCTCCATGATTCCACGCGACGCCGCGCGGGCCTCGCGCCGTACCGGCTTGATGAAAATGGGCGCCGATTTCGTGACACTGCCCCTCCCTTAAAGAATATTGTCCCACAATATTCACAACAACCACAAACATCGCGCGCACATGCATGCGCTCACAAATATATGGGGCAAATGACCATATCACACACATTGCACAAATTTCACAAACTGTAGTAACCCATTACAAAATTCACACATTAATGCCATGATGTTCACAAACATAGCACCACGTTGTCGTCAGATACACATAAGAATCAACAACACACCGCTTTTCAAATGCGAAGCGCACGAACCTAAATTCTGAGCGTAATTACAACCCGCGATCAGTGCGTGACACGCTTCTGTCCGCCAGAGATTCTGCCTTCGCTCTAGGCTCTCGCATTTGAGACACTTCTAAGTTCCCCGATCGGGCTACTGAAAATTCCCAGAGGCATGACTTATCCTCTTGCAAATCACACAACCAATGTGTGCCGATAATTGCCCCTACAACCAGTAGCGCCGACGGATACACGGGAACCTGTGCCAATGCGCACAGACCAACAAAAATAATCACTCTAATAGTGTTCTTTCCTGGGCACCGGTATTCCTTCCGCTGAAGGTGAAATATCCCAAGTAACGCCCCCATAAGTAGGACAAACACTTGGGCTACCTGCATCAACGACGGTCTAGGCATTCCTGACTTAATTTTCTGAGCCGTCCCTTTCTTTTCGGTTTCCTCCCGAGAGGCTTCCTTTTGTCTCTTCATGTCTCGAGTCTTTTCTTCTGGCTTCTCATGGCCTTGCTTTCCTCGCCCTGCCTTTTTCTTTTTAGATTCCTTGCAGCGCACAGGCCCGGGACTTTGTTCAGGATCCTCGGGAAATTTTGCGCCTTTGATATTTCCCAACACCAAATCATAGATAGGACGCTCCATGCACAGGGCTGTCAGTTTTCCAGAATAATATGGCGTCTGCACTTCCAATTTTGCCTCAGGGAGTAATTGGATTGAGCCGTTAATTAACCTTACAGGGAATTTCTCGCCAGTTAGATCATTCTCATGAATCAAACTGCGTTTAATAATTACGGCACTGCTACCTGTATCTCGTAGCACAGAAATGATTTTCCTTCTATCTTTCCCCTCGAAACCGGCATCCGATTCACCGCAGATCCAGTTTGTGCATGTACTACGGCGTTCACTACCCGGATTTTCTTGTCCTTCCGATTAACCCCTCTCTCTGCTTCCTCCTCCTCTAGGTTGTGCACCACGCGGACTTTCCTGCCGTTCTTAAGCTCAACAAAGCCATCGGCATCTTCTTCCTCCAAGCGACATTCTGACTCTGACGGAGTCCTCGCGCATGCCGCCTGCGGAGCTGCCTTGTCAGCGCCGGGGCACGACATTGCTTTGTGGCCCTTCTGTCCGCATTTCCAACACGAGGATGGATTGTTGGTTACGAGTTTGCGGCAGTTAGGTGCGATGTGGCCTAGTTGTCCGCAGAGATAGCACCTCGGGGGTGACTTTACAATAGGTTGTGTCTGTCGGAATTCGGGCTTTCGAGGGGTTTCCAAATTTACAATTTTGCTCAAATTTTCGCCTCCCTGGGCTTCCAAATACTGGTCTGCGAGCTCCATCATTTCTTCCAATGTATGTGCCTTTCTTTCTTTTAAATAAAGCGACAAACCAGGGTGACAGCTGCCCAGGAATTGCTCCTTAATTAGGAGTTCGCGAAGTGCGCCATACTCCAGTTTAATTTTTGAGAGTTCAGTCCAGCGGTCAAAATAATGACTCAATCGCGCAACATACTGTGTTGCCGTTTCACCGTCCATAGGTTTTCCAGTCCTGAACTTCTCTCGAAACCCATCCGTTGTAAATCTAAACCTTTTAAGTAATGCAGCTTTCACTTTGTTATAGCTGCCTGCATCATCAGGAGGAAGTCTTCCAAACACACTTAATGCTTCGCCGCTAAGGCAAGTGCTCAAGATGGTAGCACATTCACTGTCTGCCCAATTTGCATTTACGGCGATCCTTTCGAAACGCAAGAGGAACGCGTCGAGATCGTCTCTTCTCTCGTCGTACTTCGGGATAGCAGCTTGCGTCTATCCGCAAGCTGCTATGTCCTTCACTGGAGCTATGCACTTCAGTTAAACTGTTGTTGTTCCCTGAGTTTTGGAGCTGAAGTTTCATAGTAAGTAATTCCTTTTCTCGCTGAAATTCCTCTTCACGCTCCTTTCGAGCCTTCTCTCTTTCTTCCTCGGCTTCTTTTCGAGCCCTCTCTCGTTCTTTCTCGGCTTCCCTTCGAGCCCTCTCTCGTTCCTCCTCGGCTTCCTTTCGAGCCCTCTCTCGTTCTTTTTCTGCTCTCTCTCTTTCTTCCTCGGCTTCCTTTCGAGCCCTCTCTCGTTCTTTTTCTGCTCTCTCTCTTTCTTCCTCGGCTTCCTTTCGAGCCCCCTCTCGTTCCTTTTCTTCTCTCTCTCTTCTTTTTCTCTCTGGCTAACCCATTTGCGCAGTTCGGCACCGGACAACCCCAGCTGGGTGCCAGCCTCAATCAACTCTTTCAGATTCATATCTGAAGCGCGAACTGTTTGGGTGTAGCCTAAACACTGCTTAGCGAACTTCGCCTAAACGCTTCCGCGCGGCACTACCTCTCGCTACCGCTCTGCTGCTACACTGTTTACGACCTCTTCGTAAACTCTTCCAACTCGTTCACCGTCCTCTGGGCTTGAGTGCACCAAACGTCCTGTCGCGGACGCCAGAATAATTGTCACCCGTTAATAATTAGGGGGGTATTATTAACGATGCGCCCTTAACGGTGCGCACACTCCCAGACACCCTTTGAGTGAGTGGGGGTAGCTGTTCCGGTCGCAAAGGAGATGCCCTCGACCTGCGTGGCAAGCTCAGCCGGAATTTAACTACCTTGTAGTGACAGAAGGGGGTGGTCGTTTGGTGCCCAGCTGTCGCCGGTTCAAACCAGAGTAAGGATCGGAGTCAGAAGTAACAAAGAAAACACAATTTATGCACAGCAAGAGACGATACAGAGGAATACACAAGGTCACTTGAAATACAACAGACGAGAGGTTCACAGAATAACAAACGCTAAGCATGCAATTACACAGGTATACAGGTATTCAATAACACAGGCTTTACAACAGATGAAACACGAGAGAGTACATAAACAAACACCAAATTGTTCACCGGGCACTGTTGCAGTCCGACGCCTCAAGAGTCACGATGTGGCCGCCATACGAGACGAGCGCCGCTCCCTTGAAAGTCCGTGGGCTTCTCCTCCTGTCGAGCCGCGCGTCGTCATTGGCTAGGTCCCATAGAAGATGCTCGATTTTTCTGGCGCATTCCAGGCCGATGAACCACCGTCTTCCCCGGGCAAGGGGAAAGAGGGTGACAACAACGCGTACAAAGCTACGCGCTCTCCCGCGCGGGGAAGGGGGCTTTGCTCTCCATGCCTTCCAAGCGACGCCGCGCGGGCCTCGCGCCGTACCGGCTTGATGAAAATGGGCGCCGATTTCGTGACACCTGCCCCACGGCGTGCCCCAAACATCTCACTTCTGCTCGGGCTAATTGGCACTTCGCGGGTTTCACTGTAAGACAGCACTCTTCAGTCGGCTGAAAATGTCACTCACGTGCGAATTGTGTTCCTCCCATGTAGCGGAAAATATTTCAACATCATCCAAGTAAGGGAGAACGTAACTCTCAGCGCACTTCAGCACTTGATCCGTGAGCCTGAAGAAGCAAAGACCAAAACTTAATGCAATGGGCCTGAAGCTGCCCATAGGTGTCACAAAAGCGGCGTACTGGCTTGCTCTTTCGGTCATGGAACCTGCTAGTATCCGCGGACTAAGCCTAGACTGGATACTTAATTCACGGCACTCACTTTATGCGCTTTTATACATTTGGAATCGGATATGCCTGATCTTTTGTTATGACATTTAGCTTCCGATAATCTACGCAAGGACGCGGATCCTTGCCCGGAACCTCCGCAAGCATCGTAGGAGATGCATAGGCGCTTTCGCACAGTCCAATAACTTCTAGTTCGAATGTGTGTTCCACCTGCTTCAGTATCTCCTGCTGACGCGGAGGCATTCTGTAAGGTCGCAACCTGACCTGTACCTCGGAGGTCAGCTCAATGTCATGAGTAACGAGCGATGTCCGCCCCGGTTTTTCAGAGAATAGGCCGTCGTACCCGGAGGTGACGCTGTGCAAATCAGTCCACTGAGTTTCAGTCAGGCCCTGAGCCGGCGCTGCTACTCTCATAACCTCATCAGACTGAATACTTTCGGTAGGGCGGCCCAGCTGAATAATCTCCGTGGTCAATTCCTCACTGACATTTAAAACCATACTCACCATCTGAACCTCGCCCACATATCGTTTCATCGGGTTGTGGGGTTAGATCATGACCTCTCGGCGCCTTCGTTTCCGCTCGATGGCGTAGTTTGTCTTTGAAAGCTTTTACACTATGAAGTGCCCTTCCCATAAAACTTCGAGCTTATTCGCTCGCGATGGGAGCAAGACAAGGACTCGATCACTTCTTGATACGTCTGCACTTTGCATTTCGGTCGCAGTAACTTTTCGCCCTAGTCTGTGCCTCCATCACGTTGGCGTCTGCTATTTCTCCACAGCGGTGAAGGCTTCCTAGCAAGTCTAGTAAGTACTCTACTACAGTTGGGTCTGCGTCTTTTGACTCCCAAGATTCCCTTAACTGTCGTGACGGTGAGCGTAGGTCCCGCCCGTACACGAGTTCTGCCGGGCTGAACCCGGTAGCCTCATGAGTGACTGTCCGCAAAGCGAATAGCATGGCGGGAATACATGCATCCCATTGGCGTTTCCTCTCAAAGAACAGAGTTCGTTCGACGCTGTTTGACTGCGGGTGATAAACGGAATTATGAATTAGTTTCACCCCGCATTTTTCCAGGAAACCTGATGTAACAACACTTGTGAACAATGTTCCCTGATCACACTGGATCTCCTGCGCAAAATCCTACCCTAAATAAAATGGACAAAAGTGCGTTGAATACTTCCACAGACTCTGCTCTTTGATTGGGGCAGCTTCCGGAAGCTTTGTGGCAGGACAAACCGCTGGTAACAATTACCTGTGCCCTGATTTCGTCACTGGCAATGGTCCCACGATATCTATTACTAGCCGCCGAAGGGGTTCCGAAACCAGCGGCACCAGTTTTAGAGGAGCCTTGGTCTTGTCGTGCGGGTTCTCCACTCTTTGGGAAGCGTCACATGCCCTTACGTAGTTTTCGACATCTTTGAAACAACCAAGCCAATAAAATTCAGATAGCCACCAGTTTTTTTGTTTTACGGATCTCCAAATGTCCCAACCAATCCGGTCCATGACAAAGGGACAAAATGTCGGCCCGATACTTAGCTGGCACTACCATCTGGTCAAAGACGAGGCCTTTGGCTGACTATAGTGACGGTACAATATTCCATTTTTGACAAGGAACCTCACAATCTTCCGAGCGACTCCTTCGTTAGCTGTACCCCAGAAATCTTTGAGACTGATCTTCTTTCTGCTCCTTAATGGGCATATCTTTGGTAACCATTCCGAGAATACGGTCGAGCGACACTGACGATGGAAGCACAAACAACCCTCATAATTGTGGAAAACCAGTTTCCTCCCCCTTCGCTGCGACCGACCACCACCACCCCAACGAGCTTCATGGCAGCGCCGGCTGGGAGAGGAGGTAAATACCTCCCCTTTGGGGAAGGAGACCAGCGATGGGTGCGCCACTAAGACGTCTACGCGGGTTCACGCGAGAAGACGAGAAGGAGAATCTGGATCCAGCCGGCAACGAGAGCGGTCGTCTCCCGCCGCCTCACCCGGCAAATCCCTCGTTCAGGCCTTCGAGGTGTGCGGATGTGTCCCTGCTCGCCTCCCGCGATATCGTCGCGCCAGCTTCGCTGCCGCCGAGCACCTTCGCCTGCGCCCGCTACCGTCCGTAGCGGCAGGCGTACGTCCTCGCTCGTCGCGCGCTCCCCAGCGCCGGCGAGTTCCTTCTACTAGGAGGTCTTCCCAGCAGTCGACCGCGTCAGCGGCCACCCTATACCTCTCCTAGAGGCCTAGCTAGGCGGTCCGCTTCGGCGGCCGCGGCGCCCTACTCCTCGAAAAATGATTTCCTCAGGGCCGCCGTCGTTTGCTGCGGCGGCGGCGGCCTTCCCTCTACTTCAAGGACAGAAGCCTGCAGAACCGCCCGCGGCTTCCTTCAACTCCTCGGACCTGGGACACACCCTGGCTAACCCTCGCTGCACCCTGGTGACGCGAGAACCCTGCCTTCCCCATCGCCACGGACCACGTGTGCTGTGGATCCTGGCGACCTACCCGCCACGCTGCTGCTGCTGCAGCAGTTCCCGGCGGCCTCCCCAGTTGCCGCCCGACCTCGTCGTCGCGGTGACTCCCTGCTGACATATTTGTGACGCCGCAGTCCTCGCTGCGCTCGTGCTTCTTGCCAAGCCAGCACGCTTGCCACGTGCAAGCCACCCGCCGTCCTCGCAGCATCACTGGTGTGCACCGAGGCGGCTCCACCTCGCCGCCATGTACCACGTGTTTCCGTGAAACCTGGCACCCCCTCCTGCTGCTACCCGGATACTCCGGGACAGCTCCCCGTGGGCTCCCTTCTCGCGGGCCTCGGCGCGCTGTCCACGGACGTTCTCCCCAGCGCCACCAACCGCGCTGCTGCCTTGGCAGCAGTCTATCGCGGTCCCCTCCTGCTGCGGCGGTTGCCCCAATCGCCGTGGCGTCCTGCTGTCACCAGCAGTCCTTCCTGTGCCTCACAGCTGCGCAGTACCAGGCTTCGCCTGGAACACCCGCAAGCGCTGCTGCACCGGAGGCTGCGCACCGGATTACCGACCTGCCGACGTTCACCGGGCTGTTTGCTTGGTGCGGGCCAAGACGACAAGACGATCTCCCCCCCACCCCTCCCCACATCCCACTTCCCCATCCCCCGGACACCAAGTGTGCCGCCGCGACATTAGGCCGGCATAACCCGTGTCCGGTTCCCCCCCCCCCCCCGTGAATATCTCGAAGTTCCCAACCAACCAACCAAATGCCGGGGGATGGCGGGCACGGAGTACGCAGCGCACATGGGAGGACCCGTCGTGCACAACCGCCCATCTTCTGGTTCCCAATGGCGAAGCGACCGGTAAATACCGCGCGCTCTCGCCGCCTCCCGCGGCAAACGCCGTGGTATGGCTTCGTCCGAAGAATGCGGCGCGCACGTGAGTTCCCGGCCGCCATATTCACGGCGCGTTCAAATGTCCGCCGCCGAAATCGCACCCCAGCCGGTGAGTCAAAAGTCCTTCTTACGTAGCCTTGCCCTTCCATAGAAACCCTCGTCGATGTATAGCTAGCCGGCATGCTCTGTATTATTTGCAAGCGCAATAAATAGCATTCGACTATTAACTATGTGTCGTCCTCGTCCTTTGTCCCCTTTGTTCCCTCCGCGGGTCGCCAGCGAGGACGTTGCACCTGCGGAGTAGGAGCGGGTCGGAAGACCGCCCCCCTCATAACCCTACATTGGCGCCTCAACGTGGTTCTCTCGTGCAGAAGCACTTGAGTTAGTTACCCCTCCACGATGGTCAGTTCGCGGCGTGGAGTGCCTGCCCGGACTTTTAATATTGGGCCTGACCCGACATCGCTATGCTAGCAAGGCTAATATGCTTTCCTGACGGCGAGGTGGGAGGAGTTGCAGCGAGAAACAATTGGTCGTGCATGTATTTGTGTGTGTGCGTGCGTGTGTGTGTTCATGTATGTGGAGCATTTTTTGTGTGTGCCGAGACCTTTGAGAGGTGCAGCCACGAGGTCCGTACATGAAGCGCGAGACCGAGCCGTCCATGGAGAACAGCATGCCGGAAGGGAGTGAGTGCCTCAGCCGGGACGGTGGCCCTAATTTTCTCGTATATAGTTGTAAATATTTCCTCTTCTGTATCTTTGGCTCTGGGAGCCAGGTGCCGCAATCGGCTGACTGGTATTGCAGCCTTGATTGCCGGAAAGCACCGGGGCTCTCCGACACCGCTGGACGCGGTGGGCGCCGTTCGCTAAGAAGTTGCCTATGGATGGCAGCGAGCGAGTAGGGACACCTTGGGTTCCTTGGCGGAGATGCACATCCTCGCGGCGTGGTGTTCTAGCTATTGTCCTTAGCGCTAGAGCGAGTAGGGAGAATCTGGGAGCTCTTTTTGGGAGCTGCCTGTCGCACATCGGACGACAGTCTAACCGTGGCATACAGCATGCGCAAATGCGTTTTTCTTGTTTTATAATGACCTCGCTGGAGCCGAACATCTCGCTGAATTAGAGAACGCTAACTTCGTTCAAATGAACTTGGTATTTTTGGGCTGAGAAGGAGAATCGGAAAATTTGTGGAACCAGATTATTATGCCCGCAAACGAACCGCGGATTCCCGTGCTTCGTTCGGATTAAAGAACGCAGTGCGGTGCCGGATAAAATTGTTTGGCACTCGCATTGGCCCGCATTTTACCAAATGGTCATTTTGCTCAATTTATTCAACCTTTTTGGAGATCCGGAGGGTTGTGCAGATATCAAGTGAAGCCGCCTGGACCTGCTGCCATTGTTTACGTTCCTGCCTGCTGCCCTGCGGCCGTGAATCACCGAAGCTCGGAGTCTCACGGAACCAGTCCGGCTTGACGGGAGAGGAGGCCAACCCCTACCTGCCAACAAAGGCGCTCCAGCGAGAACACCTTCCCGTCACGCTGGCTTCTGGGACCTGCCGATGGACAGCGGGGGCCCCTTCACCTTGCTGCTCGTCGGATGACACCAACGTTTGTATAGCCCTGCTAAGCCTCGTGTTTACCTCGCGGATGGCGTCCAAGGAGCAGCTCTCGACAACCATAGGTGAACATTTAAGGAGGGAAGGATGTGGAAAACCAGTTTCCTCCCCCTTCGCCGCGACCGACCACCACCACCCCAACGAGCTTCATGGCAGCGCCGGCTGGGAGAGGAGGTAAATACCTCCCCTTGGGGGAAGGAGACCAGCGATAGGTGCGCCACCAAGACGCCTTCGCTCACCTCTGAAGGGAGCGGACGCACGCTCCGTTGCCTCCCGACTAGGCGCGTTTCCTCTCGCGTCAGTTGCCTTTCAGCTCTCGGTGGGGGCGGGTGTGTGCGGCGCTCGCTCCGGCGAGCTCGCGCGCGCCCGCTCGCACCGAGCGCTCGCTCGCCTTCGCCTCCCTCTGGCGGTGGCTCGCCCTGCTCGCCCCGTCGCGACTCTCAGTCCTCCGGTGCTCCGGTTTTTACCGGCGCACTTCCCTGTTCCTTGGATCATCCCCGCTGGCCTCATCCAGCCCTCCAGCCGAAGCGAAGCCCGGATCCGTCTCCCAGCCAGACCGCCGACCCTTGGGCGTGCGAGTGTGTCCCGTGCTGCTGGCGTTGCCAGGTCTCGCCCTGCCAGCACACCCTCCTCCCTTGAGGAGTTATCAGTGCGGCCCCCTTTGACTTTGGACTTCGCCTGTGGTGCACCGACGTCGCCCTCGCCCGAGGCGAGCCCCAGTGCTGGAACGGACTCGTGGCTCCTCGCCAAGGCTCCCTGCTGCTCCTTCGGGGCGCAGTCCTGCTGGCCCATGCCAGTTTCCCGCGGACCGCAAGGTTCGCGGACCTCGACGCATCCAGCGTCATCTGCCGCTTCTGCGGCCCTCCCTGCTGCTTCGGCAGCAGTCCCGGGAACTTCCTGCTCTCGGGCCTCGACGCGCCGCCCTTCCCGGCGGTCCTTCCAGCGTCACCTGCCGCGCCTCAGCTTCGGCTGAGGTACCACTGAGGTCCCTTCCGCTGCCTCAAGGATTTCCCAAGAGACAGTGTCCCGTGTGCCTCTCGCGCACGGGCCTAGGAGTGCCATCTTCCGAGATGCCCCCTACCCGCCGCGCCGCTGCCACGGCAGCGGTTTCCCAGCGGTCATCCCAACTGCCACCCGGACTCTCCGACGTGACAGAGCACTGCAGACCATCTGCAGTGACCCCGGCGTCCTGATCTGTAACAGGAAAGGACGCTTGCCGAGCAGCACGCTGCTCGCACCGAAGCCGACCCTGCACTGGGCTCCGACTTGCCGGTAGTGGCTGTGCTTGTGCTGTGTGCTACCCGTTGGGCACCCAGGATAGCCCTCTGTGTTCTGCGGACCTCGTCGCAGTGCTTCCGTTCTTCGGCCCCCGACTCTGCGGACTTGCTCGCGCGTCCTCCCCCCCCTCCCAACCTTTCCCTACCCCATTCCCCTGGGCACCAAGAGTGCCGCCGCTAGCTCAGGCTGGCATACGTCGTGCCCAATACCCCATCCCCCCTCATTATAGTATCCACCGCGGGTTCCCGCGAGAAGACGAAAGGGAGCTTCTGGATCCAGCCGGCAACGAGACCGGCAAATGCCGGGGGATAGCGGCCACGGAGTACGCAGCGCACACGGGAGGACCCGTCGTGCACGACCGCCCATCTTCTGGTTCCCAACGGCGAAGCGACCGGTAAATACCGCTCGCTCTCGCCGCCTCCCGCGGCAAACGCCGTGGTATGGCTTCGTCCGAAGAATGCGGCGCGCACGGGAGATCCCGGCCGCCGTATTCACGGCGCGTTCAAATGTCCGCCGCCGAAATCGCACCCCCAATACCCAGCCGGTGAGTCAAAAGTCCTTCTTACGTAGCCTTGCCCTTCCATGGAAACCCTTGTCGATGTATAGCTAGCCGGCATGCTCTGTATTATTTGCAAGTGCAATAAATAGCATTGGAGTATTAACTATGTGTCGTCACCGTCCTTGTCCCCTTTGTTCCCTCCGCAGGTTGCCAGCGAGGACGTTGCACCTGCGGAGTAGGAGCGGGGCGGAAGACCGTCCCCATAACCTCCTGAGACCCGGCTATGGGGATTTGTCCAATATATTGGACATTAAGTAATCAGACAGTACTCCTATGCCAAGGCATTCATCCTCATAAAACCCTGCAGTCCAGTATATTGGACACCTGCTAGCGCCATCTATGCAACATAGATGAAAACGCATTGTTCAAATTCCCGCCAAAACTTTTCAAAAGGGCGACAATCAGCGGCGCGGCGTTTGATGGCACCTGTCGGCGAAGTAAGTCCTTTTTCTCGTATTTCTACCTGCTTTCAAAGCATATCTTTGATTTTATATTAAAGGTAATACAACAACGAATGTGCAGAATAAGAAATTTAAACTGTTCAAGCGCTTACTTTTATTCATGCGTCCTTTGATTTCGCGTGTCCACTGTGTTGGACGCTGGGACTCAACCCGGTCATTTTGACCGCGCTTTTGCCACGGCCTTGTTATGAATAGCAGACGAGAATTGTTGCTATTTAGCGGCTTGCGGACAAAATCGCCTCTATTTGTTGTGTAGCAGACCGGCCTCGCATGTCTGATGAGACAGCTGATGCAAGTTTATAATTTTATAATTTATAATTTTAATTAAAAATTAAAATTTATAAATTATAGCATCATAAATTATAAATTTCAAAATTTTATAATTTTGTAATATAAAACAATGTTCTTTTGCACCAAATGCCCGCTCTTCTTCTGCATTACAAAGGACAGAAGATGTTTTGAAATTGCCCACAGAAAGTGAAGAAGCAAGCGAAAGTTTTTTTTTTTTTTTTTTTTTTGAGCAGACGAAGGCTCGCTTTTACGTTCTTTTTCACCATTTTACCTTAGAAGTTAATAAAAAAAATTGCACACGGGTTTGAGAGCATTATTTGCGGCATGTAAATACATACGCGTTTGGTGAAAAAAGAACGGGTAGAATCCCAGTGTCCAATATATTGGACATCGCACTGAGCCGATACTATCAGGGCTATTCAAAAAACGTTTAACACTTTTCACCTTCATAACCATACTGACTTATTCTGAAAGTTAAAGAAAAATCTGTGCACCCAATGCATTCCGGGTGTCAGGAGGATAAAACCCTACATAATCGATTTCTTTACTTTCCCATTGCCATGCGTTATCTGATCTAGCTTCCGTTTTTCTCTCATCGGTGTGCGCTGGGTCCTGCTGGTTTTCAATTTCATTGAACTGCCTGCCTGACACCCCCTCATTGAAGAGGTTCACTGCTCCTTTGCAAGGTCGGAGACTGTGCACGCGCGTCATCTCTCCCCTACTGTCCGGAGTCAGCCTCTTCTGGAAGCAAGGAAACGCGCCTTAGCTCTTGTGAGCGCCTGAACGACTCCCTGTCAAGCTTTGAGCTCTCAGAAGCTGGTCCTTTCGGTTGGAAAACGTAGGTGTACTGCGGTGGCAGCTCGCTTGAAACCGCCTTCTCAGTACGAACTTCACCGTAAGGCCCAGTGATTATGACTTCCGGTACTGGGAGACAAACACTAGATTCCTCCAGAATCGATTTCATCCACGCGCATATCCCGCTGTACTGCTTTTCTTGCACTTAATCAGGATGTACAAGGTCGATTGTTGCCCCATTGTCCCTATTTTTTCCCGCTGACAGTCAAAACAAACAAATAAGGACTGAGTAGTTTCTTTTCGTCATTTAATCTCAAGCATATGCGAACGTAACTTTCGGTTTTCGACATCGCGCGTCAATGCGCCCAGATTCTTGGCTGTAATAGCAGATTGGTGGTTCGCGCGCTTCAAAAGTCTCCTGTGACCTGGCATGCGCCCCCTTTTCTTCAGGCTCGGACTTTTCAACGCTAAACCACGGCCGGTCTCGAGGGAGAGAGCGCGCTCTTTCTTAAGGCCTTCTCATTAGCCGCGGGAACGCTTCTTCTTGAGTTACGCTCTCCGCTCCCGCAAGGGGCGCGACCTCCTCACTGTTCGTTCCGCGCCTGCTTCAACGGCGGCCGGCGGCTCTTACCTGGTTTCGCGCTGTCGCTCGCGGGTTTCTTGGTGAGTGCAGCCCCGAAATGAAAGAACGCAGAAGGTAGATGCTGCAGCGGCATGTCGTCAACGTAATACACACGTAAACGGAGTCTTTATATAAAAATAATTGTCTCTCAGCAAACGTGCGACAAGCATATGACAAACATTGCGGTATGGTAGCCACTTTTGACCATTTTAATAAGAATTTTTCCCAAGCCTGCATAAGAATAGGAATTTTAAAAAAATCTGCATGAGCAGTGATCACATCGAAGCTTCTTCAAGGCTAACATGACAGGAACTCGTCTGCAACAGCAAAAACCGTCTTTCAGCGCTAGATGCGAAACCATCCATGTAGCACCGAAGTTGAAAATAATTTCACAAAATATATGTAATGTAAACTGCGAAATACTTGTATGATATAAAGTATTAGTATAACAGTCAAAGTAAATGTTGTAAGGTTGAATTTTAAATGTTCATATAATTAATATATTAGCAAATGTCTTGTATTAGAAACATTACTTTAATTTTGCAAATAAACATTGTTTTTATTAAATTTTTACATGATATTAGGCCTGTTATGAAAACAACCAAAAATGGTTTATATTCATGACACCACTTGTGTTGGAAGTGGCAAAAAGAGGTCAATAAATCACACAGGTGATACGTTATGCAGTGGCTTACATGAGTTCACCTGCTATATCGAAAGTATGCAAGAAACTTCTATAGCGTTAAAGAAGGACACTCTCACTGAAGACACATTTCAAGCCCTATATAGCGACCCATTGAGGCTCTCTTCGGGAAAGTAAGGCTATTGTGCGGAAGGGAACGACATGTTAGATGCGAGGGCCGTAACAGCTAGCGGCACTTGACTACATTAGACGGATGTTTCATCTGAGAGCAAAATCAAGGCACCTTGCGTCGATGGCAAAAAAAAAAAAATTCTGCTGTGCCGAAATCAGTAACCCTCCCGTTGTAGCATCAATGTTTGCACGACGTATTGTTGAGCAGAACGTCGAAACACGCGCGCTCCCAGCTGCGCCAAGAACGAAGATGACAAATTCGCAGCACATAACAGTATTGCTTACGAAAAGCGGCGCCGCCTCTTGCGCGGCGGACGACGGCAGTCTCGCCGAGCGCTACTCCCTACTCGTCGCTAGGCCTAAATTGTTTTGCATCGAAGGCACATCCGACGGCGCTTTGTAATTGCTCAGTGCTAGAGTAAATGGTCTCTGGTGGAACTGCCTTACTGCCGATCCTATTGTATCAGTTTCTACAAACTTGTATTTATTGCAGTTATCAACAACACAGTATGGGTCAGAGATTGACAAGATTTTTTTTTTGCGTTCGGCTTAGTGTTTGAGTGAAGAACAGATTTTAGCACGCCCTTTTGGCGCTAGAGGAAGCAATCCACGGTGTCGTTGGCGCGGAGGGCTTGCGGGAAGTACAGCCTGCCCGGCCTGCGTGTTTACTCACGGCTGGTCTCGAGGGAGAGCGCGTTTCTCTCTTCTCTTACGGCCTCTCCAATGGGGTCTGTTTCCATCGCCCGCCGCGCTTCGGTGGGGTCGCCACCGCCCCACTGTTGCTCCTCCGCTACAGCCGCTCACGCGCAAGGGAAACGCGCGCTCGGTCTTCATGGTACGCAACAGTACACCATCGGCGCGTCGAAGAGTCGGCGGTGAGCAGTCCACACCGCCACGCAACACGTAATCAGAGCATGCTTGGAACGGGTTGAAATCCACACCAAAATTCACGGCACAAAGCACAACGCTGGCTTCAGCGGCATAGTGCGATGAGAGAACGCGGCGTGTGCACCAAGCTCAAGGGAACAAAACGCGAGTCTCGAGGAAAAGCCGGCAAAGCACGGGCTGCCGATCGCTTTGCGCTCAGGCGAATGGAAGGAAATGGAAGTTAGGTTGGCGCGATTTAGCGCACGCGTTCATGGCTTTAAAGCAGCGTCCCAGATGGTTCCTGTGAGTGCTTTCTTCATGGCACCCGCGTCCATCTGTGTGCACGTTCAAGAAGCGGGGGAAAAAAGGAAAAAAAAGAAAAGATCCAATCTGTCTACCACGTGTGCGGTACGCTTTCTGGACGCCGCTGCCTGTTCCCTCCTCAGGTGCCCCAGGGCACGGGTGGCCGCCACAACCCTGTAACAATCGTGTAGCGGCCTAGCCGGCGCCACTCAAGTCGGCTTGTTTAAAAAAAAAAGAGGCAGACATCAATATTCCGCAAGGCCGTGTACATATAGGTCAGACCGGAAATTTATCTACCAGCTAAAGTTCCTCGATCGTTAACTTATAAGCTGCGTTGATATGGACAACTCGAATTTTGGGCAGTTTTTCTGGGGACCAAGCTATTCAATGGCATGAACAGCCATGGTAAGAGTAAGTCATCTAGACATAAGATATGCCATTAAGCGCATAAATATCCAGGCGAGTGAAGCGGAACTATGTTATTTCAGGCATAATTACAACGAGGATAATGAGATTGGAACGGCAAAAATATTGTCTAATTCCAACTTCAATGAACCCCACTATGCGCAGAAGCAGATCCTATCATGGCATAATATTTGAAATTTTTTTATTCGCGATTCGTTATTACAGACAACTCCTTTTAAGGACAAATTTGCTCGGGAACAAAACTGTCCATATTAATGAGGCACGACTGTAATTAATTTTTTTTTGTTCTCCTCCATTTCGGCCCAGCTATCGCTCAAAATATTACAGTAGAGTTCAATTTCAGTTTTGGTCAAAAGTTATTTCGGTGTTCCTAACGTTCTTTTTTTTAACGCCTAATAGAGCTATAAATAAACGTTAGCATAACCTTTCTATAAACATTTTAACAACATATATCTAATATATATGCAGCCTTATTCTAGCGTTCTTGAAAATGATAAAACAACCCTGCACGAGCATGTAGCCTACCATTGGTGACGTTACACAACTACGCAATACAGCGCGTCATACAACCCCTATAGTCACCTCTGAATAAATAGCACAGAGAAAAGTTTTTATATCCATTATTGAGGAGTGTCCCTTGAGTAACAGTGGCGAATGTGCAATAAGCAAAGCATTCTACCAAAATAATGGGGCAGCGATTGCCCTCTAAGGCAGGCATTACTGCACAGATAGTTACAAAAACTATTAGTTCAAAAACATACTAGAATAAGAAAGAAAATATTACTAGTAATTAGTGCTTGAAATAGATTTCCTGTTTTTTTTTCATGAAATAATCATGATATCACGTAGGCATTTCATTAAACCAACGTTTATTTACAAAATTAAAATAATGTTTATAATACAACATAAAACATTTGCTGGTCTATAAATTATAGCAAAATTGATAACGAAACTTTTACTCTGACTTTATAGTAATGCCATGTAAGCATTGTGCAACTTATATTACATTTTTATAAAATTATTTTCATCTTCAGTGTTACCTCGATGGTTTCTCATCTAGCGCTGAAAGACGGTTTTGCTATTGTTGCTGTTATGTTTGCCTTGAAGAAGCTTCGATGGGACCACTGCTCATTCAGTTTTTTTTTTTTTTCATCTTCTTGTACAGGCTTGTGAAAAAATTCAGATTAAAATGAACAAAAGTAGATATCATGCCGCAATACATGTCATATGCTTGTCGAACGTTTGCTGAGCGACAGTGTTTTTTTAATGTAAAGACTCCATTCACGTGTGTAGCACGTTGACAGGATGCTGCTGCAGCATCTACCTTCTGTAATCTTTCATTTAGGGGCTGCCTCAACACGAAACCCGCGGGCGACAGCGCGAAACCAGGCAAAAGCCACCCGCCGCCACTGAAGCAGATGCGGAGCGAACAGTGAGCAGGTCGCGCCCCTTGCGGCGGCGGAGAGCGTGACTCAAGGAGAAAAATTCCCATTGTTCACGCGGCGATTGAGAAGGCCGTAAGAAAGAGCGCGCACTCTCTCCCTCGAGACCGGCCGTGGTTTACTACTGTGGAGCAAGTACAATGGTCATCAAAATTGGGAGTCCGTCATTGGTACTAAGTCTGTCAGGATGGACTGGTTAACGGCGAAGCAGAAACATATCACAGCCGCACTCGGACTGTCGTGGCATGCCGCATACGCTCTCGGCAATCATCTTGCGATTTCTTTTATTGTTTGTGGAGTCCACAAACACGCATTGCTGTTCGGATGACAATTACCACTGAAAGGGACGCAAATAAATATATTTAAATCTCTCAAATAACAATATACCGCGATGCAAGGCCGCTTTGCTAAACACGAAGCCCACTCGGTACTATAGCAACAATGGGCTGGCGCAATGAATCTGGTTAGAGAGTGTTTTCCTCCTCTCCTGGTTGCTCTAGGTAAAATGGTGTATAGTGAGGTGTACTCGACAATTGTTTAGATCGCAGCATGTACGTGCAATCCCCACGAAGCGCAGGTTTGCGCGGCCGGAGCAATGTGGCTCGACTGCTCATGACCTCCGCCGCGTGAGCGCTCGCCTGCATACGCTGCCTGCAAGACGCCACAACGTGGGTTTCCAAAATAAATAAAAAAAGTAACTGCAAGTAGGAAATGCGCAGGAATGAGTCAGTGAACTCAAATATGAGTACATTGGTTGATATGTTGTCGCCCGGAAATTCGCCTGGCCGGCGAACAGCGTTGACGGACACTGTTTCCTGCTTGTTTGGGGTGCCGAACACTGTCACACCTAGGTAACACTTCAGCAACCTGTTCAGCTTCCTGGCTGTTCGTGCGGTGGCATACTGTTGCGTAACAAGTTGGTTCCGAAACTTGTTGGCGGCTTGTTTGGCGAACTTATGTGGTTTGGTTTGGTTTGTGGGGTTTAACGTCCCAAAGCAACTCAGGCTATGAGAGACGCCGTAGTGGAGGACTCCGGAAATTTCGACCACCTGGGGTTCTTTAACGTACACTGACATCGCACAGCACACGGGCGCCTTGCTTTTCGCCTCCATCGAAAAGCTGCCGCCGAGGCCGGGATTCGATCCCGCGTCCTTGGGAGCAGTAGTCGAGCGCCGTAACCACAGCGCCAAATAAGTTTGGCGAACTTATTTGGTTGATGTCGCTGTTTTGTTTCCGCAGTACGGCACTGGCTTCGAAAATGAATTGCGAAACTTGTACAAGCCTGCCATTAACCGCGGTGTCGCCGGCAGAAAACTTTCAGCTTGCTAGGCTGCATGACGCGGGGCATGGTGCAAGAAGCAGCTGGGCCTACTCCGAAATGTTTTTTTTTTGTAAAATAAAAGTGTGATGGGGGTTGGTTGGGGAATTTTTAAATATCACTGAATAAAGTCTTGTGGCCAATTTGTACCACTTTTCTTCCAGAAACACGTCGGCAATAAATTCACGATTCGGAAAGCAGGCGCGACAAAAGGGTGCTGACGGCTGCAGACGGTTAGGAATACGCATACAGGTTTACATGTTACCTTCGCAAACCTACGTGTCCCGGCACTCTTTGTGTCATCGCGGCCGTTAATCACAAACCTCAAAGTGCGGGTATCGAGCACCGCTTCGATACCTGCACGCCTTCACTGTTGCGCCAAGGACGGCGGAGAGAAATCCGCCTTTTGGGCGAGTTTTCTGCGCATGCGCGAAGTCGTAGCGGCGACTGGTGGAAACACATTGGACGGCGTAAACGGCGGTTCTCGGCGCCGCCAGTGCACCGGGGCTGGCGGCACCGGGCGGCACGATGGCCGTCACAGGCTTGGCAAAGCGATGCCAACCACATCTGCCGCGTGCGGTTGCCACTCTCTAAGCGCGCCAAGATGCAAACGCGGTTTTTCAGGTTTCCTTCAGCGAGCCGCGGCCAACAACGACAAGCTTCAATTAGGGCCACCAAGCGTCAAGATGTGAATGGCCGACCTTAGCAACCGACTGCGTACTCTCGACTGTGTGAAAAACACTTCGTTACAGGTATTTATGCATCTAAAGGAAATGTGCATGATGAAAAGTATCTATCAGAGTTCGCGCCAAGCCTGTAACCCACCAGTGATAGCCGCAATGAGCATTTGTTCGGCGTGTCTGATGGCGATGTAGTTTATCGTTTGTTTTCTTTATGTGCGAAGTGGCCGGGTAGCGCAGATATCACAGGTGGCTGAGTGCGCTAGACCGTAATATTTAGCATGTTTTATCGCGACTGCCGCCTAACTAAAAAGAAAACAAAATTGGGCGTTTGTTGTGATGCACCGCCGTTCGCGAGCCGAGTGGTTGAGCTGGTCATGAGGCTCGCGAACGGCAGTGCAATAAAATGCCGTATTTTTTTTCTTGTTAGTGAAGTGGCAGTCACGATAATACATGCTAAATATTACGGCCTAGCGCACACAGCCGCCTGTGATATCTAAGCTACCTAGCCCTTTCGCACATAAAGAAACGACAAAATACATCGCCTTCAGGCCCCGGCGCAACTAAAGCAATCACGCACCGAAGAAATCCTCATTGCAGATATCACTGGTGCGTTACAGCCTGGGCGAAAACTCCAGTAGGTACTTTTCATCATGCATATTTCGTTTAGATGCATACATACCTGTAGTATCTGTCTTTTTGCCGCTCGGAGCATATGACACACTTGACACTCTTGCACGACGCACAGTATTTTTTTTAAATTAAAGGCTCGCCTTCGTGCACGCCAAAGCATCTGGATTTTGTTCCTTTGGTGTACGCAATCAGATGCACTTCGTTAGGGAGCTTGATAATCGTCGTCTTCGTCCAACTGTTTGCAACGGCAAGGAAACCGCCCGGCACAATAAATGAGTCTCCTGAAGGATTCATGCTCGTTCACTTGCAGAGTGGATCGCTCCGGACGTAGAACAGGGTTGGTTCCTGACCGAGATGCGCATCCGATATGTAGGAGATGCACATGCGTCACCAAGTTGTTGATTTCGCAGAAATCACGGCGGAGGCAGAAATGAACGTTGTGGATCCTTTCACAACAGAATGACCATTCTCTGTGCACCGAGAACCTTTTCCCCACTGCGACCACATCCGTTATGACTCCTGAGGGCAGAAACCGGCTACAGGGCTGAATCATCCGTTGGCAGAAAAATGCCGAGCGTTTCCTACAGGTGTGCATTCCGGCCGGGACAATGCCCTTTTCAGGGGGTGTGTATATGTGCCTCTCTGCCGAGCTTCGTAGATGAAATCCTATAGCTGCACGCTTGTAGATGACGCTAGGAGGAAGCGACGCCCATTGCACCATGCCGACGCCGCGGTGACCGCATTGAGCTCGGTAACAAAAGACACCCCGCGTCGTTGCGCCGCTCGAAGTCACAGGAGACGATTCCACCTAGCTCTGCAGCATCAACAAACCCCTGGCTGCGATCCCTCTGCGAACCCCTTTGAGATCCCTCTCTCTCTCTAAGCCCCCGCGCTCTCCTGTCTGGCGAAAACCTGCACGCTGAGAGCGTCTCATTCTGTCACGTCGAACACGGGCCGCGCTACACGCTCTTACAATAAAAAGATAGTATATGCGTACATGCGTTATGAGTGGATTGTGAATACGCTCTACATTCCCCCATACTGCGTGAACATGATATACAGCAATCACTGTCACTACTTTCCGGCCCGAGGCCAAAAAGGAAGAGAAACTTTCGCTTTCTGCCTGCGTTGGCGTGGCCATTTCGTATGGTGAGCTTTCGCGTCGTCTGCTACACTGCCGTCCAATGTGTTTGTCGCCCGCTCCCACATGATGGCGCCACATCCTCCCGCAAAAGGCAGCCGTATGGTGCGGACGCGTGTTCCATCGCTCCTCCGATTGCACGTGGCTACCGGAAACGGACGGACTGGCGACAGCGGGAGCTTCCGAAGCGTCAAATAGATGAGTTCTTACTTTTATTAACTTTATTTCGTTTTCAGCTAGTTAGGTTAGGTGCAGCCTAAAGAATAGATTTTAGCTCTTGGTCCTAGTGGCCTGGTTTTTAGTGCCGGCAGCTAGGTTTTCTGGACGTTTATTCTTTAACTATCTTGTTTAGATAAATACTTTTTTTCTAGGCTGTTGGCATTCGCAGAATTGGTTTTTAACGCGTGTTTGCTAGTCGTTTCTTGTGTCTTCTTTTGGCAATTTGTATATTCGGAGAATTCGTAATAGATATAGTTCAGTCGATGAGCGCTTAAGATGTGCAATCAAAAGAAGGTAAAGTGTACTCAGTGTGAGGCGCAGATTAATCTCAAGGAAACGCGCTTTGACTCTGTAGGCGAAGCGGAAGGCAGCGACTTTTTGTGTCGGTGTTGCGTACTGAGCGCGCGTCTAGATAGATTTAATCAAGAAAGGGGCAGTTTAGTGTCTCGTGTGGATGATTTAGAAATGAAGTACGTTTGTTAAGGGCGGAAAATCGGAAACTGCTTGGACAGCTTCCTCAAATTGAAAAAAAAAGGGGCCGACTTTATCCTTGGAACCAACGAGGACGAACATTCCAATGCGGGCCACGTGGCTGGGGCCAGCACTGGTATGGAAGGCATAAGCAAAGTAGGTCAGGCGGATCCGAACCGTCAGAGTTATTTAGAAGCAGCTAAGAAGCCGGAAAAAAAATGGAAGAAGTAAGGAAGAATGAAAATCCCAGAGATAAGGACACAGATAACCGAAAGCAGGAGCCAACAGTTGGGAGAGGGAGAGAGAAGGCCCAGGTGCTTATCGACAGAGATTCTAACATGAACAGGTGCAAGCGAGATATCTTGGAATGTGTAAAGGGTGATAAGACAGTGTTGGTTGGAGCCTTCCCAGGGAGAACAATGAGGGCAGTGCTGAAAGAGAGTAAACATGGGCCGTTGAAGAATTCCGCAGAGCGCAGTATGGTAATAGTAGCCGCGGGGCTAAACGATGTACTAAATGGTGACACTGCAGGAGTGGTGGAAAGTTTAGCTAAAAGAGTTGACGAGATCAGAGAGATAGCACAGCAAGCGCAGATAGTTGTATGCACAGTACCAGAGGTGCTAGGATTGAACGGAAAGCTGGAAAAGGACGTGGTGACAGTTAATCAGGACATAAAAAAGTTAAGCCTGGAGAAGCGTTTCGAAGTGGTTGAGGTCAACAAGGAGGTACATAAAGCAGGTTTTGGTAGGGCTTTTCAGCGAGATGGCATTCATTTCAACAGAAGGGTGGGAGCAGAGATCGGCTGGCGCCTGGCAGGCAGGGCTGTAGCTTTTTTAGGGGGTCCGCGAGGACTCCGTGCACAAAGGTAGTTAAACGTGAAGCAGAAGAAAGTGTAATAATGGAGGCTGAGCCCCCCAAAATGGCAAAGAGTAGGTGGAGAAAGAAAATTACAAAAAAGAAATTTAACACTAGGATCAGCTACATAAACATGCAAGGAGGTAGAAAAAGAGCGAAATGGCTAGAGATAGAACAGCAGTTGAAGGATGACAAAATAGGTGTGTACGCTCTTTGCGAGACTCATCTCAGGGATCTCGAAGATCCGCCGTTTATAGAAGGCTACGTCTGGGAAGGGTGCAACAGAACGAGAACGGAAAAAAAGGGTGGAGGAGTAGGTATGTTGATACACCAGGGGACAAATTGGGAAATAATTAAATCATCTTGTAAATAACATATCTAGGTATCAGGAACAATTGCCGGCATAAGGACATGACTAGGGGTAGTTTATTTAGGAACAGGACATCAATGCAGGAAAGAAAACAAGGATCTTGTTGAATGTCTAGCTCAGTGACGATATAAGCCAGTTTGCAAACGGGGCCAATATTATTCTGCTGGGGAACATGAACGGCCACATCGACGATCTGGATGGATAACGGATTGTAACGGGAAGCTAATGCTAGATTTCTGTGAGTGACACGATCTATAGTTATAGCAAACAGAGAAACAAAATGCGAAGGCCAAATCAGGTAGGAATTCCGCAACAGGCAGACGACCATTGGATATTGTCTAAAGTCACAGGAAATTTATAGCAAGGTCACAAAAATGGAAATAAACGAAGAAGGGGAGTGTAGTCTGGGAAGCGATCATAAACGTATCAGTCTGCAGATGGGGCCCTTGATGAAAAGAGAAATGGAATTTACACAAAACGTAAACTCAAAATTAAACGACGATCAAATAGCGCAGATAGCAGCAGGCATAGAGGAAGCAATAGAGAAAAGCCCCATGAAAGACTGGAATTATGAACAGGTAGAACTACTCATAAAGAGGAAAATTCAGGAGGTTGAAGTAGCAAACCGCTGGAATGGAAAGAGGAAGCCACGGAGCTGGTGGAATAAGGAAATCAGGGATGCTATTGAACAACGACGGGCTGCTTCAAGGGAACACCGAATGGCAAAGAAAGCACATGTATCTCAGGAGGAAATCGACCAAAAATGGGAATCATATCGACAAAAGAAACTCACGTGCAGGCCCTCGTCCAAAGTAAAATAAAGCAGTCCACCGATCGCTGGATGGCTGACATACACGATGCCTCTAGAGGCGGAGCAAAGAAAATTCTGGAACAATATAAGTTGGCTAGGGAAGAAGAATCAAAGAAAGCAGGATCGGATTCAAGATAACGAGGGAAATTGCTTAAAGGGAGACAACGCAGTGAACTACATTACATCAGTTATAGCCGAGTCATTTAACAGCGACGATAGGGTAATCTCCGTAAATCAGGAAGCAACACAAGGTAGCAGAATACAAAACAGCTTAGAACTGACAAATCTAAACTGGAAAAAGGCAGGAAAAAATATTCCTAAAAACACATCTACAGGAATAGATGGAATTCCGATCAAGCTGATTAATGAGGTCGGTCCAAAAAGTAAGGAAACGTTGTCAAAAGCTCTGGAAACAGTCATAACGAATAAGCAAATTCCGGACAGCTGGCGGCAGAGTAAAATGAATTTGATTTATAAAGGGAAAGGAGACAGGATGCACAAAAATCCTACAGGCCGATTACCATATGGTAATCGGCCTGTTATCTTTCTTTTCTACTTCCTTCTTTCCTGGACTTCTTTATCTTTTTTTGCTTTTCTTTTGCTTTTTCTTTCTTTCTTTATCCTTTTTCCACTTCATATGTCTATCTATAGTAACTAGGCAGTTGTGATTTTTGTTTCCTTTTGTATCTTCAATGTACATTTTTTACAGTTTTATGTCCATGTTTTTTTTTCATGTAAATTATTTTTTTTTTATTTTGGGTGTTTAGCTCCTTTTCTTTTATCCTAAATTGGATTAAGCCTGGCAAAGCTTTGCTGGTCCAGGCTCCCTCTCTCTTTATTTTACATTTTTTTCGTCATATTCTGAGAGGAATAATAAAAGGTAAAAGGCTTGTTATATAACAGATGTTATATAACATCTGTTATGTACAGGTTAGCCATGCAGGCGGTGAAATTAAAGGTGCAAGCATGGGTTGAAAGTAACAAGATACTCGGAGAACTTCAGATCGGCTTTAAAAATGGTAGGCGCTTACATGATAGCCTGTTCGTGCTTACCCAATGCATCGAAATATCAAGAGTGGAATATAGACCTTTTCATTAGGCCTTCGTGGACATAAACGGGGCGTACGACAACGTAAGCAGGGAACTCCTGTGGAACATATTAAAAGAAGAAGGTATCGGTTATGAGATAATAGAGTTCCTACAGGAAATATAACGGGATAACAAAGTCGAAATTACGTGGGAAGGAATAAGAAGTACGGAGGATGTCAAAGTATGCAAAGGATTAAGACGAGGCTGTCTTAATCCTTTCCAAGGCTGTCTTAAACCAAGGCTGTCTAATCCTAAACAGCACCGGTGTCCTCTGTCACCGGTGCTGTTCATGCTTTATATGATAAACCTGGAACGGAGGATACAAGACAGTAACCTAGGTTTTAACCTGTCATAGAGATTAGGTGGAAAGGCGGTAGAGCAGCGCCTCCCCGGTTTGATGTATGCAGACGATATTGTGCTGCTAGCTGAGAGTCTGGAAGATTTGCAAACTCTAGTTAAGTGTTGCGGAGACGAAGGGGACGCTCTAGGCTTCAGTTTCAGTGCAGTTAAGTCGGGTCTGATGATTTCCAAAGCTCAACTGATCAGGGTCTTAAAATATAAGGCCATGAAATACCTAGACTAGCAGAATATAAATATCTGGGGGTATGAGTAAACGAAGGATTGGCATACATTGAAAAGCGTGAGCAATCACTTAAGGCCAAAGCGCGAAAGAATGCCGGGATAATGAAGCATAAGGCATTGTGGGGATACAATAGGTATTAGGTTTTGAGGGGTATTTGGAAAGGAATTATGGTGCCCGCAATTACTTTCGGAAATGCGGTTTTGTGCCTAAAATCACAGGTATAGTCGACATTAGAAATAAATCAGAGATCCGTTGGACGATTAGCACTAGGTGCCCACGGCAAAACTACAAATGAGGCGGTACAGGGAGATATGGGCTGGGCATCTTTCGAAGTACGTGAAGCTCAGAGTAAAATATTATATGAGGAACGCCTGAGGAAATCGGACAGTAACAGATGGGCAGCCAAAGTATTTAAATACCTGTACTTAAAAAGCGTTGACTCACAATGGAGGAAAAGAACTAAGAAACTAACTAGTAAGTATGCTAGTCACAAGGATGGAGAAATAAAGAGCATTACGCAACAGGTGAAAAACACAGAAGGTAAAAATTGGATAAATTCGATGGAAAAGAAACAGAGTATAGAATTATACCGAAAGTGGAAAATGCAGATCAGGAAGGAAGATTTCTTTGATAACTCAAGATGCAGTGCCCTACTTTTTGAAGCTAGATCAGGGTGCCTTAGAACACGCAGCTACAAAAAGAAATTTAACAATGGAGAAACGCATGTGCTGTATGTGGAAACTCCAGTGAAACAATTGACCATATTATACTCGAATGTAATGGTATCCATCTGGAAGTTGATGGAGGCGCAGTCACTGTTCCTGAAGCTCTGGGGTTTAGAGATTGATTACGAAAAAGCCTTTGACTCAGTTGAAACCTCGGCGGTGATGCAGGCATTGCGAAATCAGGGGGTAGACGAGCCGTACGTGAAAGTGCTGGAAGATATATATAGTGGCTGCACAGCAACCAAAGTGCTGCATAAAGAAATATCAAAATTCCCATAAAGAAGGGTGTTAGGCAAGGAGACACAATCTCCCCAGTACTATTCACAGCTTGCTTAGAGGAAGTATTCAGAGACTTGGAATGGAAGCAGTTAGGGATAAGGGTAGATGGAGAATACCTCAGTAATCTACGATTTACTGATGACATTGCCTTGTTAAGCAACTCGGGGAATGAACTGCAAATAATGATTGATGACCTAGACAGGAAAAGTAGAAAGGTAGGCTTGAAAATCAATATGCAGAAGACTAACGTAATGTTCAACAGCCTCGGGAAGGAACAGCAGTTTACATTAGGCAGCAAAGTACTGGAAGTAGTAGACGAATGTGTCTACTTGGGACAGGTAGCAACCGCAGATCCGGACCATGGAAATGAAATAACAAGAAGAATAAGATTGGGATGGAGCGCATTTGGCAAGCACTCGCAGATTATGACTAGCAGCTTACCGGTATCGCTAAAGAGGGAGGTATGCTCGCGAGTTTTCTTTCAAAACGCTGACGACACAGGGTTTACGAGAAAATGGGGCTTCTTAATGCATTCGCGTTCAAATAACTGTAAGAAAGGAGGCCAGGTTTCTCCAGCGATGTTGCCGCAAATAAGTCAATGTACTGAGAAGCTAGAGGGCTGGGAAGGAATGGGGGAAAATGCTAAAGACAACGCCTCTGTAATATCCGATTCGCTCGTGACATTACATTCTTAGGAAATAGGGATCTAAGGGAGGCGGACAGCCGCCTTGTAATGTTCAACTGAACACTCAAAGAATGATGGCGTGACAAAGAAATAATACAAAAAAATGGATGTCACGAAGCCAAAGAAGACCCTCAAGGTTAAGGTGGGCGGTGAGGGAGTGGCAAGAAAGTATGTAAAGGCAAGTAGGGACCTCAGATTCGGTCTCTCAAGGGGAAAATGCTGTCCAGAGCATATCTGGCCGTAATCACGTTCGTCGTTCATGAAACCAGCGCCACTAAAGTTCCTTTCGCTGCGGGCACTTGCGGCTGGTATGCACAGAAACTTTTTGGCCAGGAGAGAAAGGCATGGAAACTCTTCGGCATGAGTCTTCCACCACAGCCGCACACTGTCGTTGCCGTTGCTACATGTGTCAGCGTGTAGCTGCCCAGCTCGTCTTCATCAGCTTGAGTTTCGACGGTGTCGTGCTACTGCTGACACTCATGCATCAACATTTGTCGCTTCGCACATGATTATTGGTTGCTGGTAGTTTCTTCTCCTGCAGAAAGTGATAGCATATCGAACAGCGTTTCCCTCACTTTCTCGCAAAGAGCGTTGCAATGTTGCAGTGCAGCAATTCTAAGGAGTTCCCCGGGCTGCATTTTACTTTCAAAAACCTGCATTTCTCTTGTCTTCAGAATGACCATTTGTGAGTTGCCTGTAGAATGTGCAAGGTGTTTCTTCAGCTTCGTAAAGAAAAGAAGAACAAGTGGCAATGTTGCCAGCTTGTCTTGTTCAAGCTTATCGGTTGCCTCTTCGAACGGCTCAAGGACGTCAACAATGTCCGTCAATGTCGCCTTGCTGACATCCGCCATCAGGGAGTTCTCTCTCGATCCAACAAGGTTTCAATCTCCTCGTATTGAGTCAGAACTGACCAAGCTTTGCATTCCATCCCGTGCTCACTTCCTGGCACACGGTGTGTGGAAGCTGGCTTACGAGGCCACTTTGCTTTAAAAAAGTGACGGCAGCCTTAATTTTCTGCATTTGCTCGCGCAGCTCAGGTTGATCTTCAGAAAGGTAGGCATCCTGAGTACAGTGGTCACGATATGAGCGCTACAACTCATTCTTGTGTAAGGGCGGAGGGCACTGATATTATTGGCTCCCTGGTCAGTGTAAAAGACAGAATTTTTTTAAGACGGCTTCGTCAGAACCCATTTTCGCGTACCGGCGCAGAAGTTACTTCCGAATGTTCTCGCCTGCCTTTTTCTCGGCCGGAAAGTCGCCTGTGAACCACACCAGGCTTTTCCAGCTATCATCGACGTAGTGGGCAGTCGCAGTAATGTACGAAACCTTCTTATAATCATCAGCCCCCGGCGAAGCAACACCGACCTTTCTCCCTATTGCTGACACGCTGCAATACTGCCCACCGACAGCGATCAGTTCATAGACAACCTTCAAAAATCCATCGTCACATACGACGTCGAATTTTCTCATGTCTTTCGCGCACCAACGAACACAAGATGTTGTCAAGTTTTCTTTCACAGTGACAGGAAGATCTGTTTATTTTTCTTTTTGACTGAAGGAAGAAGTAACGGCAGCACGCTCTGGCGTTTACTTGCGTTTGTGACGACTCAGATGGGATGTTCCTGTTCTGCCTCCATCGTAGGTCAAGACGTTTGCAGTCTTTGCATTGCACATGCTCTGCTGGTGACAAGGTATTGGCGTCAACGAGAATTTTTTTCCATACTTCGCTTTTTCTGGCTTCCTTAAAAATTAGTTGCAGCTTCCCCGAAGCAATGTCACTCTTAAGTCACGCTGCGTTCATATTCAAAGACTTATGCGGAGCCCTAAACACGAAACACTATGAGCAGATGTATGAATACCTTGAAATGAGAGCTGGAATGCCTTGGTAGGTCCACAGAGGTGCAGTTTTCGTGCACAGAGGCAGTGACTCTGCAGTGGTGTATAGACATCGTGTATCCCGCTGTTTGCCCAAGGAGTCCCACACTGTAACCCGAGCGTGTCCAACAACCGTATCTGCCGCCGCCGCAGCGAGGCGATGTCGATCGTGGCGCCAGCGGCCTGCACCTGTGGCCGCGGCGGCTACACCTTTCGTCGGTGTTGCGTTCTCCGCAACACAACCACACCGCCATCCGAGACGTATATCCAAGGTCGGGCGATGCGTGCCGCCGCGGTGTAAGCGGTAGATAGATCACATTTCGTCGCATGCTTTCTGCTTTTCTTTTTTTCCTTAACAGTGCATAAAGGATAGGGACAGGCAGGGTGGCGGTGCACTTTCGAACTATACACGCTTGCTTCCCTTAGTGAGGTATGGCCTACGGCATCGGATGAAGGGCTAAAGATATGACTGCTTCATTGCGCAGCGGGTTAAAGCACATCGGCCGCTTTTGCAGCTCAAGACGCGCCCGGTATATGACACTACAGTCACGGAAAATTGTCTGTCAATATGTTATGCAACATCTTGTATATTTCATTGCTTAAATCCAAACGTCAACGTTTACGCGCCCTTTGCTCACACAGAAAAACTGCAGGTGAGTGGGCGCGCGTGGCGCGTATGCTTGCGCGTGTGTATTGAATATTTATTTATTTATTTTTTCGTCCAAGGCCATAGCAAGAGGCTTTTAGTACATTTCGAGCAGCGAACATATATACATATCTTCCATGAGCAGCACGACAGGACATACAAGTATACGTACAAGAAAAGAGAAAACATTACGACGTACAAAGCAAAAAGATCATCCATAACAAACAACTTCACAATGCAGTGCACACCGCGCAAATTACAAAATACTGCACGTGACCGTTTTCCTGTCAACAGGTAGCAGTTACGGCTCATGCACCGCTATCATGAATATATTAAATGCTCGACTTCTGAGAGGAATGAAGATAGAAATTATTGCACGCGAGTAATGCGATGTTCTAAGCGATTCCATTCACTGATGGCGAGAGGAAAGAAGGAATGCTTGAATGTGTCATGTGTGCAAGTGTTTGTGCCAAGATGGTCGCGATTCTCAGAACGATGTGCATTTTCGCCAGTCTATTTTGTAGCGGTTGTGTATTAACTGAAACAGGAACTTCAGGCGCGCTTGTTTTGCCCAAGATGATAAGGTAGGAAGGCCGCATGAGGCTGCAAGCAAAAACGGAGAATCGGTGCGCTTGTATATGTTATATATTTCTCGTAATGCCACTACACAGCTTCTAGTTTCTTCATGTTGTTACCGAATTAGGTAGCCAGACAGTATTCGCGTATTCTAAAATTGGCCTTACGAATGTTGTGTGTGCTAGGAGTTTAGTGGATACTGGGGTGAAACTTAGGCATCTCCGTATACAGAAACGTTTTCGCAAAGCAGCTGATGTGATGTCAGTGATGTGAGAGTCCCACCTCAGGTCAGATGACAGCGTGATACCAAAACATTTATGGTGCCTAACATCTGTTAATGGCTTGGCTTGGCAAAGGTCGCGCTCCACCTTGGCTTGCAACACAACACGAGTGGAATTCCTCGACCGAACGTCGAGTCGGCGTTCTCGCCGCACAACCATACAGCTCGCCCACGCAAGCTTCGCTGATCCGATCACGTCATACGTGTTCATCATCAGTCTCCGGCCTTGATCCAAGCCGTGAGATCCAAGGCACCGACCGGCAGTTGCGTAGAAGTGGTTGTCTGGCACGCGGCGAAAAAGTGTTGTCTTACACGTACCGCCGCGTTTTACCGGTAAATTAAGGAGCTAGCCGTGCGCGGATCCGCCGCTGCGTCGTCGCCTCTCGAGTGGAACATTCGGCCACGTGGAGTGTAGCTGAGTCTTCGATCTTAACAACATGTAAATGTTTGTGGGCTTCAGTTTGCGTCGCAGTGAGGCGCCGCTTCCGTGCACCGTCTTGCGCGCTGCTTTCTCTTCTACAAATTTGCTGATTGTGGATACAATTCGCGAAGTTAACGAATGAAAATGGTCATGCAGTATAGAATTAACTACAGTGAACTGAAATCAACGATTGCTTACATCGAAAGATGCGCGTACAATCATCACGATGCGCCGGAACGATCCTGTCCGCCGACCATTGCTATCAGCGGCCAGCGGCAGTCGTCGGTGCTACTTGCAGTAAGTACGGCCGCCAAACGCACGTCTTAACCGATGTATTTTACTCAGACAGGCTTCCCTGTAAAGCGATGAGAAAACCAAAAAAGGAAATATACGAATCTGTATTACAATTTTGAAGCCGATGACCTGTTTGCCATCCGCCGAAACTGACTATCTAGGGACGAGTACTGTAGGCTGGCGGAAGCGCGTATCATCGCCACCCGCGGAAGGCGCCGTTTCCGAAGGTCCGCGCTTTGTGCAGGAATGCTGCTGTTGCACAAGTACAGCAGGCAGTCCTTCTTATAGTAACTATTTTCTTTTTTTTATACGGACGTAAACTGTATCAAACCAAGCAGCGCTACACGGCCGGCTCACGACTCCATGGTCCCGGCGGCGGCGACGGACAACCAACGCGGACCATCGGCGCGCCGTCTGCGGCAGCCTTCAGAAATTTTAGTCAATTAAAAAGTCAATAAAGTATAGTTTTAGCTACAGACGATTTTAGTTTCGATGCCTGGGCGCAGCCATCTTAGTTTGATGGTGGCTCCCCGTATGAGCCAAACTGCGGGAACGTCCGGTCCGGCTCCTCTTGATGCCATCTTGGGCTGTGCAGTGCGTGTTAATGCTGCAATGCGGCAGTGTAAAATTGCTGTTTCGCGGTGCTCGTGAAAGCTACCCGACACCTTGGCGCTATTTTATGTTTTGTTTGAGCGCGCCAGCAAACCATATACCATCCGTTTGGCATGGCGGCAGCTGTTGGAAACAGCACTATAGCGACTAGGGCGACTGCGAAGGACTGCACTGCGCTTCCGTAGGCCGAACTCGTCAGGTTAACTGTGAGAATGTATCTGTTGTATTTATCACGACACCTGTATTTTAAATTAAATTTTACGATCGCAATGGTAGCTGTACACACAAAGACACAGCGAATGAACCATACGGGCAGCTACCAAACGCGGAATACAGATGCTGCGAAAGATGCTTTTCAGTCATCGCCACATTGATTCAACGTGAATTGCGACCCTTTTCGTGTCGTGTATTTCCTCTCGACAGTGGATATGTATATTCGATGTTGCGCTGCTTTCATTTCGTATTAAATGTACGGATAGCCACCGCGGTTAGTACGCCGCTAACAGCTGCTATCGCAAACCGATCTTGAAGAATGCATGCGTGTCTGTGGTGCGTCGGCTACTTAGTGCGAGTCCACGAACACGCATTGCTGCTCCGATGGCAATTACCACTGAAAGGGGCGCTAATAATTGAATTTAAGTCTCTCAAATGACAATATACAGAGATGCAAGACCGCTTTGCTAATCACGAAGCCCACTCGGTACTATAGCAACAAAGGCGTACTCGACAATTGTTTACATCGCAGCATGTACGTGCAATCCCCACGAAGCGCCGGTGTGCGCGGCCGGAGCAATTTGGTCCCACTGCTCATGACCGCCGCCGCGTGAGCGCTCGCCTGCATGCGCTGCCTGCAAGACGCCACAACGTTGGTTTACAAGGAAAAAGAAAAGTAACTGCAAGTAATAAATGCGCAGGAATGATTCAATGAGCTCAAGTATGAGTACATTGGTTGGGGTGTTGTCGCCCGTAAATTCGCCTGGCTGGCGAACAGTCCAAAGAATGTTTACGGACACTTGTTTCCTGTTTGTTTCGGTTGCCGAACAGTGTCACACCTAGGTAATACTGCAGCAACCTGTCCAGCTTCCCGTCTGTTCGTGCGGTGGCATGCTGTTGGGGAACAAATTGGTTCCGAAACTTGTTGGCGGCTCGTTTGGCGAACTTATTTGGTTTGTGTCGCTGTTTTGTTTCCGCAGTGCGGCACTGATTTCGAAAATGAATTGCGAAACTTGTACAAGCCTGCCATTAACCGCGGTGTCGCCGGCAGAAAACTTTCAGCTTGCTAGGTTGCATGACGCGGGGCATGGTGCAAGAAGCAGCCGGGCCTACTCCGAAATGTTTTTTTTTGTAAAATTAAAAATGTGATGGGGGTTGATTGGGGAATTTTTAAATTTTACTGAATAATGTCTTGTGGCCAATTTTTGCCACTTTTCTTCCAGAAACACGTCGGCAATAAATTCACGATTCGGAAAGCAGGCGCGACAAAAGGGTGCTGACGGCTGCAGACGGTTAGGAATACGCATACAGGTTTACATGTTACCTGCGCAAACCTACGTGTCCCGGCACTCTTTGTATCATCGCGGCCGTTAATCACAAACCTCAAAGTGCGGGTATCGAGCACCGCTTCGATACCTGCACGCCTTCACTGTTGCGCCAAGGACGGCGGAGAGAAATCGGACACGCGTTTGCTGTTAGAAACCTCTTAGTTCATCGTACAGCACCGACAGTAGAACAACTTGCTAATATAACAACCTCTGCATACCTACTACAAGCAAATGTAGAAAATGCGGACGAACGCGGCGTGTTTTTCTAAAGCGAGAAGGTTGCGGTCGCAGGAACTAGAGCACTGCGCGGGCATTAAATATTTACCCGGGCCCGCCCCGGGCACTGCAGGCTTGTTCGTTACCCGGCCATGTCCGGCCCGATACTTAAATCTGTGCCTGGACACGGCCCGCACCCGAAGAAGCTTTGATCTCCCAGCCCGGCCCGCTGCGTGGACAGGCCCGACACAAGCCCCGAAACCCGAGTGCTAGGTCTGCATCGGTAAAGCCAAAATATTTTGTTTCTACGAATCTCAATAAAAAACACCTTTATAATTTTAAAAATGGAAACACTACACTCTGCAGAGATAGCAGCAGTTGAATAACTGTAATTTCATTATTTTTTCTGATAAGTGGTAATGTGATAAATTACTTTAGTTCAATAATTTTGTATCAAACGTAACTAGTTCCTTTCGAAACTGCTTACCTAAGTGCAGCTTTACTCTTTATAGACAAATCAACGTACGCCCGGCTGGGGCCTCGAGAGTAGGAATGAAGCGCGGCAGTCTTGGGCCAGCGTAAAAGACCAACGAGAAGGGGTGAAAATGAGAACTGACCTCCTCTGAAGGGCCGCCGAAGAGGCAGGTATAGGACAGGACGGAGTTCTTCAGAGTTAGTACTGAGCAGCGCTTTGTGGCATACCCAAGGTTGCGCCGGCTAGGGCAGTGTGGTGCCTGGATGGCTGATACAGCATTGGAGGGAAGGCGAGAGAATGTGTCTGTCAGTGCATCACGAGGCTGGCTGCAGTTTCGTTCAACCCGTTTCTTAGTTTTTGTTTATATATCAAGACCTGAAAGTAATTTGAGAGTAATTGAATTAATTTTCTAAAATATCTGTAATGCAACACTAATTTTTGGATCAATAATTTGAAGTGTATTTTATTTATTTTGTGGGTTTTTCCGCATATTAATTGGTAATGCAGTTGAATTGGTTTTCAGCCCCTCCGTGGTGTTGCAGTACGTGGATAAGGCGCTCGAGTACTGCGCCCAAAGATGCGGGACCGAATCCCGGCCGCGGCGGCGGTTCTTTGATTGATGCGAAAAGCAAGGCGCCCGTGTGCTGCGCGATGTCAGTGCACGTGAAAGAACCCCAGGTGGTGGAACTTTCTGGTGCTCTTCACTACAGCGTCTCATAGCCTTAGTCGCTGTGGGATGTTAAACACTATAAACCAAACCGAATTCGTTTTCAAAAGTAATTCTTCCATGTATGACGCTCTCTGCTTCTTTTCTGACCTTTTTTTTTAAACAGTACGGACTTCTAGGCAGAGCGCAATAACTTATGAACCATGAATACCTTACGGAAGAACCGTGAATGGACATGGAAAAGTACTAACGGGGAGACAAAAAATAAAATTGACTTCATACTGTGTTCAACCCCCGCTTTAATACTGGACGTAGAGGGAATCGGCAAAGTGCGGTGCAGTGACCGCCGGATGATGAGGTCCTGAATTGGTCTAAATCTGAAGAAGGAACGTAGTAGATTACGTAACGTTACGAATTAGCGGTGTGGAGGAGGGCAGAAGGGTTCAGGATCTCGCTACAGAATAGATATTCAGCTCTAACCGAGGATGGCGACATTGCCCTAGAAGCAGTACACAATAATTTCAGAGATCTCATTACTGAGTGCGCTGTAGAAGCAGGCGGCAGGACAGTTAGAGAGGATACCGGTAAGCTGTCTAAGGAGACGAAAGATTTTATTGAGAAACGCCATAGTATGAAAGCTTCCAATCCAACAGACAGATAGAATTGGCAGAGATAGCAAAGCGAATCAATAAGCGCAAAGTGGCCGATATAAGAAAGTATAACATGGAGAAAAATGAGCATGCTGTAAAGAACGTAGGAAGCCTAAAAGCGGTGAAGAAGAAATTTCGCATAGGGAAAAATTAGATGTATGCGCTGAGGGACAAGGCGGGCAACGTCATATGAACAAGATAGTCAAAGTAGCCGAGGAGTTCTATACTGATCTCTATAGTAGCCAAAGTAGTCAGGACCTTAACGTGATTGGCGGTAGGGAAAAACAGTCAGACGTTCCACCAGTGACAAAGGACGAGGTCAAGAAAGCAATAGAAACTATGAAAAGCGGGAAAGCAGCTGGAGAGGATCAGGTAACTGTAGATTTGTTGAAGGACGGGGGGGATATCGTGCTAGAAAAACTGGCCACCCTGTGTGCGTTGTGCCTGGTGACATCGACGTTACCGGAATCATGAAAGAACGCAAGCATTATCCTCATTCATAAGAAAGGGGACTCTAAGGACCTTAAAAATTACAGACCAATCAGCCTACTCTCCGTTACTTATAAGGTATTTACTAAGGTAATCGCTAATAGAATCAGGACAACCTTAGACTGCAATCAAGCAAAGGATCAAGCAGGTTTTCGGAAACGGTACTCTATTATCCATCATATCCATACCATCAACCAGGTGATAGAAGATTGTTCGGAATATAACCAGCCCTTATACATAGCATTCATTGATTATGAAAAAGCATTTGACTCAGTAGAAACCTGGGTGGTGAGGCAGGTATTGCGTAATCAGGCGGTAGACGAGCCGTACGCGAAAGTGCTGGAAGATAAATATAGTGGCTGCACAGCAACCATACTTCGGCATAAAGAAAGTAACAAAATTCCCTTAGAGAGAGGTGTTAGGCAAGGAGGCACAATCTCCCCAGTACTATTCAAAGCTTGCTTAGAGGAAGTATTCAGAGAATTGGAATGGGAGCGGTTAGGGATAAGGGTGATGACATTGCCCTGCTAGGTAACTCAGATGAACTGCAAATAATTATTGGTGACCTAGAGAGGAAAAGTAGAAAGGTAGGCTTGAAAATCAATATGCAGAAAACTAAGGTAATGTTCAACAGCCTCGGGAACGAACAGCAGTTTACGTCAGGTAGCGAAGCACTGGAAGTAGTAGGCGAATACGTCTAATTAAGAGAGGTAGTAACCGCAGATACAGACCATGAAAATGATAAGGCAAAAAGAATAAGATTGAGATGGAGCGCATCTGACAGGCACTCGCATATTATGACTAGCAACTCACCGGTATCGCTCAAGAGGAAAGTATACAAAAGTTGCATCCTACCTTGTACTAACCTATGGGGCGGAAACGGGAAGGTAACAAAGAGGGCCCTATTTAAGTTGAGGACAACGCAGAGGGCTATGTAAATAAATATGGCAGGGGTAACTTAAGAGATAGGAAACGTGCAGAGTGGGTCAGAGAAATAACTCATCTCACTGACATTCTAGTGGGAATCAAGACGAAGAAATGGGCATAGGCAGGACATGTAGTGCGAAGAGATTATAACCGATGGTCGCTTAGGGTAACAAACCGGACCCCGAGGGAAGGGAAGCGTTGCATGGGGCAACAGAAAGTTAGGTGGGCGGATGAGGTGAAGTTCGCAGGGGTCAAGTGGAGGCAGCTAGCACATGACCGGGTTAATTGGAAGAATATGGGAGAGGCATTCGCCATTCAGTGGCTATAGTCAGGCTGATGATGATGATGATGATGGCATACTTCTGGGTCACTTTCCTGAGCATATTGCAATAAAGCCCAATGCAGCCTCGCGAGTTGCTTTTAACTCATGGGAACGTGTAACAAGGATGCTTGCGACTGGCAGTCGCCTCGCTGCAGGAAAGCAAGAGGTCATGAAGGCCCGTAATTAAATTACCGACGAATGCTCCTTCCTTTCTTCCAAAATGAGAAGCTTGCTTCTCTCAGCGCCGTGTAATGTCTATCCTATTCAGCTACAACAACGCACACCCACACGACTTGAACTCGGACATACTGGTACTTCTAATTATTGAATTCAAATTCGCATTTTCGAAATCTTGCGAGATATTTCAGTAAGTCTATGCAGATGAGTTATATACCAAGGCAGACATTATATACACGAATGAATATTTAGATTGCTTATTCAATTTTGTGAATAGTGACTTTAAGGGGAATTATGCTAAAAAATTATAAACATTAAATGTGAGCCATTTGTTTTTAATTTTCTTGGTTCGAATATCGAATGTCAAAAGTATACGCTTATGAAATCGCGTGGAATTTGCTTCCACGCTTTACACATCTATAAAATGTCATAGGTTTCATGTCTTTTGAATCAAATGAAGAGGCCACTTGTATACTAATGTTGTAGAAGAAATTAACAAGGTTTCGGCGGCAATGCCATCCTCACATAAGCCGTTTATAAACGTGCAATCAGTGAAAACATAATCAGCGAACTATGAGATGCGCATTTGTGACATTAGACATTTTGAGCCTCACTGCTGTTCAAGAAAATTTAATTGCCTTCAGTGTTGACGACCGTCAGTTTTGCAGCATAATGTTAACCCTAAAGAAAAACTGAAAAAGGTGATTCATCAATTTCAGTTATTTATATCCTTAATCATTGAGCTCTAAAAGTATATTGATACAAACTATCAGTGGCTAGTGGGCGCAATCGATGAAGTGGATGCCTTTCCGAGGTTGCCGACCTGGCCAGTGCGGCCCACACGGTGCACATACTCGTCAGTAGACTGCGGCAGGTCGTAATTCACCCCATGCCGCACGTCCTTTATGTCCAGGCCGCCAGCAGCCACGGCTGTCGCCACGATTACCGGACAGGTTCAACGCCGGAATACCAGCAGAGCCTCCTCCCTCTGCCGCTGGTACCTGTCGCCGTGAATGCTGGTAGTCTTTAGGCCCTTCTGGAACATCACCCGGTCGCTGCCCTCCTCCCCTAGGATATCTAGCAGCTTCTCGTATTGGGTCACTTGGTAGACCTGCTGCTTGACGTCAGAGTTGGCGCCACCAAGGATTCCGAGATTGAGAAATATGGAGTTGTTCAAAAACTCTCGCGCCAGCAATTGGATCGACTCCGGAAAGGTGGCGGAGAACGTGAGGGTGCGCCGCTCACCACGCGGCGGCATCGACGAGTGCCGCATGAGAGTACGCACGTCTGGCTCAAATCCCATGTCCAGCATTCGGTCCGCTTCGTCCAGCACCTGGAAACGGAGTTTCTCGAACGAGATCTTGCCCTTCTCGACAAAATCCTTGAGCCGCCCGGTGGTCGCCACCAAGATGTGGCATACCCGAGACAGCTGCGCCAGCTGGTGCTGAACCGAGGTGCCTCCGTAGATGTGAACTGTCTTCAGGATAGAGTCGTAGGAGTATTTGTGCGCGTCCTGCGCAATCTGCATGGCCAGCTCCCGCGTTGGCGAGAGGATCACTGCCTGAGGAGTCTGCACCGCTTGAAATGACGGGTTCTCCAGAACACTGTCGCTAAGGAGCGTGTGCAAGATGGGCAGCATAAAGGCCGCCGTTTTGCCAGATCCGATTTGAGCGCACGCCATGAGGTCCCTGCCGTTGTACCGAGCCACTCGCTTGAAGGTCGCCAGACAATCCTCAGCGTCTTCGAAGACGTCGCCGTGGAAAGATGGTGGTGTTCGCGGCGGCTGGCAGAGGATCGGAGCTGAGAGCCTGGGATCAGTGGCCATGTCGAGGTGGCTCGGAAATTGCGGCTGCGTCATCCTCGTAGGGGTGGAAAGGGGCCCAACCTCAGGCGACTGTCCGCGGAGCCGGCGGCTGAGTCCCTGTTGGACCGGCGTCAGATCCGTCGTGAAGCGTGTAAACGCGGGGCCAAACGTCCAGGCAACGCCCTGAGTCTAGAGGACTGCCGAAGTCCGAAAGCGGTCCGAGGAGCGGTCTAAACGCGGTTCCAGGAAACCAACTTCTTCTTCTTCTTCTCCTTTGTTGTTTGCCTACGCCAAAGAGCAACGACCTCATCGTCTTCTTCTTCTTCTCCCTCGTTGTAATGGCACATACCCACAGTGAGGGATTGGCCAGAATTCATTGTAGGCGACATAATATTTTTGATAATGTCGTTTTGACTGTATGATATAGATAAGCTAATAATTAGGAGCTAGTGTTGCTAAAATAGTTAGAAATTTTGAGGCGATGTAATAGCAAACAATGAAAAAAGGAAGAAAATTGTAAATAACTAAAAATAACAATAATAATAAAAAATACAATTCAGACAGATCAGCGGTAACACACAAATTTTCCAGTAGCAATATTATAATTATGAAGCCGGCAGCGGTGGCGTAGCGGTAGAACATCCGCCTCGCATGCAAGAGGACCGGGGCTCAAATCCCGGTGCCGCACAATTCTCCACCGGAATAAAAAAAAAATCCGCGTGTCGATGGAATTGCATAAACAGGTTTGGGGTGCGACCTGATGCCGGTGAACACCTCCGGCAACGCACTCCCTCACCCGAACAGGATTTGGCCACCCAGATGCAGTAATTGGCCACAACCTCTCATGATAAGCTCCATAAAACCCCGGCCCTCAGTCACCAGCGGCGGCGGAACAACTGACCACGGCGGCGGTCAGACCTGTGACGCAGCAGGGGGTGCTAAGAACTTCTGGCTTCGCTGGACAGGCCGCCTTTGGAAACTGACCCTGGCAACGTTTAACGTTAGAACCCTGGCTAGTGAAGCTAGCTTAGCAGTGCTGTTAGAGGATCTAGAAGGTATAAAATGGGATGTCATAAGGCTTAGTGAGGTTAGGAGGCCGAATGAGGCATATACTGTACTGAAGGATGGGCATGTACTGTGTTATCGAGGCTTACCAGAGAGGCGACAACTAGGAGTAGGTTTCCTTGTCAATAAGTATATAGCAGGTAATATAGATGAATTCTATAGTATTAATGAGAGGGTGGCAGTCATCGTAATTAGGCTTAATAAGCGGTATAAACTGAAGGTTGTACAGGCTTAAGCACCTAGAGGTAGTGATGATGACCAGGCAGGTTAAGCTTCTACGAAGATGTAGAATCGGCAATGCGAAAAATAAAGACGCAGTATACTGTACTAATGGGCGACTCCAATGCCAAGGCAGGAAAAAAGCAGGCAGGAGACAAGGCAGTAGGTGACTATCGCATCGCTTCTAGGAATAACAGGGGGGTGTTACTAGTTGAGTTTGCAGAGCGCATTAACTTATGAACCATGAATACCTTCTTCAGCAAACGGAAGAACCGGAAATGGACATGGAAAAGTCCTAACGGGGAGACTAAAAATGAAATTGACTTCATAATGTGTTCAACCCCCGCCATTGTGCAAGATGAGGTAATCAGAAAAGTGCGATGCAGTGACCACAGGATGGTGAGGTCCCGAATTAGCCTAAATCTGAAGAAGGAACGCAGCAGATTAGTAAGAAAGAAGTCCATCAACGAATTAGTGGTGCGGAGGAGGGCAGAAAGGTTCAGGATCTCGCTACAGAATAGACATTCAGCTCTAACCGAGGATGGCGACATTACCCTAGAAGCAATGAACAATAACTTCAGAGATATCATTACTGAGTGTGCGGTAGAAGTAGGCGGTAGGATAGTTAGAGAGGATACCGGAGCTGTCTAAGGCGACGAACGATTTGATTAAGAAACGCCAGAATATGAAAGCTTCCAATCCAACAGACCAGATCGAATTGGCCTAGATAGCAAAGCTAATCATTAACCGCAAGTTGATCGATATAAGAAAGTATAACATGGAGAAACTTGAGCATAAAGAACGGGGGAAGCCTTAAAGCGGTAAAGAAGAAATTGGGCATAGGCAAAAGCCAGATGTATGCGATAAGGGACAAGGCGGGCAACGTCATCACGAATATGGACAAGATAGTCAAAGTAGCCGAGGAGTTCTATACAAATCTCTACAGCAGCCAAAGTAGTCAAGATCGTAACGAGATTGGCGGTAGGGAAAAACAGTCAGACGTTCCACCAGTGACGAAGGACGAGGTCAAGAAAGCATTAGAAACTATGAAAAGGGGGAAATCAGCTGGAGATGATCAGATAACTACAGATTTGCTAAAGGACGGGGGGGGGGGGGGGGCTATCGTGCTAAAAAATTGGCCACCCTGTATACGCAGTGCCTGATGTCATCGACGGTACCGGAACCATGGAAAAATGCAAACGATATCCTCATTCATAAGAAAGGGGACTCTAAGGACCTTAAAAATTACAGACCAATCAGCTTACTGTTAGTTACGTATAAGGTATTTACTAAGGTAATCGCTAATAGAATCAGGAGAACCTTAGACTGCAATCAAGCAAAGGATCAAGCAGGGTTTCGGAAACGGTACTCTACTATCGATCATATCCATACCATCAATCAGGTGATAGAAATATGCTCGGAATATAATCAGCCTTTATACATAGCAATCATTGATTACGAAAAAGCATTTGACTCAGTTGAAACATCGGCGGTTATGCAGGCATTGCGAAATCAGGGAGTAGACGAGCCATACGTGAAAGTGCTGGAAGATATATATATATAGTTGCTGCACAGCCACCATAGTTCTGCACAAAAAAGTAACGAAATTCCCATAAAGAAAGGTGTTAGGCAAGGGGACACAATCTCCCCAGTACTATTTACAGCTTGCTTAGAGGAGGTATTAAGAGACTTGGAATGGGAGCAGTTAGGGATAAGGGTAGATGGAGAATACCTCAGTAATCTGCGATTTGCTGACGACATTGCCTTGCTAAGCAACTCGGGTGATGAACTGCAAATAATGATTGATGACCTAGACAGGAAAAGTAGAAATGTAGGCTTGAAAATCAATATGCAGAAAACTAAGGTAATGTGCAACTGCCTCGGGAAGGAACAGCAGTTTACATTAGGTAGCGAAGCACTAAAAGTAGTAGGCGATTATGTCTACTTAGGACAGGTAGTAACCGCAGATCCGGTCCATAAAAAGGAAATAACAAGAAGAATAAGATTGGGATGGAGCGCATTTGGCAAGCACTCGCAGATTACGACTAGCAGCTTACCGGTGTCGCACAAGAGGAAAGTATACAACAGTTGCATCTTACCTGTACTCACCTATGGGGCTGAAACGTGGAGGCTAACCATGAGAGTTCTGCTTAAGTTGAGGACAACCCAAAGGGCCATGGAACGAAAATGTTAGGGGTAACATTAAGAGATAGGAAGCGTGTAGAGTGGGTCAGAGAAATAACTCAAGTTACCGACATTCTAGTGGAAATTGAGAAGAAGAAATTGGCATGGGCAGGACATCTAGTGCGAAGAGAGGATAACCGATGGTCGCTTAGGGTAACAAACTGGATTCCAAGGGAAGGAAACCGTAGCAGGGGGCGGCAGAAAGTTAGGTGGGTGGATGAGGTTAAGAAGTTCGCGGGGGTCAAGTGGATGCCGCTAACACAGAACCGGGTTAAGTGGAGAAATATGGGAGATGCCTTCTCCCTGCAGTGGGTATAGTCAGGCTGATGATGATGATGATGATGAGGAATTATGAAGTAAGTCACACACCGGTTTCAGGGCGTACCCTTTGACGGTTGCACCAAAGGAGAGGAGGACAGGAACTGTAAATGGCAATCCTAGGCGAGTAAGAGGTATTTCTAGATAATTTCTTCTCTGAGTAGCATACCTGTGGCAGGAGAGGATGTAATGTTCAATTGTTTCCACGTCATTACATGACGCACAAAGATTCGACGGCGTGAATCCAGAGCGACATAAATAAAGATTGAGGGAAGGAATTCTACAACGCATGAGCGTCATGGAACCCTCACAATGCCTCGAGGTACAACATCGGACATTCCAATGGAAATTTAAATGGTTAAGATCCGTAGTCGCAAAGAGTGGCTCATGGCTCAAGGATTTTAAGGTTTGAAACCGTTCAAAACGGGATATGTTTAGCAACATAATATAGGGTACAACATTGAGAGCTGAATTTGCTAAATAATCCGGCATTGTATTAGAAGCGATGCCGCAGTGTCCCGGAACCCACAGAAAACGTACTTCCTGTAAATGTAACGGAAGGAAAAACATCAGTGTTTGTTTCAAAAGAGGCATTTTCGGACTTTCTAATGCTGCTAAGACTGACAGGCAGTCAGAGAGTATGATTACGTGAGTAACATTACCGGGAACGTTTTGAAGGGCCAAACCAATTGCAAGCAATTCAGCAGTAAATATTGGTGTGTAATCAGGGATCCGTACAGAAAAACTCCAATCAAGTGCTTTGGAGTAAATCCCTATTGCTGCTTTTTCATTTCGTTGTGAGGCATCTGTGAAAATAGGTACGTGTCGTGGCATAGCCTCCTTTATACTCCTCTGTGCCTGGCAACGGCGCGCTCCGTGGCCGTCGTTGCCCCTCCTCCCATCCTCCTCCACCATCGAGAGGTTACGCGGCTAGCTGCCGAAAGATGGCGATGGCGACAGAGGGTGCCCTGCCGCTCGCGTATCGTGCGTAGCGTTGCAGCAAGTCGCATTTGGCGTACGTTCTTCCGTCGTGCTGTTTTCATTTCGTGCACCAGCATTGCTTGTTGCATCTAGGTTTTGGTGCTACTCTTACTGCATTTGGACGTAGCAGGACTACACCGCTGGAACAACCTGTAAGTTGCTGTTTTTGTTGTTCATATTACAGACACCTGAGTGATAGCAATTGCTTTATCGTTCAGCGATCGGGCCGTGTTTTTTCGGTGAACTAAATGAAGTAATAACGCATACTTTGCTTCATTAAGACTCGATAAAGATTGATATTATCATTCGGAAGAGCCATATGCGTCAGTATTGCAGTTTCGATAACTTTGCGCGTGAATTTGCATATCCAATTGTTTGTTTTTTTGGTAAGCACGTGTGCGCAGCATGATGCACGTGTTTCTATGCAAGTTTTCTTTGCGGCGCATCGCATTATCAGCTATTTAATTAAGCGACTGTGTGTTCAACGTTACATACGTTAGAGTTGTAAGCATACGTTACCATGTCCGCGAAATCGAATACTGTAATATGTATTTCAGTTTCATTTGTTTGTCAAGTGTGATTAGCAAGTTATTTTGTGCACGAAGTGCAGAAACTTAGAATATTTTGCTAAGAGTCGGAATATTCAATTTACAGATCCCGATGGCATACTGCTGTGTGCCACTGTGCCGATCAGACGGGAAAAAGAAGGAACCTGGCGTCTCCTTCCACGAGATTCCTGCCGAAGCTTCGCTACGCGAGCAGTGGATTAAAAAGATAAGAAGAGATGGCTGGGTCCCGAACTGTACCTCGAGCTATTCGAAGGTCTGTAGTAAACATTTCACAGACTCGGACTTCTTAGAGGGCAAACGGCGCCGTCTGAAAAAGGGCATTGTGCCCTCTGTGTTTGCCGACGACCCGACGTACATGCAACCCCGGAAGCAGCTTTGAAAGTGAAACCACAACTTCAAAAGCCACTGAAGACCCTGACAGAGGCAGCAGTGCCAGCTATCTGCAAATCACACCTCCTGAAGTGCCCTGTAAATGACAGAGGGCACCGTGAAACTTTGGCTGAACTCATGACCACCAGGTTCATCAGGCCACTGCTAATCAACTATGCAAGTACAATAACGGACAAACGTGACTTGTACAAGCCATTCAGCCAGAAGCCTCTTTCGCGGAAATGCATGAAACTGTAGAGCAGCTGTTTTTGACTTGAAACCTGTCAATAAATACTGCTATGCATGCTCCTCAGTTTTGTTTTAGATGAGTGCAATTTGAATCATTTATTATTTCTAGCTTTCTCAGCAGCTTTTTTTTTAACCTGTAAATAAACGCTGGTACCTGTGCTGGTATTTATTCGAGCTGCAACTGCAGAAAAAGCAGAACACTGTTGATGAATCTTGTAGTGTTATGTGCAGTGCGCAAATTGCATGCAATGTTGAAATTTTCACGTCTCGGCAACAAAATGCGTTAAATGGCCGTTACTCGTAGATAAATCCGCCTTTCAAGTAGAATAGAAAGGTGTAACACAGATTTAATTGCAAACGTTCCGCTTGTGGCAAATAGCAACGACGCGGTACTCCCCCCGCTGTCTGCTCCCTGACCCTCTTTCAGTGGCGCCCCCAGCAGTGAGAACGGCGGCGTCGCGCAACATCCGCGACGGTGCCGCGCTATTGTTATCGCGTTCAGCTGACGGGCACAGAGAGTATAAAGGAGGCTATGGTCGTGGATACTGTAATAGATAATCTTCAAGGTGTCCCTTTATTACCGTGGTAGTCAAGTGTTTTGCATTAGATGGCAACGAATGGTCAAAGCACAGTGTGGAAGCAGCTTGAACATTGCCAACACGTCTTACTGACGTAAGCAAAACTGCAATTTTGGACAGCAAGGACTGAGTAAATACAAATTGTGGTTGCTTATATTGCGGCCAATGATAATCTAGAAAGTGAGATTGGTGTGTAATAAAATTTGGAGAAGCCACTCCGGACAGAGATTCCAGTGCTCGTAAAAAGGTTCGCACAGTGAGCAGCTCAAATCGAGAGTTCAAGTCACGTACACGGGCCTCTAAATAGAGGACTGCATTTGAAACTGTTTTGGCAACCCCAAACATAGTCATAAAGCGCGCCTCTCCAGTAGCAACAAAGGTCGTAGTTTGTATTTAGGACTGCCCGAGAAAAGAACATAGCCGAACTCCAGAATTGGTCTCAAATAAGTTTTATAGAGAAACAAAAAAGTATCTCTACGCATACCAAAATTCTTATGGCTAATTCTATTCAGGCGACCAAAGGCTCGCTCACCTTTCAGGCAATTACTTTTGATATGAGGCCGCCAGTCTAATTGGGAGTGGTATAATACACCAAAGTACTTTAAGGATTCAACCTGTGGGATTTGTGAACCGCAATACGTAAGGGAGATATAAACAGGGTGTGCCGGTGGGAAAACAAATACTGAGGATTTCTTCACGTTGAGAATAATTTTACTATTCCGAGCTAAACTTCAATGGCACTCAAGTAGGCTTGCAACAGCTGATATAAGGAATGAACATCTCGTGCGGAAGAGTAAAAGGCAATATCATCCGCATACACGTACACTTTTATATTTGGATGAACAGGAATATCTCTCATTATTATAATAAATAGCAATGGAGACAGCACCGATCCCTAAGGCACGCCTGTAGTTTGACAATAATTTTCCGAAGTTATAGAACCTCTCCTGCAGAAAAACTTTCTATTGCTTAAGAATTCTTTTAGCCATGCAGACATGTGAAAAGGTGACCTAATTTCGTTTATCTTATTCAACAGTATAGAGTGTTCTACACTGTCATATGCTTTGGCGATATCCAAAGTGACCAATGCCAACACTTCTTTCTTCTTCATTGCTAACCTAATTCTACTCTCCAAATCCGTATGAGCCGTACAAATCGAGCACCCTTGACGAAACCGAATTTGTGTATCACTAAATGCATTCAGGGTCATCACATGGTTTGTCAGGCGCAGGTGAACTATGCGTTCAATAAGTTTCACTAGATTTGAAGTTAGAGAAATTGGCCGAATGTTATCCAAATCAAAGCCTTTTTTCGGATCTTTGAGACTTGGTATAATTTTTGCAACTTTCCAGTCTTGAGGTAACCAAGCAGTTTCCAGAGAAAAATTGACAATATTCCACACTTCCAAGCTGTGGTCTTGCACTAAAGCTTTCAGAATAGCCACTGTAATACCGTCACAACCAGGAGCTGCAGGTTTCAGAGCAGCCGCTATACAATGCAATTCCAGTGGCTCATCTGCAACAAAATCAGCACTTGGCGTAGGTCGAAGTAACGGAGCCACCGTTTGCGCTTGAAAGCGAATAGCAAGACCGTTCGCAATTTGTTCAAGTTTCTATTTTGCTTCATTGGGTGATAACACCTCTGACTCGGTTATATGTGGTGGAGAAGAACTTTGGTTGCGTTCCATGAGCCTATACAATGCCTTCCGATTAATTGGATTAGGGCGATAAATATTCATATTAGCATTATACTCATCCTTTGTTATACGAATAGTTTTTTTTAATGAAGCCGCATAAAATTTATAATTTATCCAATTTTGGGGGCACTGGTTATGGGAAAGGCTCTTCCACGCAGCTTTTCTACGACGGAATGCTTTCTCACATTCTTCGTTCCACCATCGGCATGACATTTTGTTAGGGACAGATGATTTCACAGTGAACACTGAACGCTCAGTGGCATCTAGCCCCGAAGAGAGTGCTTGTTGAGCACGTTGAGAATGCTGAGATGATGCTATGGAGGAAAAAGAGGAATTCACAAACTTTTTAAATAGTTTATGGTTGACAAATTTTTGTTCACAATTAGGGGAGTAAATTCTATGATAAACGTAACTGGAAAGTGGTCGCTAGATGTACCACAATCCACCATAGCCCATGATGAGACCCTAAATCCATTTGCTGCTGACGCTAAATCAATTACTGACCTAGAAGCTGCTCGCATGTAGGCTATGCCTGGACTATTACAGCAATGCACATCATTTACAGACATCCAGTTCCAAAGTCGCTTCCCAGATATATCTAAACGGTAACCCCAAATAACATGGTGTGAATTAAAATCGCCAGCAATAATCAGTCCGTTGGTCGAACTCAGCAGATCACTTAAACAATCTGTTGTACGGACACCTGTTGGGAAGTAGACATTTGCAATAGTGAGAGGAGCAGACTGTGGAATTGCAATATCAACTGCAAGCAGTTCGCAGTCTTGTCGTAGAATTTTGTGTGACACCTTCGCCCGATTAATTGTTTTTGACGAAAATAATGTTAACAAGCCGCCACCCCGGCCGCTAGTGCGATCAGATCTAAAAGTTCTAAAATATTTTAGAGAAATTGGCCGATTTGGCAAAAGTCAAGTTTCTTGTAATAAAACTATGTCTGGGCTGAAATTTGAGATAACATTCTGTAAATCGTGAAACGAAGATGCAATTGAACGACAATTCCACTGTAGTACTTCTAACCCCGCCATGATTATTGTAGAATCTGGGAGGCTGTAAAAGCCTCCTTTAAGACATCAATGTTATTCGGAATATTAGGGGAACCTTTTTTACTTTTAGTGTTAGAATGGGCGGATTTTGAGGGAGAGGAAGAAGCGCGACGCTTCTGGGATGAACATGTCATCTCTACGTCCAATGGGTTAACGGTGGACACGTGGGTATCCACAGGACCCTGACTCTGTACTTTCATTGAAGAAAAAGGAGCAGGCGTCGTCTGGGTAGAATCTCCCTCAACAAAGGCCCTAGCAACCATAGGAGCATGGCATTCAGCTAAACCAGGGTTGCCGACTTGCAAAGCTGCAATTTCGGTCGAACCAATCTTTGTAGCTATGACCTGTGACACAGCTTCTGTAAACGTGCTTAATATACGCTCGAAGAAACCCTCAAGAGATTTCTCTACAACTGAGACAACCGACTTTGTCATGCCTGTTTCCACATCCGAAGCTATTGTTTTTGCACAAGCTGCATACGAATTCCACTTATAGTCTAGCTGTGCATAGGTATCTCCTCTAGAACACTTTTTATGCTGGATAATGTTAAGAACAGTTTCTTCATCTGCGCGTTTTGGGCATGTACCATCATCAGCAGGGTGATCTGCGTGATATAGTGCGCAAATAACCACAGCAGAGGTGCACATGTCAGATGAATGGTTGTCTCCGCACAATCTGCAGCGTGATGCGGATTTGCACGCCCTGCTGCTGTATCCGAATCGCCAGCAGGTTTTGCACTGCAAAGGGCGAGGCTGCGGGGGATCTACACGGTACACAATGGGCCATACCTTAATCTCTGTTGGACAGTTAGCCCCGGCAACCGTCGCTATCATCGATTCTGTCGGCACCCTAGAGCCACCAGCATCCCTGCTGCAACGGAATAGTGATGAGATGCCAATGCCAGCCTCATTAAAGTCCTCAATCGTTTCTTGCGGAGAAGCCGACGAATCCACGCCGCGTATAATACCTTTTGCACATGCCAGCGTTTCAGGTATAAAAGGTTTTACTGGCAGTGATGCAAACGATGTGCATTGAAGCAAGTCCGACACACATTGTATATTCGAGGACTTACATAGGATACCTTTCCTGCCAAACGGACGCACCTCAGAGATTTCTAGGTAGTGGGGGATGACAGCCTTTAGCTGCTCCTGGATTATTTTTGGATTTTTCAACTTCAGGAATCCATCCCCATTTGGTACAAATGCCAACGGTATTATCTTTATTCCATTTCGTCCGAAAGATTCCAAGTCCAAGCTTTGGGCCGGCAGACTGGCAAACCAGGATGCCGAACCCCCACCTGGGGAAGCTAGAGACATTATAGGCCTAATTGTACATGAATCCTAGGTTCGGTTTAAAACAAATACTGGTCAATCCCCCGACGTGAAATGGTCTCGCCAGAGAGAACGGTCAGGCTTGCAGTCAAGATAGGATCCAGAAGTAAGGAGAAAAAAGCAGAACAGCACACCAGCACAGTAGCACAGCACGGTCACTCGAAGAAGAAAACCGCAGCCACCATCAAGGCGAACATAACCTCTTCTTCCGATCTTGCAGGCATCGGAACAGCGCTCCGCAATTCATCGTCTACGCCAACTAGCCACTGATTGTCTCCGCTTCGTCGTCGACTATAGTTAACATAATATGATGTTCGCCCAGCCGTACCATGTACCTAAAAGAGCGCACCGTCGTATGATTTACTGGTTTAGGAAGAAAATTTTGAAATGAATACTTTGAAATACCCATGATGTTCAGGATTGATGCTTTGAACAAACTGCTCAGTCTTGGCTCCAGAGTAAAAATTAAATTCCTTTTCGCTGCCTCTTTTGCTAAAACCGATGAAATAGGGCATTCGAGGACGCGGAACCCAGTGACCATTCTGTGCCTTGTCATACCTTCCACATACCACCTTAGGGAGGTATGCTCGCGAGTTTTCTTTCAAAACGCTGACGACACCGGGTTTACGAGAAAATGGGGCTTCTTAACGCAGTCGCGTTCAAATAACTGTAAGCAAGGAGGCCAGGTTTCTCCAGCGATGTTGCTGCGAATGAGTCGATGTACTGAGAAGCTAGGGCTGGGAAGGAATGGGGGAAAATGCTACGCAGCTACACAGTTAGTTACAACAGTTGATGAAATTTCTAAAATCAAAGATATTGGAGGACAAGTTGACATTGTTTTACTAGATTAGTCAAAAGCCTTCGACAGAGTGCCTCATAATAAGCTGATCACTAAAATGCAAATGATTGGTGTTCCTAGTGAAATTGTACATTGGACATCCTCTTCTCTCAAAAAGCGTAAACAGTTTGTTACTGTTAATGGTGTCGACTCTTGTTTACTAGATGTCCTTTCTGGCGTTCCCCAGGGTTCTGTTTTAGGGCCTACACTGTTTAATCTTAATATTAATGATCTGGTCGAAGCACTGGAACCAACAGTTTCGATTAGATTATTTGCCGATAACTGTATAATTTTAAAAGATAATAAATCCGTTCATGATCAAATAACTCTAAACGAAAATTTGCAATTTTTGGAACGATGGTGCAATTAATGGGCGATAGCCATTAACTTTGAGAAAACTGTTGTACTTAGCCTCACAAATAAAATTATTAAACTTGAATTTCATTATAACATAAACAGAAACCTAGTCACGCAGGTAAATGAATATAAATACTTAGGCGTAACGATTACTTCCAGACTAAAGTGGACAAGGCACATTGACAGTATATACTGTCAGCGGTGGCGTAGCGGTAGAACATCCGCCTCGCATGCAAGAGGACCGGGGTTCAAATTCCGGTGCCGCCCAATTCTCCACCGGATGAAAAAAAAAATTAAAAATCCGCGTGTCGATGGAATGGCATAAACAGGTTTGGGGTGCGACCAGATTCCGGTGAACACATCCGGCATCGCACTCCCTCACCAGAACAGGAGTTGGCCACCCTGGTGCAGTAATTGGCCGCAACCTCCTATGATGAGCTCCATAAAACCCCGGCCCTCAGTCACCAGTGGCTGCGGAACAACTGACCACGGCGGCGGTCAGACCTGTGACGCAGCAGGGGGTGCTAAGAACTTCTCGCTCCGCTGGACAGGCCGCCTTTGGAAACTGACTCTGGCAACGTTTCACGTTAGAACCCTAGCTAGTGAAGCTAGCTTAGCAGTGCTGTTAGAGGAACTAGAAGGTATGAAATGGGATGTCATAGGGCTTAGTGAGGTTAGGAGGCCGAATGAGGCATATACTGTACTGAAGGATGGGCATGTACTGTGTTATCGAGGTTTACCAGAGAGGCGACAACTAGGAGTAGGTTTCCTTGTCAATAAGTATATAGCGGGTAATATAGATGAATTCTATAGTATTAATGAGAGGATTGCAGGCATCGTAATTAGGCCTAATAAGCGGTATAAACTGAAGGTTGTACAGGCCTATGCACCTACATGTAGTTATGATGACCAGGCAGTTGAAACACATACAAAAATTGTCTATGTACTTCAATGGAAACGTTTATGGTCAGCTATGTCTCTCTATGGACTTTTATAGTCGCCTATAAAGCGCCATTGAAATATTTATAGGCAGCTATAGAAAATTCTATACCACTTTTTCCATAGCTTCTGGACCATACAAAATCTCTTTAGCTAACTATAGAAAACCATATGTCTATGAAGCTATAGGCTATTAGATATACAGTTATCTTTAACTGTCTATAGAAATTTGAATGGCTCTAAAACTACAGACTGCTAACCATAGAATCAGTTTTAGCAGGCTATAGAAAAATATATGCTCCTGAAGCTATAGGATATCAGTAATACCGATATCTTCAGCTGTCTATAGAAATTTGAATGCCTCTAAAGCGACAGACTACAAGCCATATAAGCTGATTTTGCTGGTTATAAAAAAGTGTATGTCCCTGAAGCTATAGACTACTAGTCATACAGTTACCTTGAGCTGTCTATAGAAATGTGAATGTCTCTAAAGCTACAGACTACGATCCATATACGCTTCTTAGCTGGCTATCGAACAGTGTATGCTCCTGAAGCTATAGACTAGTAGTCATACAGTTATCTTTAGCTGTCTATAGAAATTTAAATGGCTCTAAAGCTACAGACTGATAGCCATATAAGCTGTTTTAGCTGTCTATAGAAAAATGTACGCTCCTGAAGCTATAGACTAGTAGTCATACAGTTATCTTTAGCTGTCCATAGAAATGTCAATGCCTCTAAAGCTACAGACTGCAAGTCATATAAGCTGCTTTAACTGGCTATAGAAAAGTGCATGCTCTCGAAGCTATAGACTAGTAGACATGCAGTTATCTTCAGCCGTCTATAGAAATGTCAATGCCTCTAAAGCTACAGACTGCAAGTCATATAACCTGTTATAGCTGGCTATAGAATATTGTATATACCAAAAGCTATAGACCAGTAGGCGTACACCTTTGTATGAAAGTAAAAGTACATATATCGTCGGTTCGAATCTCTCGTGCGACTTGTACTCTGTCTTGATTAAGAGTTTTGTGCTGTGTGCAACTAGAAACCGTATGTAATCAACTACAACGCTATACGAAAAAAAGATTAGGTTACAATCTTGGTATAACTGGTGGGAGCACTGTCGCCGTATGGAAGTACGCCTGCAGTGAGTACCTCCTACCCATGATGGTCTTAGTCGTGGGGACGGCTGGCCAATTTTCTGTTATTTATTCATCGAATTGAAAATAAACGTCCGAAGATATAGAGCATGATACACATATACATACACACTTGCGCATGCACAAACACACGCACGCACGCACATACACACACGCACACGCGCGCGAATATTCTATAGCTGACCATAGAAAATGCTAAAGACTGCAAATACTTATATTAGGACACCAGAATTATTCCATATAGACTTCTATAGCAGGCTATAGCTTTTTGGGCCAAATATCTATAGCCGACAATACACGGGAGTTTTTATTACTGGCGATGAACGTTTGTATGCGGCCATAGAAAATGCTATAGACTGCAGTACATGGGGAGCCCTAAGTCTATAGAATAGGTTAAAGACTTCTATAGAACAGACTATAGAAAAACCTAAAGACAGCCATAGAAGCGGCTATAGATATTTGGGCCAAATATCTATAGCCGACCGTACAAAGGATTTTTTATAGCTGACCATAGGAAATGTTTGTATGGGAAGCTTCTACGAAGATGTAGAATTGGCAGTGCGAAAAATAAAGACGCAGATTACTGTACTAATGGGCGACTTCAATGCCAAGGTAGGAAAAAAGCAGGCAGGAGACAAGGCAGTAGGTGACTATGGCATTGCTTCTAGGAATAACAGGGGGGAGTTACTAGTTGAGTTTGCAGACCGCAATAACTTAAGAATCATGAATACCTTCTTCAGCAAACGGAAGAACCGGAAATGGACATGGAAAAGTCCTAACGGGGAGACTAAAAATGAAATTGACTTCATAATGTGTTCAACCCCCGCCATTGTGCAAGATGTAGAGGTAATTGGGAAAGTGTGATGCAGTGACCACAGGATGGTGAGGTTTCGAATTAGCCTAAATCTGAAGAAGGAACGCAGCAGATTAGTAAGAAAGAAGTCCATCAACGAATTAGCGGTGCGGAGGAGGGCAGAATGGTTCAGGATCTCGCTACAGAATAGATATTCAGCTCTAACCGAGGATGGCGACATTACCCTAGAAGCAATGAACAATAACTTCAGAGATATCATTACTGAGTGTGCGGTAGAAGTAGGCGGTAGGATAGTTAGAGAGGATACCGGTAAGCTGTCTAAGGAGACGAACGATTTGATTAAGAAACGCCAGAATATTAAAGCTTCCAATCCAACAGACCAGATCGAATTGGCCGAGATATCAAAGCTAACCAATAAGCGCAAGGTGATCGATATAAGAAAGTATAACATGGAGAAACTTGAGCATGCTGTAAAGAACGGGGGAAGCCTTAAAGCGGTAAAGGAGAAATTGGGCATAGGCAAAAACCAGATGTATGCGATAAGGGACAAGGCGGGCAACGTCATCACGAATATGGGCAAGATAGTCGAAGTAGCCGTGGATTTCCATACAGATCTCTACAGCAGCCAAAGTAGTCAGCATCGTAACGAAATTGGCGGTAGGGAAAAACAGTCAGACGTTCCACCAGTGACGAAGGACGAGGTCAAGTAAGCATTAGAAACTATGAAAAGGGGGAAATCAGCTGGAGAGGATCAGATAACTACAGATTTGCTAAAGGACGGGGGGGCTATCGTGCTAGAGAAATTGGCCACCCTGTATACGCAGTGCCTGATGTCATCGACGGTACCGGAACCATGGAAAAATGCAAACATTATCCTCATTCATAAGAAAGGGGACTCTAAGGACCTTAAAAATTACAGACCAATCAGCATACTGTCAGGTACGTATAAGGTATTTACTAAGGTAATCGCTAATAGAATCAGGACAACCTTAGACTGCAATTCTGCAAAGGATCAATCAGGTTTTCGGAAACGGTACTCTACTATCGATCATATCCATACCATCAATCAGGTGATCGAAAAATGCTCGGGATATAATCAGCCTTTATACATAGCATTCATTGATTACGAAAAAGTATTTGACTCAGTTGAAACATCGGCGGTGATGCAGGCATTGCTAAATCAGGGGGTAGACGAGCCATACGTGAAATTGCTGGAAGATATACCGGGTGTCCCAGCTAACTTGAACCAAGGGTTACAAAATAATATATTTGAGGTAGGTCAGTGAAACCAGTTGCATACAACTACCAACCTGCTTGCGCACTACAGGCAATTTTTTGTTTTGCATTTAGTTAATTGGCTAATTATGTTAATTTTTCTAATTTAATAAATATTCACCTTAGACAAAAAATGTGAATTGGAAAGTTGTAGATCACCTTCAGAAACCCCCATTCCATTAATTACGATAAAGAAAGTCTCACGTGCGTCTTTTTTTCCGGGCTCAAAAGAAAGCCCACGAAATGCAAATAATACCACGTGACTGGAGCATTTGAGCGCAGCGATTGTGGTGCTCTCAGTCGTGGTTTGAGAGAACGACATCAGCTGCGGCCGTGACCCGTTGGTCCCGTTGCAGCGGCAGGCAGAAATGTTGGCGATGGTTGGAGCGAGTTCGCTCGTCGTCACCGCGATCTTGGCCAAGCATGGGCACAGCAGCAGCCTACATCACGACAGGCGGATGACGATAAAGAACCGGCAAATGAAGGTGCAGCGCTAATTTTAGTCGAGTCACATGATGTCATCTCGCCCCTTTACCCAAGCTTGTATGCGCAGATTCAGTGGCTGATACCTTATCGCTCATCCGTTTGCTGTAAAGTTCGCTGATGGGAGAGAAGGAGGGTTTTTTAGAATCCTGGTGGTGTCGGCTCGCCGCTCTCGCTGCTACTTGCACCGTCACGTGGGCCGGCTGTCTGACGCGTGCGAAGAAGCCATTGCAGGCATATCGGCCTGCCGCTTTAACAGGGCTAAGGAGACACGGCCGCAGCTAATTTCGTTCGCTCAAACCACGACTGAGAGCACCACAATCGCGGCGCAGAAATGCACTAGTCACGTGGTATTATTTGTATTTCGTGGGCTTTCTTTTGAGCCCAGAAAAAATGATACACGTGAGACTTCCTTTATCGCAATTAATGGAATGGAGGTTTCTGAAGGTGCTCTACACGTTTCCAATTCACATTTTTGGTCTAAAGTCGGTATTTAATAAATTCGAAAAATTAACATAATTAGCTAATTACGTAACTGGAAAACAAAATATTGCCTGTAGTGCGCAAGGATGCTGGCAGCTGTATGCAACTGGTTTCACTGACCTACCTGAAATATATTATTTTGTAACCCTTGGTACAAGTTAGCTGGGACACCCGGTATATAGTGGCTGCACAGCCACCTAGTTCTGCATAAAGAAAGTAACAAAATTCCCATAAAGAAAGGTGTTAGGCAAGGAGACACAATCTCCCCAGTACTATTCCCAGCTTCCTTAGAGGAGGTATTCAGAGACTTGGAATGGGAGCAGTTAGGGATAAGGGTAGATGGAGAATACCTCAGTAATCTGCGATTTGCTGATGACATTGCCTTGCTAAGCAACTCGGGTGATGAACTGCAAATAATGATTGATGAGCTAGACAGGAAAAGTAGAAAGGTAGGCTTGAAAATCAATATACAGAAGACTAAGGTAATGTTCAACAACCTCGGGAGGGAACAGCAGTTTACATTAGGTAGCGAAGTACTGGAAGTAGTAGGCGATTATGTCTACTTAGGACAGGTAGTAACCGCAGATCCGGTCCATAAAAAGGAAATAACAAGAAGAATAAGATTGGGATGGAGCGCATTTGGCAAGCACTCGCAGATTACGACTAGCAGCTTACCGGTGTCGCACAAGAGGAAAGTATACAACAGTTGCATCTTACCTGTACTCACCTATGGGGCTGAAACGTGGAGGCTAACCATGAGAGTTCTGCTTAAGTTGAGGACAACCCAAAGGGCCATGGAACGAAAATGTTAGGGGTAACATTAAGAGATAGGAAGCGTGCAGAGTGGGTCAGAGAAATAACTCAAGTTACCGACATTCTAGTGGAAATTGAGAAGAAGAAATGGGCATGGGCAGGACATCTAGTGCGAAGAGAGGATAACCGATGGTCGCTTAGGGTAACAAACTGGATTCCAAGGGAAGGAAACCGTAGCAGGGGGCGGCAGAAAGTTAGGTGGGTGGATGAGGTTAAGAAGTTCGCGGGGGTCAAGTGGATGCCGCTAACACAGAACCGGGTTAAGTGGAGAAATATGGGAGATGCCTTCTCCCTGCAGTGGGTATAGTCAGGCTGATGATGATGATGAGGAATTATGAAGTAAGTCACACACCGGTTTCAGGGCGTACCCTTTGACGGTTGCACCAAAGGAGAGGAGGACAGGAACTGTAAATGGCAATCCTAGGCGAGTAAGAGGTATTTCTAGATAATTTCTTCTCTGAGTAGCATACCTGTGGCAGGAGAGGATGTAATGTTCATTGTTTCCACGTCATTACATGACGCACAAAGATTCGACGGCGTGAATCCAGAGCGACATAAATAAAGATTGAGGGAAGGAATTCTACAATGCATGAGCGTCATGGAACCCTCACAATGCCTCGAGGTACAACATCGGGCATTCCAATGGAAATTTAAATGGTTAAGATCCATAGTCGCAAAGAGTGGCTCATGGCTCAAGGAGTTTAAGGTTTGAAACCGTTCAAAACGGGATATATTTAGCAACATAATATAGGGTACAACATTGAGAGCTGAATTTGTAAATAATCCGCCATTGTATTAGAAGCGATGCCGCAGTGTCCCGGAACCCACTGAAAACGTACTTCCTGAAAATGTAAGGGAAGGAAAAACATCAGGGTTTGTTGCAAAAGAGGGATTTTCGGACTTTCTAATGCTGCTAAGACTGACAGGCAGTCAGAGAGTATGATTACGTGAGTAACATTACCGGGAACGTTTTGAAGGGCCAAACCGATTGCAAGCAATTCAGCAGTAAATATTGGTGTGTAATCAGGGATCCGTACAGAAAAACTCCAATCAAGTGTTTGGGAGTAAATCCCTATTGCTGCTTTTTCATTTCGTTGTGAGACATCTGTGAAAATAGGTACGTGTCGTGGATACTGTAATAGATAATCTTCAAGGTGCCCCTCTATTAACGTGGCAGTCAATGTTTTGCATTAGATGGCAACGAATGGTCAAAGCACAGTGTGGAAGTAGCTTGAACATTGCCAACACGTCTTACTGACGTAAGCGAAACTGCAATTTTGGACAGCAAGAACTGAGTAAATACAAATGGTGGTTGCTTATATTGCGGCCAATGATAATCTAGAAACTGAGATTGGTGTGTAATAAAAATGGGAGAAGCCACTCCAGACAGAGATTCCAGTGCTCGTAAAAAGGTTCGCACAGTGAGCAGCTCAAATCGAGATTTCAAGTCACGTACACGGGCCTCTAAATAGAGGACTGCATTTGAAACTGTTTTTGGCAACCCCAAACATAGTTATAAAGCGCGCCTCTCCAGTAGCAACAAAGGTCGTAGTTTGTATTTAGGACTGCCCGAGAAAAGAACATAGCCGAACTCTAGAATTGGTCTCAAATAAGTTTTATAGAGAAACAAAAAAGTATCTCTACGCATACCAAATTTCTTATGGCTAATTCTAATCAGGCGACCAAGGGCTCGCTCACCTTTCAGGCAATTACCTTTGATATGAGGCCGCCAGTCTAATTGGGAGTGGTAGAATACACCAAAGTACTTTAACAATTCAACCTGTGGGATTTGTGAACCGCAATACGCAAGGGAGATATATAGAGGGTGTGCCGATGGGAAAACGAGCACTGAGGATTTCTTCACGTTGAAAATAATTTTACTTTTCCGAGCCAAACTTCAAGGGCATTCAAGTAGGCTGGCAATAGCTGATATAAAGAATGAACATCTCGTGCAGAAGAGAAAAAGGCAATATCATCCGCATACACGCACACTTTTATATTTAGATGAACTGGAATATCTCTCATTAATATAATAAATAGCAATGGAGACAGCACCGATCCCTAAGGCACGCCTGTAGTTTGACAATAATTTTCCGAAGTTATAGAACCTCTCTTGCAGAAAAACTTTCTATTGCTTAAGAATTCTTTTAGCCATGCAGACATGTGAAAAGGTGACCTAATTTCGTTTATCTTATTCAACAGTATAGAGTGTTCTACACTGTCATATGCTTTGGCGATATCCAAAGTGACCAATGCCTTCACTTCTTTCTTCTTCATTGCTAACCTAATTCTACTCTCCAAATCCATATGAGCCGTCCAAATCGAGCACCCTTGACGAAACCGAATTTGTGTATCACTAAATGCATTCAGGGTCATCACATGGTTTGTCAGGCGCAGGTGAACTATGCGTTCAATAAGTCCCCTAGATTTGAAGTTAGAGAAATTGGCCGAATATTATCCAAATCAAAGCCTTTTTTCGGATCTTTGAGACTTGGTATAATTATTGCAACTTTCCAGTCTTGAGGTAACCAAGCAGTTTCTAGAGAAAAATTGACAATATTCAACACTTCCAAGCTGTGGTCTTGCACTAAAGCTTTCAGCATAGCCACTGTAATGCCGTCACAACCAGGAGCTGCAGGTTTCATAGCAGCCGCTATACAATGCAATTCCGGTGGCTCCTCTGCAACGAAATCAGCACGTGGAGTAGGTCGAAGTAACGGAGCCACCATTTGCGCTTGAAAGCGAATAGCAAGACCGTTCGCAATATGTTGAAGTTTCTCTTTTGCTTCATTGGGTGATAACACCTTGACTCGGTTATATGTGGTGGAGAAGAACTTTGGTTGCGTTCCATGAGCCTATACAATGCCTTCCGTTTAATTGGATTAGGGCGATAAATATTCATATTAGCATTATACTCATCCTTTGTTATACGAATAGTTTTTTTTAATGAAGCCGCATAAAATTTATAATTTATCCAATTTTGGGGACACTGGTTATGGGTAAGGCTCTTCCACGCAGCTTTTCTACGACGGAATGCTTTCTCACATTCTTCGTTGTACCATTGGCATGACATTTTGTTAGGGACAGACGATTTCACAGTGAACACTGAACGCTCAGTGCCATCTAGCACCGAAGAGAGTGCTTGTTGAGCACGTTCAGAATGCTGAGATGATGCTATGGAGGAAAAAGAGGAATTCACAAACTTTTTAAATAGTTTATGGTTGACAAATTTTGTTCACAATTAGGGGAGTAGATTCTATGATAAACGTAACTGAAAAGTGGTCGCTAGATCTACCACAATCCACCGTAGTCCATGATGAGACCCTTAATCCATTTGCTGCTGACGCTAAATCAATTACTGACCTAGAAGCTGCTCGCATGTAGGTTATGCCTGGACTATTACAGCAATGCACATCATTTACACACATCCAGTTCCAAAGTCGCTACCCAGATATATCTGAACGGTAACCCCAAATAACATGGTGTGAATTAAAATCGCCAGCAATAATCAGTCCGTTGGTCGAACTCAACAGATCACTTAAACAATCTGTTGTACGGACACCTGTTGGGAAGTAGACATTTGCAATAGTGAGAGGAGCAGACTATGGAATTCCGATATCAACTGCAAGCAGTTCGCAGTCTTGTCGTAGAATTCTGTGTGACACCTTCGCCCGATGAATTGTTTTTTGACGAAATTTATGTTAGCAAGCCGCCACCCCGGCCGCCAGTGCGATCTTATCTAAAAGTTCTAAAATACTTTAGAGGAAATGGCCGATTTGGCAAAAGTCAAGTTTCTTGTAATAAAACTATGTCTGGGCTGAAATTTGAGATAAGATTCTGTAAATCGTGAAACGAAGATGCAATTGAACGACAATTCCACTGTAGTACTTTTAACCCCGCCATGATTATTGTAGAATCCGGGAGGCTGTAACTGCCTCCTTTAAGACATCAATGTTATTCTGAAAATTAGGGGAACCTTTTTTAATTTTAGTGTTAGAATGGGCGGATTTCGAGGGAGAGGAAGAAGCGCGACGCTTCTGGGATGAACATGTCATCTCTACATCCAATGGGTAAACGGTGGACACGTGGGTATCCACAGGACCCTGACTCTGTACTTTCTTTGCAGAAAAAGGAGCAGGCGTCGTCTGGGTAGAATCTCCCTCAACAGAGGCCCTAGCAACCATAGGAGCATGGCATTCAGCTATAATAGGGTTGCCAACTTGCAAAGCTGCAATTTCGCTCGAACCAATCTTTGTAGCTATGACCTGTGACACAGCTTCTGTAAACGTGCTTAACATACGCTTGAAGAAACCCTCAAGAGATTTCTCTATAGCTGAGGCAACCGACTTTGTCATTCCTGTTTCCACATCCGAAGCTATTGTTTTTGCACAAGCTGCATACGAATTCCTCTTATGGTCTAGCTGTGCATAGGCATCTGCTCAAGAACACTTTTTATGCTGGATAATGTTAAGAACAGTTTGTACATCTGCGCGTTTTGAGCATGAGCCATCATCAGCAGGGTGATCTGCGTGACATAGTGCGCAAATTACCACAGCAGAGGTGCACATGTCAGATGAATGGTTGTCTCCGCACAGTCTGCAGCGTGATGCGGATTTGCACGCCTTGCTGCTGTGTCCGAATCGCCAGCAGTTTTTGCACTGCAAAGGGCGAGCCTGCAGGGGATCTACACGGTACACAATGGGCCATATCTTAATCTCTGTTGGACAGTTAGCCCCGGCATCCTTCGCTATCATCGATTCTGTCGGCACCCTAAATCCACCAGCATCCCTTCTGCAACGGAATAGTGATAAGATGCCAATGCCAGCCTCATTAAATTCCTCAATCATTTCTTGCGGAGAAGCCGACGAATCCACGCCGCGTATAATAATACCTTTTGCACATGCCAGCTGTTCATGTATAAAAGGTTTTACTGCCAGTGATGCAAGCGATGTGCATCGAAGCAAGTCAGACACACACTGTATATTCGATGACTTACATAGGATACCTCTCCTGCCAAACGGAGGCACCTCAGAGATTTCTAGGCAGTGGGGGGTGACAGCCTTCCGCTGCTCCTGGATTATTTTTGGATTTTCCAACTTCAGGAATCCATCCCCAATTGGTACAAATGCCACCGGTATTATCTTTATTCCATTTCGTTTGAACGATTCCAAGTCCAAGCTTTGGGCCGGCAGACTGGCAAACCAGGATGCCGAACCCCCACCTGGGGAAGCTAGAGACATTATAGGCCTAATTGTACATGAATCCTAGGTTCGGTTTAAAACAAATACTTGCCAATCCCCCGAAGTGAAATGGCCTCGCCAGAGAGAACGGTCTGGCTTGGAGACAAGATAGGATCCAGCAGTCAGGAGAAAAAAGCAGAACAGCACTCCAGCACAGTAGCACAGCACGGTCACTCGAAGAAGAAAACCGCAGCCACCATCAAGGCGAACATAACCTCTTCTTCCGATCTTGCAGACATTGGAAGAGCGCTGCGCAATTCATCGTCTACGCCAACTAGCCACTGATCTCCGCTTCGTCGTCAACTATAGTTAGCATAATATGATGTTCGCCCACCCGTACCATCTACCTAAAAGAGCGCACCGTCGTGTGATTTACTGGTTTAGGAAGAAAATTTTGCAATGAATACTTTGAAATACCCATGATGTTCAGGATTGATGCTTCGAACAAACTGCTCAGTCTTGGCTCCAGAATAAATATAAATTTCTTTTCGCTGCCCCTTTTGATAACACCGATGAAATAGGGCATTCGAGGACGCGGAACCCAGTGACCATTCTGTGCCTTGTCATACCTTCCACATACCACCTGAGGGAGGTATGCTCGGAAGTTTTTTTTCAAAGCGCTGACGACACCGGGTTTACGAGAAAATGGGGCTTCTTAACGCAGTCGCGTTCAAATAACTGTAAGCAAGGAGGCCAGGTTTCTCCAGCGATGTTGCTGCGAATGAGCCGATGTACTGAGAAGCTAGGGCTGGGAAGGAATGGGGGAAAATGCTACGCAGCTACACAGTTAGTTACAACAGTTGATGAAATTTCTAAAATCAAAGATATTGGAGGACAAGTTGACATTGTTTTACTAGATTACTCAAAAGCCTTCGACATTGTGCCTCATAATAAGCTGATCCCTAAAATGCAAGTGATTGGTGTGCCTAGTGAAATTTTACATTTGATATCCTCTTATCTCACAAAGCGTAAACAGTTTGTTACTGTTAATGGTGTCGACTCTTGTTTACTAGATGTCCTTTCTGGCGTTCCCCAGGGTTCGGTTTTAGGGCCTACACTGTTTAATCTTAATATTATTGATCTGGTCGAAGCACTGGAACCAACAGTTTCGATTAGATTATTTGCCGATGACTGTATAATTTTAAAAGATAATAAATCCGTTCATGATCAAATAACTCTAAACGAAAATTTGCAATTTTTTAAACGATGGTGCAATGAATGGGCGATGGCCATTAACTTTGAGAAAACTGTTGTACTTAGCATCACAAATAAAATTATTAAACTTGAATTTCAGTATAACATAAACAGAAACCTAGTCACGCAGGTAAATGAATATAAATACTTAGGCCTAACGATTACTTCCAGACTAAAATGGACAAGGCACATTGACAGTATATACTCTACACAGCACGTAAAAAGCTGGGTTTTTTAAAACATCGAATGGGTGAGTGTCCAAGCCCATTAAAACGTAAGGCATACAAAGCATATATCAGACCAACACTTGAATATGCCTGTGTGGCATGGGACCCTTATACATCGAATGACACTCAAAACTTGAGAATATTCAATGCTCAGCAGCCCGTTTTATTTTTAATCGATACAGACGCCGTGACTCACCTTCATATGATACTTCTCGCCGGCCTTGATCCACTTAATGAAAGCAGAAAGAAAGCCCGTCTAGCCTTACTTCAATCGTTATATTTTCACACCTGGCATTAAACCTGACACTTACCTGAAAAAAGATTTCTCCTGACCCTCTCGCCATAAGCACTGTCTTGCCTTGTCATCTATATTCCTAACGCCTCTGTAATATCCGATTCGCTCGTGACATTACATTCCTAGGATCTAGGGATCTAAGGGAGGCGGACTGCCGCCTTGTAATTTTCAAATGAACACTCAAAGAATGATGGCGTGACAAAGAAATAATACAAAAAAATGGATGTCCCGAAGCCAAAGAAGACCCTCAAGGTTAAGGTGGGCGGCGAGGGAGTGGCAAGAAGGTATGTAAAGGCAAGTAGGGACCTCAGATTCTGTCTCTCATGGGGAAAATGCTGTCCAGAGCATATCTGGCCGCAATCACGTTCGTCGTTCATGAAACCAGCGCCACTAAAGTTCCTTTCGCTGCGGGCACTTGTGGCTGGTATGCACAGAACCTTTTTGGCCAGGAGAGAAAGGCATGGAAACTCTTCGGCATGAGTCTTCCACCACAGCCGCACACTGTCATTGCTGTTGCTGTATGTGTCAGCGAGTAGCTGCCCAGCTCGTCTTCATCAGCTTGAGTTTCGACGGTGTCGTGCCACTGCTGACACTCATGCATCAGCATTTGTCGCTTCGCACATGATGATTGGTTGCTGGTAGTTTTTTCTCCTGCAGAACGTGATGGCATATCCTACAGCGTTTCCCTCATTTTCTCGCAAACAGCGATGCAATGTTGTAGTGTTGCAATTGAAAGGAGTTCCCCGGGCTACATTTTACTTTCAAATGTTCATTCATTCTTCATCTCATATCCTACTGATGCCCTGAGGCAATAAATATCGACAAAAAAAAAGAAAAAAATACCTGCATTGCTCTTCTCTTCAGAATGATCATTTGTGAGTTGGCTGTAGAAGGTGCAATGTGTTTCTTCAGCTTCGTAAAGAAAAGAAGAACAAGTGGCAATGTTGGCTGCTTGCCTTGTTCAAGCTTATCGGTTGCCTCTTCGAACGGCTCAAGGAAGTCAGCAATGTCCGTCAATCTCACCTTGCAGACATCCTCCATCAGGGACTTCTCTCTCGATTCAAGCAAGGTTTCAATGTCTTCGTATTGAGTCAGAACTGATCTTATCATTGCAAGCTTTGCATTCCATCCCGTGCTCACTTCCTGGCACACGGTGTGTGGAAGCTTGCTTACGAGGCCGCTTTGCTTTAAAAAGTGACGGCAGCCTTCATTTTCGGCATTTGCTCGCGCAGCTCAGCTCAGATCTTCAGAAAGATAGGCATTCTGAGTACAGTGTTCGCGATGTGAGCGCTACAACTCATTCTTGTGTAAGGGCGGAGGGCACTGATAATATTGGCGCCCTGGTCAGTGGCAAAGACAGAATTTTTAAGAGGGCTTCGTCAGAACCCATCTTCGTGTACCGGCGCAGAAGTTACTTCCGAATGTTCTCGCCTGCCTTTTCCTCGGGAGGAAAGTCGCTTGTGAGCAACACCAGGCTTTTCAACTTCCAGGTATCGTCGACGTAGTGGGCAGTTGCAGTAATGTACGAAACCTTCATATAATCATCTGCCCACGGCGAAGCAACACCGACATTCCTCCATTGCAGCTTCGATGCTTGGTTTTAATGCTTCACGATGTGCCACTTCACTAACCTTACGGGACTCAGTAGTAGGATATGTGGAATCACATTCTTTGCTGACACGCTGCCAAACCGCGCACCGACAGCGATCAGTTCATAGACAACCTTCAAAAATCCATCTTCACATACGACGTAGAATGTCCTCATGTCTTTCGCGAACCAACAAACACAAGGTGTTGTCAAGATTTCTTTCACAGTGACAGGAACACCTGTTTATTTATATTTTTTTTTCACTGAAGAAAGAAGTAATGGCAGCACACTCTGGCGTTGACTTGCATTTGTGACGGCTCAGATGGGATGTCAGTGTTTTGCCTCCATCGTAGGTCAAGAAGCGTTTGCAGTCTTTGCATTGCACATACCCTACTGGTGGCAAGTTATGAGCAGATGTATGAATACCTTGATATAAGTGCCGGAATGCCTTGGTAAGTACACAGGGGTGCAGTTTCCGTGCACGGAGACAGTGACTCTTAAGTGGTGTATAGACATCTTATATCCCGCTGTTTGCCGAAGGAGTCCCACCTTGTAACCCGAGCGTGCCCAGCAACCGTATCTGCCGCCGCCGCAGCGAGGCGACGTCGTGGCGCCAGCGGCCTGCACCTGTGGCCGCGGCGGCCACACCATTCGTCGGGGTCGCGTTCTCCGCAACACAACCACACCGCCATCCGAGACGGATATCCAAGGTCGGGCGATGCGTGCCGTCGCGGTGTAAGCGGTCGATAGACCACATTTCGTCGCATGCTTTCTGCTTTTCTTTTTTTCCTTAACACTGTGTAAAGGGTAGGGGCAGGCAGGGTGGCGGTGCTGTTTCGAACTATGCACGCTTGCTTCCTTATGGCCTACGCTGCCCGTGGCGACAGCGGAGGGAGCGCTAAAGATATGACTGCTCCACTGCGCAGCTCGTCATATAAAACACATCGCCCGCTTTTACAGCTCAAGATGCGCCCGGTATATGACACAACTACAGTCACGGAAAATTGTCTGTCAATATGTTACGCAACATCTTGTGTAATTTCATAGCTTAAATCCAAAAGTCAACGTTTACGCGCCGTTTGCTCACACTACAGAGCTGCAAGTGTGTAGGTGCACGTGGCGCGTATGCTTGAGCGTGTGTATTGAATATTTATTTATTTATTTTTTCGTCCAAGGCCATAGCAAGAGGCTTTTAGTACATTTAGAGCAGCGAACATATATACATATCTTCCACGAGCAGCACGACAGGACATACAAGTATACGTACAAGAAAAGAGAAAACATTACGACGTACAAAGCAAAAAGATCATCCATAACAAACAACTTCACAATGCAGTGCACACCGCGCAAATTACAAAATACTGCACGTGACCGTTTTCCTGTCAACAGGTAGCAGTTACGGCTCATGCACCGCTATCATGAATATATTAAATGCTCGACTTCTGAGAGGAATGAAGATAGAAATTATTGCACGCGAGTAATGCGATGTTCTAAGCGATTCCATTCACTGATGGCGAGAGGAAAGAAGGAATGCTTGAATGTGTCATGTGTGCAAGTGTTTGTGCCAAGATGGTCGCGATTCTCAGAACGATGTGCATTTTCGCCAGTCTATTTTGTAGCGGTTGTGTATTAACTGAAACAGGAACTTCAGGCGCGCTTGTTTTGCCCAAGATGATAAGGTAGGAAGGCCGCATGAGGCTGCAAGCAAAAACGGAGAATCGGTGCGCTTGTATATGTTATATATTTCTCGTAATGCCACTACACAGCTTCTAGTTTCTTCATGTTGTTACCGAATTAGGTAGCCAGACAGTATTCGCGTATTCTAAAATTGGCCTTACGAATGTTGTGTGTGCTAGGAGTTTAGTGGATACTGGGGTGAAACTTAGGCATCTCCGTATACAGAAACGTTTTCGCAAAGCAGCTGATGTGATGTCAGTGATGTGAGAGTCCCACCTCAGGTCAGATGACAGCGTGATACCAAAACATTTATGGTGCCTAACATCTGTTAATGGCTTGGCTTGGCAAAGGTCGCGCTCCACCTTGGCTTGCAACACAACACGAGTGGAATTCCTCGACCGAACGTCGAGTCGGCGTTCTCGCCGCACAACCATACAGCTCGCCCACGCAAGCTTCGCTGATCCGATCACGTCATACGTGTTCATCATCAGTCTCCGGCCTTGATCCAAGCCGTGAGATCCAAGGCACCGACCGGCAGTTGCGTAGAAGTGGTTGTCTGGCACGCGGCGAAAAAGTGTTGTCTTACACGTACCGCCGCGTTTTACCGGTAAATTAAGGAGCTAGCCGTGCGCGGATCCGCCGCCGCGGCGTCGCCTCTCGAGTGGAACACCCGGCCACGTGGAGTGGAGCTGAGTCTTCGATCTTAACAACATGTAAATGTTTGTGGGCTTCAGTTTGCGTCGCAGTGAGGCGCCGCTTCCGTGCACCGTCTTGAGCGCTGCTTTCTCTTCTACAAATTTGCTGATTGTGGATACAATTCGCGAAGTTAACGAATGAAAATGGTCATGGAGTATAGAATTAACTACAGTGAACTGAAATCAACGATTGCTTACATCGCAAGATGCGCGTACAATCATCACGATGCGCCGGAACGATCCTGTCCGCAGACCAATGCTATCAGCGGCCGGCAGCAGTCGTGGGTGCTACTTGCTGTAAGTACGGCCTCCAAACGCACGTCTTATCTGATGCATTTTACTCAGACAGGCTTCCCTAATAAGCGACGACAAAAACAAAAAAGAAAATATACGAATCTGTATTATAATATTGAAAGCGTTGACTTGTTCAAGAATCAGGTGTGCCATCCGCCGAAACTATCTAGCGACGAGTACGGCAGGCAGGCAGCATCGCATATCATCGCCAGCTGTGGAAGGCGGCCTTTCCGAAGGTGTACGCTTTGTGCAGGCTTGCTGCTGTTGCACAAGTACAGCAGGCAGTCCTTCTCATAGTAACGTTTTTCTTTTTTTTTTATACGGACGTAAACTGTATCAAACCAAGGAGCGCTACGCGGCCGGCTCACGACTCCGTGGTCCCGGCTGCGGCGACGGACAACCAACGCGGATCACCGGCGCGCCGTCTGCGCCATCCTTCAGAAATTGTAGTCAATTAAAAAGTCAATAAAGGATAGTTTAAGCTGTAGACGATTTTATTTTCGATGCCTGGGCACAGCCATCTAAGTTCGATGGTGGCGCCCCGTACGAGCTAAACTGCGGGAGCGTCCGCTCCAGCTCCTCTTGACGCCATCTTGGGCTGTGCTGTGCGTGTTAATGCTGCGATGCGGCGGTGTAAAATTGCTGTTTCGCGGTGCTCGTGAAAGCTATCCGAAACCTTGGCGCTCTTTTATGTTTTGTTTGAGCGCGCCAGCAAACCATATACCATCCGTTTGGCATGGCGGCAGCTGTTGGAAACAGCACTATAGCGACTAGGGCGACTGCGAAGGACTGCGCTGCGCTTCCGTAGGCCGAACTCGCCAGGTTAACTGTGAGAATGTATCTGTTGTATTTATCACGACACCTGCATTTTAAATTAAATTTTACGATCGCAATGGTAACTGTACACACAAAGACACAGCGAATGAACCATACGGGCAGCTACCAAACGCGGAATAGAGATGCTGCGAAAGATGCTTTTCAGTCATCGCCACATTGATTCAACGTGAATTGCGACCCTTTTCGTGTCGTGTATTTCCTCTCGACAGTGGATATGTATATTCGATGTTGCGCTGGTTTCATTTCGTATGAAAGGCACGGACAGCCATCACGGTTAGTACGCCGCTAACAGCTGCTATCGCGTACCGAGCTTGGCGAATGCATGTGTGTCTGGGGTCCGCCGGCTACTTAGTGCGAAAAGCATACGATCCAGCCGTCCCGCTTTACAGTGTATACTTTCAAGTTAAACCACGGTTCAAAGATAGCCCATAAAAGAAGTAGTGTGTAAGGTACAATCCGTCAACGTTTTTATGCTGCCTTGGTGTACGTCCGGCGGCACAGCGATATACTATCTCCGTCCCGCTGTAGCATCATTGTTTGCACGACGTATGGCTGAGCAGAACGTCGAAACCTGCGCGCTCCCAGCTGCACCAAGAACGAAGATGACAAATGCGCAGCGCATAACCAGCGCTTACGAAAAGCGCCGCCGCCGGCTTGCGCGGCGGACGACGGCACTCGCGCCGAGCGCTATACTCTCTACTCGTCGCTAGGCCTAAAATTTTCGCACCGAAGGTACAGGGTGGTCCACTCTAAGTGCGAACACGGCTCCGCGGAGCGCGGCCACGCGGAGCCGTGTTCGCACTTAGAGTGGACCACCCTGTACATCCGACGGCGCTATGTAATTGTTCAGCGCTAGAGTAAATGGTATCTTGTGGAACTGCCTTACTGCCGATCTCATTGTATCAGTTTCGACAAACTTGTTTTTATTGCAGTTAACAACACAGTTTATGGGTCAGAGATCCACAAGAATTTTTTTTTTTGCTTTCGGCTTACTGTTTGAGCGCAGAACAGATTTTAGCACGCCCTTCTGGCGCTGGCGGAAGCGATCCACGGTACTGTTGGCGCGGAGGGCTTGCGGGAGGTACGGCCTGCCCGGCCTTCGTGTTTACTACGGTGGAGGAACTACAATGGACATCAAAATCGTGAGTCCGCCATTGGTCCTAAGTCTGTCAGGACGGACTGGAGAACAGTGAAGCAGAAACATATCACAGCCGCACTCGGACTGTCGTTGCTTGCCGCATACGCTCTCGGCAATCATCTTGCGATTTCTTTTATTGTTTGTGGAGTCCACAAACACGCATTGCTGTTCGGATTACAATTACCACTGAAAGGGACGCAAATAATTGAATTTAAGTCTCTCAAATGACAATATACCGCGATGCAAGGCCGCTTTGCTAATCACGAAGCCCACTCGGTACTATAGCAACAAAGGCGTACTCGACAATTGTTTACATCGCAGCATGTACGTGCAATCCACACGAAGCGCCGGTGTGCGCGGCCGGAGCAATTTGGTCCCACTGCTCATGACCGCCGCCGCGTGAGCGCTCCCATGCATGCGCTTCCTGCAAGACGCCACAACGTGGGTTTGCAAGATTAAAAAAAAAGTATCTGAAAGTAGGAAATGCGCAGAAATGAGTCAATGAGCTCAAGTATGAGTGCATTGGTTGGGGTGTTGTCGCCCGTAAATTCGCCTGGCTGGCGAACAGGCCAAACAGCTTTGACGGACACTTGTTTCCTGTTTGTTTCGGTTGCCGAACACTGTCACACCTAGGTAATACTGCAGCAACCTGTTCAGCTTCCCGGCTGTTCGTGCGGTGGCATGCTGTTGGGGAACAAATTGGTTCCGAAACTTGTTGGCGGCTCGTTTGGCGAACTTATTTGGTTTGTGTCACTGTTTTGTTTCCGCAGTGCGGCACTGATTTCGAAAATGAATTGCGAAACTTGTACAAGCCGCCATTAACCGCGGTGTCGCCGGCAGAAAACTTTCAGCTTGCTAGGCTGCATGACGCGGGGCATGGTGCAAGAAGCAGCCGGGCCTACTCCGAAATGTTTTTTTTTTTTGTAAAATTAAAAATGTGATGGGGGTTGATTGGCGAATTTTTAAATATCACTGAATAAAGTCTTGTGGCCAATTTGTACCACTTTTCTTCCAGAAACACGTCGGCAATAAATTCACGATTCGGAAAGCAGGCGCGACAAAAGGGGGCTGACGGCTGCAGACGGTTAGGAATACGCATACAGGTTTACATGTTACCTTCGCAAACCTACGAGTCCCGGCACTCTTTGTATCATCGCGGCCGTTAATCACAAACCTCAAAGTGCGGGTATCGAGCACCGCTTCGATACCTGCACGCCTTCACTGTTGCGCCAAGGACGGCGGAGAGAAATCGGACACGCGTTTGCTGTTAGAAACCTCTTAGTTCGTCGTACAGCACCGACAGTAGAACAACTTGCTAATATACCCAACCTCTGCATACCTACTACAAGCAAATGTAGAAAATGTGGACGAACGCGGCATGTTTTTCTAAAGCGAGAAGGGCGCTGTCGCAGGGACTATAGAGTACTGCACGGGCCTTAAATATTTACCCGGGCCCGGCAGGATTTTTTAATACTTGGCCATGTCCGGCCTGATATTTAAATCTAGGCTCGGACCCGGCCCGGCCCGAAGAAGCTCTGATTTACCCGGCCCGGGCCGCTAGGTGGACAGGGTCCGACTCAGGCCCGGAAACCCGTGTGCTAAGTCCGCATCGGTAAAGCCGAAATATTTTGTTACTACGAATCTCAATAAAAAAAAAACACCTTTATAACTTTAAAAAATTGCAACACTACATTCTGCAGAGATAGCAGCAGTTCAATAACTGTAATTTCATTATTTTGTCTGGTAACTGGTAATGTGATAAATTACTTTAGTTCAATAATTTTGTATCAAACGTAACTAGTTCCTTTCGAACTGCTTATCTAAGTGCAGCTTTACTCTTTATAAGCAAGTCAACGTACGCCCGGCTGGGGCCTCGAGAGTAGGAATGAAGCGCGGCAGTCTTGGGCCAGCGTAAAAGACCAGCCAGAAGGGGTGAAAATGATAACTGACTTCCTCCGAAGGGCCGCCGAAGAGGCAGGTATAGGACAGGACGGAGTTCTTCAAAGTTAGCACTGAGCAGCGCTTTGTGGCACGCCCAAGGTTGCGCCGTCTAGGGCGGTGTGGTGCCTGGTTGTCTGATACAGAATTGGAGGGAAGGCAAAAGAATGTGTCTGTCAGAGCATCTCGCGGCTGGCTGCAGTTTCGTTGAAGCCGTTTTTTAGTTTTTGTTTATATATCAAGACCGCAAGTAATATAAGAGTAATTGTATTACTTTTCGAAACTATCTGTAATGCAATATCAATTTTTGGGACAAATAATTTGAAGTGTAATTTAATTACTTTTGTGCTATTTTCCGGATAGTAATTGGTAATGCAGTTCAATTCGTTTTCAGCCCCTCCGTGGTGTTGCAGTACGTGGTTAAGGCTCTCGACTACTGCGCCCAAGGATGCGGGACCGAATCCCTACCGCGGCTGCTGCTTTTTGATGGTTGCGAAAAGCAAGGCGCCTGTGTGCTGCGCGATGTCAGCGCACGTGAAAGAACCCCAGGTGGTCGAACTTTCTGGTTCTCTTAACTACAGCGTCTCATAGCCTTAGTCGCTGTGGGATGTTAAACACTATAAACCAAACCAAATTCGTTTTCAAAAGTAATTTTTCCATGTATGACGCTCTGAGCTTTTTTTTTTTACCTTTTTTTTTTCTTTTAAGCAGTACGAACTTCTAAGCAGAGCGCAATAACTTAAAAACCGTGAATACCTTCTTCAGCAAACGGAGCAACCGGAAATGGACATGGAAAAGTACTAACGGAGAGACTAAAAATGAAATTGACTTCATACTCTGTTCAACCCCCGCCATTATGCAAGATGTAGACGTAATCGGGAAAGTGTGGTGCAGTGACCACAGGATGGTGAGGTCCCGAATTGGACTAAATCTGAAGAAGAAACGCAGCAGATTAGTAAGAAAGAAGTCCATCAACGAATTATCGGTGCGAGGGAGGGCAGAAGCTTTCAGTATCTCGCAACAGAATAGATATTCAGCTCTAACTGAGGATGGCGATATAAGCAATAAACAATAATTTCAGAGATATCATTATTGAGTGCGCTGTAGAAGTAACCGGTAGGATAGTTAGAGAGGATACCAGTAAGCTGTCTAAGGAGACGAAAGAGTTGATTAAGAAATGCCAGAGTATGAAAGCTTCCAATCCAACAGACCAGATAGAATTGGCAGATATATCAAAGCTAATCAATAAGCGCAATGTAGCCGATATAAGAAATTATAACATGGAGACAATTGAGCATGCTGTAATGAACGGGGGAAGCCTAAATGCGGTGAAGAAATTGGGTATAGGGAAAAATTAGATGTAGGCGCTGAGGGACAAGGCGGGCAACGTCATATGGACAAGATAGTCGAAGTAGCCGAGGAGTTCTATACTGATCTCTATAGTAGCCAAAGTAGTCAGGACTGTCATGAGATTGGCGGTAGGGGAAAACGGTCAGACGTTTCACCAGTGACGAAGGACGTGGATAAGAAAGCAATAGAGACTATGAAAAGGGCGAAAGCAGCTGGAGAGGATCATATAACTGTAGATTTGTTGAAGGATGGGGGGGATAACGTGCTAGAAAACCTGGCCACCCTGTATACGCAGCGCCTGGTGATATCGACGGTACCGGTATCGTTGAAGAACGCAAGCATTATCCTCATTCATACGAAAATGGACGCTAAGGAGCTTAAAAATTACAGACCAATCAGCGTACTGTCTGTTACGTATCAGGTATTTTAATAGAATCAGGACAACCTTAGACTGCAATCAAGCAAAGGATCAAGCAGGGTTTCGGAAACGGTACTTTACTACCGATCATATCCGTACCATTAACCAGGTGATAGAAAAATGTTCGGAATATAACCAGCCTTGATACATAGCATTCATTGATTACGAAAAAGCATTTGACTCAGTAAAAACGTTGGCGATTATGCAGGCATTACGAAATCAGGGGGTAGACGAGCCGTACGTGAAAGGGCTGGAAGGGTACATATATATATATATATATATATATATATATATATATATATATATATATATATATATATATATATATATATATATATATATATATATATATATATATATATCTGAAGTGCGAACGCGTTGGGTCCTGGATAAGCAAATAACGGAAGGTGGTCACGGTGAAAAAAACTTTACTGCTGACGTTTCAGCCGGGTCCGGGCTTTGTCGGAGTGAGTCAGTATTAAAGTGTTTTTCGCCCTCACCATATTCAGTTTATATATATATATTATATCATACGGGCTACACATTGACACAAATACTTGAAAAAAAACAACAAACCTGCCTTGAATTAGGTCAATTTAGCGCTTTTTCTGCCTTTTTGTTTTGTCAGTGTGATAGCTTGATAGAATCTCCGTTCAAATGTCACGTAGTGATGACAAGGCCGTAGACACCAAAAGAAGACACAGGCTTCATGGTACTGAAATTAACTCTTTATTTGGCTGACTTGCGCCCGCAAAGGAACTAAGCAACCCGGCGGCGGCGATAGCAACAAACGTGCTTGTCAATCGTCGAACAAAGATTGCCCGTCGCACTCGCCAGCGCTCAAATTAAAGGCTCCTCAGAGCAATCTAGATAACGTCGCAACTGCTACAAGCAGAAGCTGGAACATTGTAGAAAGACACACGAGTGGCTGGAATATTCGAGACAGATCTCGGTGCATCTTGCACTAAAACAAAACTGATAAAGGTGTGACTCGCGACATCGAGCATTAACAAACAAGGAATACAGAACTGATACGCGATCCAGAATCAGAGTGATAAGGCCGCATGCTGGCGGCTGGTAAAAAATACAACAAATACAGTTTTGAAGGTTTCGCGGCACAAGATTGCTGTCGGTAGCCTGCCCATCGTGGCTCGGGCTTTCTGAGCTCTGGCAGAATGCGCTGACTCAGTTTTCTGAATACGCTGATAGTGGCATACGTCGGCCGCTCATCTCGAGACGGGAAGCGTGCGCGCTTCGTTAATTCAAAACGAGTTTGGAAGTGCTGCAATCCTTTGGGGCAACCCCACTGCCACGTGCTATTTTTCATATCTGTCGGGTTTCCTTTAAATGCTGGAAAAGGATCACGTAGGAGGTAGGTTAATATTGTTTGTTTGTTTTGTGGGGATTAACGTCCCAAAGCGACTCAGGCTATGAGAGACGCCGTAGTGGAGGACTCCGGAAATTTCGTCCACCTGGGGTTCTTTAACGTGCACTGACATCGCACAGAACACGGGCAAAATGCTTTTCGCTGCCGTGGAAAAGCGGCTGCCGAGGCAGGGATTTGATCCCACACCCTTGGAAACAGCAGTCGAGCGCCCTAACCACTGCGCCACCCCCGCGGAGAGGTGGGTTAAAAAAAAAAAACTGGACAGGTTGTACCTTAGCCTTCTCGCAACGTAATGAAAGCCACTTAGCTCTCAAGCGAATAATAATGGTATTGCATAATTAATTTTGGTTATTCAGCTCATTGAGCGGAATACCAAAATTACTTTGAGCAGCACTACATGAACACAGACAATATTTTTTTATTTATTTATTTACATTACCCCTCAGGGCCAGAGGCATTACAGAGGGGGAGTGGTAAATACACAAAAATTAAGAGAGTACAGTATGTACATGAATGTCAAATAGCACCTGAGTATACAATGTTAGCTAGAGCTACGCGGAATATATCGTTCTCAGGCAGCGAAAAACTTTCTTGCTTTTAATCTTCGGTTCACGTTACGTGAAACACACTGTATATGATTTCCCTTTAAAAGTTAACAAGTTAAATGGTCCACATTTGCCTAAAACATCAATGTCAAGGATATAATGTAACGTTTTCATAAAATGTGCGCTCCTTATGGTTGACTTGAAAACAGCGCAAGAGTCAAACATCAAAGCAGAGAATCAAAGGACTAGCGCTGACTCAAAAGTGAAAGTTTATTCAAAGACGGAACACAATATAATGAAAATGTGACCAGCCTATCAAGAAGTGGACAAGCGAAAAACACGTGCTGCTACGTAGAATGCAGGCACGCAATGACTTGAACGAGAACATCTTCGGCGGAACTCCTTCTGGTTGGGTATTCGAAACTAAAATCTAAGAAACACTATCACCAACCAAATTATTTCGGGACCAACTCGGTCCCTTCCTCAGGGGCGACTGAAGTTCGAGGCCCACATTAGCAGGCCTATGCTTCTCCTTTTACAACACGTGGCGAAGTCTAATTGTGTACGCGGAGGGTAACGTCCCCGGATTCCTGTTGCTGCAGCTGTCAGTCGGATGAACCACGACGTGACGTCTTTTCGACTATCGACTCACCTAAATCGTTCGCCGATAGTTTTTCCCCTTCCTACACCGAAAAACAGGCATCTTCTCACGCAATGAAACTCTCCAGGTTGCAACAGGAAAAAGACGAGGCAAGTAGGCCACCTGGTGATGTTTCGAACTTTGTCGCAAATCTTTCTTCGAGACCACAATCTCCAATCGAAACTTCTGCTTTGGCGAAAGGCCACGAGTTGAGAACCACGTCAATGGCGCCGTCACTCCCAAAACTAGTTGCTGCCGTGGAGGATGAGGCACGTTGAGCCTGCCACCCGTGAAGAAGTCCGGCAAAAGGAGATCGGGGTCCTGTTCAAGCTACCCGGCGAACATTCCCAAGGAGAAATAGCTCTAAGAGAACTCCGCGGGGACAAGGGCATTGTCATTCTGCTGGCAGACAAAGGAAATTCAATGGTAGTCCTCGACCGACAGGTTTACGAGCAAAAAGTCAGGTTATTCCTCGACAGCCCAGCTTACGAAAAATTAAGGATCCTACTGCTCAATTGTACACCACAATAAACAAGCTTTCGACCTCATTTTCAAACGCTGCCCTCAGTTTAAACATGTGTACTCACGCCTGATATGCAGGAACGGCTTGGCACCCGCATTTTACTGACTCCCCAAATTTCATAAATCTGGAATTCCGCTTCACCCCATCATTGACTTCACCTTTTTTCCGCTCCGAGCGCTCTCGAACTATCTCCATCGAATCCCTTCACCCCTGACAGGCAAAACATTGACTCAAGTACGCAACTCCCGCCGCCTCGTCGAACTTCTTTCTCATGTACAACTGGAAGCAGATGAGTGCATGGTTTCTTTCGACGTGTCTCGCTCTTTACCAGCGTTCCTGTGCCGTCCCGCAGTGAAACAAGCCCTCGAAGCGGACGCTTACCTTGGTGCCAGGACAAGCTTGAACTCGGAAGAACTTTGCCGGCTCTTGGAGTTTTTTTTTTTTTTTAAGTGCGCGGCCCTTTTCTTCAAAGGGGAGTTTTACAAACAAACAAGCGGCATGGCTACGGGTGCCGCGATCTCAGTCACTGCTTCCAACTTCCTTGCGCACCTGAAAAGCCGGAATACATGCGGCGTTTTTTCCCGCGATTTTCGCGCGTTGAGAACTGCCGCGCCGGTGCGATGCCCAGTTCGAGATACATGGAACGACGAAGCGGCGCGAGCGCCGCCGCGGATCCCTCGATGCGAAGGCAAATACATCAGTGAGCGGAAATATATCCCTTGTGCTAAAATCGCGAAAGGGTGCAATTCAACGCTACTGTCCTAAATGTAGAAAGCGTACACAGATCGCACAAGGATTTGGCTCACTCGAATGAACGAAGATACCTCGGATTGCCCACTCGGATACCAGCGGCACGGTTCTTCCTTTTCTTTTTTTTACAAAGTTCGCTTCAGGGAGAAAACAAATACATTATGATTCGAGAGTAGGTAGTATACTCCCAAAAAGCGATATTCCATGCTTGATTAAGCGTTTATTTTTACGATAATCACATTTCTGCGGCCAAACTACCGCACACCTCGTCAGCCATGGCGGCCATGTTGGCAGTGGCTGCTCAAACCGGAAATGCCAGCTTTCTGAGCTCCTATTGGCTCCCATCGGCAGTAGCTTCCTGTTCGAGAGGACGCCGCGCCGCCCGTGCGTCAAATATCTGGCAGGGCCAGATAAGCGGCGGCGCGCGTTTTTTCCGACGCCGGGCGTCGAGTGCGCGCCGCCGCCCGTAAAACGCCGGCTTGACGCGGGAAAAACGCTCCATGTATTCTGGCCTGAACGCGGTTGAGCCCTCTATCCAGTTCTCTTTGGAACGTGAAAAGGACAATAAGTTACCATTCCTTGACGTCCTAATTTCAATACAAGGGGGAGACCAAAACTTCAGTGTGTACAGGAAGCCCACTCATACCGGCTGCTACTTAAATGTCAATTCAGACCAGCCCGCTGCGCACAAGGCCTCCGTCGTCTCCTCTCTTCTGAGGAGAGCTGAGTACACTTTCTCCTCCGAGGTGGAAAGAAAAGCGGAAGAGGCCACCGTTTTCGCCGATCTGAAGAAGAGTGGCTACACACGCACCTTTATTCAACGTGCTTCCCGCTGTCGAGCTAGCAGGACAAGAGGGTCGGTCAGCACGGAAACGACGAAGCGCCCTCGCATTGTGCTCCCATACGTGGCGGTCGCTTGCACGCATCCTGTGTTTCACACAAACCTGCCTTAACAGTCGGCTGTTTTCTACCACTACTAAAAGACCGTATCCCCAGAGAACAACAACCAGGCGTTACTTATAAAATCCCGTGCTCCGAGTGCGTATATCGGCGAAACAAAAAATCTCCGTCGGCTGATCCTGCCGCACAAAAATGACGTCCGCCAGTTGAACTCGGAAAGCAACCCACTCGCCGAGCAGTGCGAAAGCGCCGACCACAAAATCGCCTTTGAGGAGGGGAGCGTACTTGTCGTGTAGACCAACCCTTGCAAAAGACGCCACGTCTAGTCGTGGTTCATCCGACTGACAGCTGCAGCAGTGAACAGGAATCCGGGGACGCTACCCTCCGTGTACACAACTGGACTTCGCCACGTGTTGGGAAAGGAGAAGCATAGGCCGCTGCCTGCTACTGCGGGACTCAAACTTTAGTCGCCCCCGAGGAAGGAATCGAGTTGGTCCCGCAACGTCGGGTCCTAATAAATACTTTGGTTGGTGATTGTGTTTCTTAAACTGTTGTTAAGGCACGCAATCGCACTTTCGTGCAGAAAAATGGTCTACTAACGCACAACCTTGCTTGTTTTCCTTTATATAGGCTACAAATTTACAACTTCGGGTTTTAACATGTTCATGAGAAAGATCCCATTGACAATAGGAACATCCTTGTGATAACAGCTAAAGCACAATCAGCGAACGTTGGTGCGGTAATGCGACGCAGTAAGCAAAAAACACGCAGCAAAGGGAGCGGAACGGAAGGCTTTGCGCAATGCGACACGCGTCTTGGGGGCAATAAAATCTCACCTTCACCGTTCAATTAAAACAGATGTAGTGATACGCCGCTTATGTAGACGTGTATCCGTATAACAAGGCACCACTTTTGCGACGTGCCTGGGAGGCCGAGCTGGCCGAGCCGAACCGCCGAGCTGTGACGCAGCATTGTCCCATCGTTAGGAAATGCGCACATACAACGGCAATCTGTTTTTCATCGAGCACACACAGTCTTCGCCTTGCTGTAAAGCTCTACCACAACCATCAGAACGAAATACTGACTGCTTGACACAGATTACCCACTCTGCAGCACGCAACGCTGAATGTTGAATCGTGGCGGATGACGCACCCAGCCCGCGGATGAAAAAGCTTTTAGTCAGATTCATATCTGAGCTTTGGGCAACTACGCAGCGGATACTAAATGGCCGAGAGAGGCCCTTAGAAAAAATTTATAATGTTATTATAAATATACGTTTTTATCTTACGCAAGAAACAAAACGACATTCAGGCCTGAGCGTAAATATTATATTTACTTTCTAGTTTTTGGAGTAATCTTATTTTTGTGGTTTAATATTTTACCACACAGTTCGCAGGGGCCCTTTGCATCGTTCATAATCATCGAGTTGATGCCACTGGCAATGGGCAGCTGCACGCGTTTTCTTCCAGGGGCCCTATTCTCGACACACATGGCCACCGTTCTGCGCCATTTTTTTTCTCTGATTGGTTCGCAGAACAGTCACATGTTTCAAATTTGTGGCGCGAAATTTCGGTGTGTCGAAATGGATTTTTGCGCTGACGTAAAAATGACGTTAGCGTGAAAACAGATTTTTAGCAGCGGTACTCATGATGCATGGAGGGTATATATAAGTAACTGTGGAGGGAAATCAGAGGTATATATGATAGAAAGGGAAGCACTTACGCTTGAATTACGAATGGGCTGATATGAACCACCCACTGTCAAAAGCCGACTCCTGAAATCTGATTGGCTGACGTTGTATAGCGGGAAATACGTCATGCATAAACATTTATTGATGACGTCAAAATGACGTTTCATTACGCAAATGATATTCTGCCATTTCTGTAAAGGACCAAATTTGGGCGCCGCATTTTTAACCACTTGAGGCGAATTCAACGTGCAGTGTAGACGGCTCTTAGCTCACCGCAGTTTGGTAGAGAGTTTGGTGAGTTGTGAAGTAAGTTCACACATCTTGTAATTGCAGAAAGCACTGAAACGACGTCATAAGGGAACGTTTCAGCAGAGTCATCTTTTAGAGGATTAGTAATGAAGACGCGGATTTGCAGCCGCACGAGGGTCGTAGCTACCCTCCCGTTGCAAATGCTTTGCTCTCCTAGAGAAACCATCGATCCGCGCCGTCGTTTCCAAGCGCAGCAATGCGGCCCCCGAACTCAAACGGTTGATCTGCTCGAGACGAGGCATTTCAGAGAGCAACAGAAGGTGAAGTTGGACGAGTTGTAGGTTGTTCATGATGATTTCGTGGGCGCTTTGTAACACAGAGACAAAAAAAAGAAGACAAATAAAGGCGCCAGTCCCATGTTTTCTTCTATTTGTCTCTTTGTTAAACAGCGCCCACCAAACCATCATGAATTTCAGAGAGCACCGCGATGCATGCTTTCTAATTATCTGTCCGATCGGTTTGTGAGTAGAACCTGAGGGGTCATATGGTTCGATGGCTGTGCAGGAACTTCGCGCGACAGGCAGCGAGGTATCACCAAAGATTTTCTTAAACGTCGGTCCTAAACACTGCCTTTTTTGCTTTGCACTGTGCACTCACGGCAATGTTAATGAATTGAACAGCATTTCCACGATACGCAAAGCAAGCAAAAATACTCGCCACTTCTATTTTAATAAAGGAATGTATGTGCCATGTACATGACACATGTTTGCTTGCCACATGTAATGTGTTTCATTTATAAATTTTTCTTTCAATATGCATGCGGGCTCTCCATTTGCTTATATTTAAGAAAAATTAAATACTCCGGAGCACGTTTTAACGGTACGCTGTAATCATATGATGAAGTTGAGTGACATTTTGTGTTGATTGCTTTTTTTAATACAGCCTGGAAATAATCACTCTTTATTGATTTGCATTTTACCGTTTCGACAGTAAGAAATACGCGCGCACGGCGCCGCCTTAGCTTCATACCACGATTTCCTCAGTCATATTTCGCTTTCTTTCCTTATTCTCCGCTTACCCCCTTTTGCACGTGTATGGTAGCCTGGGCCTCGCCTAACTAACCTTCCTGCTTTTCTTTTCTTCTGTTTCGTTCTCTTTCTCGGACATCTTTTGCGTTTCGCAAGAGCGTTCCTCACGCCAGCGCATGAAAATTTAACCGACTACAGTGTAAGGCCCAGCCTATACCGAATTCTACTTCGTGTGCGTGTGTGGAAGACTCTCTCTTTCTCCCTCCATCTCTCTCTCTGCGCTGCTTTCCGCGTTCTACACAAGTCAAGCCGACACAATATGTTAGAAACTTAAGAGGACTTCGTGACCTGACGGTAGCTGGTCATAACGCAGCGTTTCGAAAACGGCGGGTAGCACAGCCAGTACCTAACAGTAATTTATACTTTGAGACTGCGAGCGTTGTCTCCATAGATGGACATTACCGACTGCGCCAGCGCCTCTTCGTCAGTGCTGGAGCTACTTTGGAAATGATCATGGAAGACAGTTGGACTAGTTGATGTGTATTCTTTATTGACTGCGACATTGCATTCACGCTAGTAGCAATGTCGCAGTCATTAACGAACTTTGGAAATCTGTTGATTCCTTCTGTTTACGACCAAGTCCTTAATCGTTTTAGTTCTTGCCTTTAAAAGCCGCTGATAAATAAATTTTAGAGGTCATCAGCGCTTATGAACAGCAACGCTGCTTTCCGCTCCCATTTTAAACCAACCCACTGCGAGCATTCCATTGCCGTTCTTGCTCTTCAGCTGAACCTCTTCGCAGCCTTTCCGTGCGTAGCTGATGCCGAATGTTCGACCGCAAGTATGTCACGACACACTAATACCGCAACGCCACAACATACTTCACTCGCTTGAGTGCAACCCGAGGCTTCCGAATCACGGAATGCATCGCAGAGTATCGATTCCTGCAGGAGCACCGTCGTTTTTCATACTTGGCGCCAATATATAGTAGCAGAGGACAGCGCGCTTTTTTATGTCACTTTATTTCTCTTTTTCTTCAGAGTGCGTAACCCGATTGTGTGCTTAAGTAACCTGGCACCGTCCTACTGCACACGTCACGCGTACGTCACAATTTGAACAAAATGGCGAACTGCCGAGAATAGGGCCCCAGGTAACGGGATCTGTTATATTAACCTTGCACATACCGTCTTTGCCAACAGTAACCGAGAAGCCTCGCCGGCTGGCGGAGCGGGCACGGTGCCGAACCATAGCCGAGCGGCGGCTCAACAACCGCCGTCGCTGACCGCTGCTATCCGGCGGCTAGTGTAATCTGGCTGACATAAGCACGCTTCCTCGCTCTCCTCTTGGGATGATAAAAAGTAAGCGATTATCGGCATCCGATTTCGCTTCAGAGCGCTGTGCTTACGAAAGGCGCTCCGCGCAGCAATAATTGCTCAGCGCTTTTTTTTGGCTGGTCCTGTGACACTGCGCTCTTAGAATGCCTTCGCGCTAAATATCAGTACAATGTTTTGGTTTGGTTAGTGGGGTGTAACGTCCCAAAGCGACTCAGGCTCAGAGACGCCGTAGAGGAGGACTCCGGAAATTTACACCACCTGGGGCCTTTAACGTGCACTGACATCGCATAGCACACGGGCGCCTTGCTTTTCGCCTCCATCGAAAAGCGGCCGCCGAGGCCGGGATTCGATCCCGCGTCCTTGGGCACGGTAGTCGAGCGCCGTAACCACTGCGCCAACCCGGTGGGGCTCATTGCAATGCTCCGCTAGTGGCAATGACTGTGCAAATAATTGCTTTTCTGCTCGTTTGGAAAGCCGGAAAAGTAAAACGGGAAATGAATTTACAAAACTCGATGCGCTTATTCCTGTGCTTCCTAGTCATCTGTTGTGACGACGACCGGCTTGGTTCTTAAAGCTGGAAGAGAGAACAAGAAAACATTTCCACCTCCTCTTTCTACATACCGATATTTCGCGCCATTTGGTAACGTACGAAACCAGCGTAATATTTTTTCTTTTTGGTAATTACGTTCATACATTAACCTGCAAGAAATTATTCGTTTATTGAGCGAACTGCATGAAAGAATGTCATTCTCACAGCTCGAGCATAGGGCAATAATTTCCTCTAAGTAAGACAGTTTTTCTTTACTGGGACAACATATCACCATCGTAACAGCTATTTGTTCTGGAAATGAACAAAATCTGGACACGTATCATTTGGACTACGAACTATGTTTGTGTTACATCGCTATACCTAGCCATCTGATTGGTAATTTATTGTCCTCTGGCAGTAGGGTGCCGTCAGTATCTCGTCTAGTAAGATGTTGCGTAGGCACCTTACGTAATAGCAAGGCGTTTTTGGAAATCATGCGCTAGGAAGCATTTATATAGCTCATTTTCTATTGCCAAAAATTTTTGAGGCAGTTCAAACCTGTAAAAATTTCGGGCATTCATTTTGGCGTCACAGTTGCTAAACCCATTTTACACTTATACGCGTTAGCAAGCGGAGGCAATGCGGCGTTGGCAGATATTGCTTCGTCATGTAGACACGAATAGCCGCACTTTAGCGGAAATTATTGCCTCGCTTTTTTTTTCTTCTCTAGCTCAACGTGGCGTCACAATCGAAGTCTACGAATGGCGGAATAAACCACACGAGTTTTCGATATCCATACCCTATCTCATTCTGCTAACATCACAAGCGAGAGACAAACAACTATTTATTTAAATCATTGACCTACAGGAGCTGTATACTGATATTAAACGTGCAAGGTACTCTAACGAAGATCGCAGCTTCACGGCGCAAGCCACATATGAGCGTTGAGCAAGATTTGCTGTGCACAGCGCCCTCCACGACTTGCACAGCGCTTCAAAGGAATAAAATCCGAGGCTGCACATGCTACCCGCTTACATTTTATCATCCAAAGAAAGATAGCGAGGGAGAAAGCTTACGTCATCCAGCTTACCCTCGCAGCCGGAGAGCAACGGACACCGACGACGGTCGCCATGCCGCGGTTCGGTTGTGCGCCTGCTGCAGCGGCCGACTGGGCTGCTCGGTTACTTTTGGCAAAGACGATACATCTGTACCCTGAGTGTGTTACAAATAAATAGATAAATCTTCATCATGCTGTGCACGTCACCTGCACATACCGTAGGGATGTGTTTTTCATTTTACTATAAACCCCTATTACTTAAACTGGGGGTCACTGAAGCTCTAGATGACTTTAATGTGATGACGTGCTAGCGATAAAGGCTTCCTTTTGACGGCTCCACTTGTGAATCATCATACGCGCCCGTTCACTTTGCTGCTCACTTAGATGCCTTATATTTCTGCCTCTATTATCCAACACATGTTGATTAACATAGCGTCTTGAGACAATTTTGTGAAGCCTGACCTGACACTTCAATCCTCGACCTAATCAAGCCGCACGAACGTGCCTGAGTGGCCTGGGAGAGGCGTGTAACTATAAGTCTAAGGCTCCTGGATGTATGGAATTCGTTATCACCTTTCCATCTCAAAGGCGAATTCCGAGCTGGCAGCGGCTGTCAAAACTCTCTTCTCATGCAGTCTTTTGACGTCACATAACCCAACGACCATTCAGTGCATTGCACGTCGCCTGGCAGTTACCTACATTTAGTTCCATGTCCGTGTTTTTTGCTCAAATACCAATTCGGCAACGCTGACTTCGGATTTTCTGGAGAACGATGCCTTTACATTTATGGCGCAAAAAACCCCGCCGCGTAAGAGCAGTGGCTAGGGCGCTCGACTGCTGTGCCCAAGGATGCGGGACGGAATAGCGGCCGCTGAGGCCGCTTTTCGATGGAGGTGAAAAGTAAGGCGTCCTATACTGTGCGACGTCAGTGCAGGTTATAAAGAACTAGAGGTGGTAAAAATTTCTGTAACCCTCCACTGCGATGTCTTTTATAATCTGAGTCGCTTTGGGACGGTAAACTCCTCAAGTCAAGCAACAAACGATCTATCGTTCAAAAACTACCCCAATTTTGCATATTTATGTTCCAGCAATTTAAATCCTTCAGCTTCCTGATACGGATAAAAATTGGCTATTACGATGCAAGGTAATGCTATGTTTTAGCGTAGTTCTCCGCATGTAATAGTTCTGCGATAGGTTGAGGTCACAAAATGGAGGGACAGCTTCTACACATAAACACTCAACCCAACGACAGCGTCTTCACGCAGATGGCCAGCGCCGCAGGAGGGAAACGGAACGCAGCGGAGTAGTGATGATGGCAGGCCTCGGAGCGTCGAAACAGGGCGGACGGGTGGGGGCGAGGAGGAGGGGCAACTCCGTTCGCTGAGGCGACGAATCGCATAATGTTTTTAGTACAGGAGAGCAGAGATGGTTGGCGGGGTCGCACAATCAGTCTGCCATGTCGTTCGTCTGCGGATGTCTGCGCGATGGACAGTAAACTGTCCACAAGCAAGGCTCCTTGGGGCAGGCCTCGAAAATCCTTGGAATCGGAAGAGGCGCAGCGACGACGTAGAGGAGCACAATACTACAAGAGCGCAGCCAGACGCACCAAGAAAGCAGCGCTCGCCGCACATAAAGAGGTCTTCTGGTCTCCGATCGAAAGGCGTAGTCTACGTGCTCAGCAGGACGCCGTGCCTAGAACGAGGAATAACCTGCGAAGGATGGCGAAGATACTGCGCGAGAATCGAGAGGATGAAGAATGCCTGCGAAAACAATTAGTACCGCCGCGAACGAAAGTACACGAAGCACGCTATCTCCTTCTAAACTATTTCAAGCATCGCATAATTGAAGCTGGCAGTCATGACATGTGCGAACAAGTAGTAGACATCAGTGCCCTTTCCCTTGTACAAATATTGCTTTCTTATCTCCGGTGCAGAAATGAGTGATTTCAATTTGAACAGAAAAGTGTCCTCCGTTTACTTATGTCCACACCTGTACATTCAAAATGAATTTGTCGATACATTGTAGCCCAAATAGTAATACTTTCTCACTCTCCCAGGTAGGTGGTTCTAAGTATCACAACCAATTTTTTTCTGCTTACTGTTGTACGACAACATGTACCGCAGTTGTAACCGTATTCCAACTACCTCGCCTTGAACGGTAACGTGGGGGCGTCACTATCTTGCACAAACACAGAGGATAATTGTGCTCAATTGTTTAGCTCCGCCTTCAACGATACAATGCGACCGTGTTAATTGCTTTCATCGGCGGCTCCCTTTTCTGATTTGCGTTCCAGTTCATGGGATTTGCTCAGCGCTAAATCACTACTTTCCAAGCGGCAAGCCTGTGGTCGTCAATAGCCCTTGCCAATATGACCGACTAAACTCATCGGGCCAACCTAGGCCACCCACCTCAGCCCGAGGTTGGGAATTGACAATGGCCTAAGAACGGCCGATCACCGGCAATCGACCTCGGGCCGACGAGTATGGCCGACTTGGCCAGCCTACTTCCGCGCTAGGGTCAAGCATGGGCCATGGCTTGCCGACTTGGCCAGCCTACTGCCGCGCTAGGGTCATGGATAGGCGACGGCTTACCCACACATATCCCACCACTTCGGCGGTACTCGCTGCCCGGTGGTTTATCCACTGTCGACAGTGGACCTCGGGCCAACGGGTATGGCCGACTTGGCCAGCCTACTGCCGTGCTAGGGTCATGCATGGGCCATGGCTTATCCTGACATGGCCCAATCACTTCGGCGGTACATGCTGCCCGGTGGTTTAGCCATGTAAAATTAGCGGTCTACTCATCCAATCCATGGCCAATGGTTTACCCATTAAAGCGTCTGCAGTTCGATTGTGTATGGAGGTTAGCGCTGCGGCAGTATTTTCAGATGCGCATCTTCTCCTCCAAGCGGGCTCTAACATTGTTGCATCAGCAATGGTGTTCTCCGGGCAGGTGAAAAGCAACCCATACGTGTTTAGCCTAAAAAAGCCTGCGCATCGACAAATGTAGGTTTAAAGAGCATTTTTTATTGGTTTTTCTTAAATATTCGAAACAGGCTCAAAGCCCTCCTAATAAAAAAGTGGCACTTACAGCTTACTAAGTGTCCAGGCTTCCCAGCAATTTATTCTGGCTTTCAGCTTCTAGGCTGAGTTGAAGATGTCACGTTTCCCTGCTCGATGTGCCCGCCGTCCCATTGCTTCACTGTTACGCGCCATCGCTTGATTGCTGGAGAGGACGTCACTCAGGTACAAGCTGCCTCTCCTCAGGCATCCTAAAAAATATACGAAAGAAAATATCAGCGTTCATTTCGTATTCATGTGATTTTTCTAGCCTGTTAAAGTGATAAAAGGCTGTCACTCAAGCAATTATAAGGACCTTCAGTAGGATCAGTGGTGATGTAGTCTTCGGATGATATCTGCAGTCAATTTAAGTATGAGATGCACCATTTTTTACACATATACTGCTTGGCCAAGCAAATTTGATCCAAGAGAAAAAAATACATTTCGGAGGCAGGCGAAGGAAACCAGACGCATATTTTGGAAGCTACCTTGAGCGACACAGAAAAGGTTTTGTTTGGAATCCTTGATTGACATTATTTACCTAAATTACTGATTAATGACTTACACAATAAATGGTGTTGCTACTTTGAAGAGTACTGGCACAAACCACGTTTCATTATTTGCGATAAAGAACCCTCACGTCGTGCATCTTGCTCCCCAGATACAATAGGAAACCCCAAAAATACAAAAATCAGATTCCCGGACATTACAATTGCGGACTTGGCTTGGCTCGACAGACTTATAAGTTGCCTATGATTTCTTCTTCCGCGCCAGCACAACAATTCAACAAGACTTATTTGTATTTTACAGCTGAAAAATACTGTTCCACTCATTTATAGCCTTACCGCTGTGTAGTCATTATCCGCATTGAAAAGTTCGGCGCGCTCACTGTAACTCGCGCCTTCATGTGAGCCAAAGGACCGGCGCGAAGAAACCTTTGCCATCACCCTTACTCATGCATGGGGCCAGCCATCACAGCGGCAGGTTGTTTCGTCCGCTCAAGAGTAGCACAATTGAAGTGCGCGAATGGGCTGGTAACGGTTTCGTTATCTACATAACCCGGAATTTCTCTGCAGATGGAAAAAAAGGTACACATGAGGTTTCTAACCGCAAATATTGAAACAGGGGTTTCCGAACGTGCTCACCGACTCTGTATGTCATATTTATTGTCTAAAGTGAATATTTAGTACTTGAAGCGAATAACCTCACTTCCGTAAGTACAAAATAAAAATTTTCTGCGCTGTCCTAAGTGGCTGCCAGCAATGCGCCACCGGTTTCCATCGTCTGTTTCTAATGGTTTATTTCTAATCCTTGGCTCAAGCTTTCGGGTACAGCAGGTGTAATGTAGCTTGAATAAAGCCTGCAATAGATCATATATATGGGTAGATTTGCAAGCTTTAAAGATCTCACTTACAAATACTACGAGAATCGCGTCATTGCGGCCTTTCTTTAAAACTGACACGTAACAGCGCTATATTCGTGACTTAAATAAAGTACTCAACGTATTAATTCAGCTTAGCAAGTGCAGCAGGAACAGAAAGTGAGGGCTGGCGACACTGAAGTTGTGCCTAGCTTTCAAATTTTCTTCGATGGCACAACCGTTCGAAATATGGAATTTTAAAAATAAGCCCTTGATAGTGGCTTTCACACAGCGTATATATCGGTGCCTTAGGTAAGAAACATAACCGAGGTCCCATGACCATCTTTTGTTTTCAATGAAAGTTTTATATGTGGTGGGCAAATATCGAGACACAAAGGAATTAACTTTAGTTTTGCAAGATGCGGCGTAGTTTCCTCGAAACAAAAAATCCACGGTATATCATTAGAGGTAGAAAACGCTGTATTTGCCATTTCAAAACGTTGCAAGTTTGGATACTATGGTTTTGTAATGTACTATTTTTTACTCACTAAATATATGCAGGTTTTACATTTACAAACACGATTAGAATCCAGTTTTGTTTTTGCAGTTGAGTTTTTAAAAAATCGCAAACTTGGCTTCAGGAGCGATGTGTTGCAAAAATATTCATAATTAATCTTATATACTGGTATATGACGCATGAGGTTGGTTGCAATAAGTAGGTCTTCACTTTCTTACGCATGTTCTTAATTCCAGGCAATATTTGGAGCTCCGGACCACTCTGTGTGTTCTCCACAACGCATTAAAATGGCTCAAAATTTGAAAACAGCAGTAAAGGGCAAATTGGCTGCAATTAAAAAAAAGATCATCTTCGATTTCCATTCAAATCCCTCTCAAAAATATTCAGTACCTCAAAAATATCACGGACTAAAAAGTGTTGCCTTATACTTTTTAAAAATATAACAATAAATATTAAACCGAGTGCTTGTCCTGATAAGGGCGAAATTCAGGCTGCATTCTTGCAAGATCCAGTAATATCTTGGCACTAAAACTGTTTCTCTACATTATCTAGGTTCCATTCTTTATTTCTGGAAAAATTTGAAGCTTTAGCTTTGTGTTTTTTTCTGTATATTATTTTGAAATCGGACAAAAGTAAAAAAAAAATGTAAAATATGGAAAACTGATTAGAATTGAAGAAACTGCCGCCACATCTATTTGTATCGAAATATCTGAAAACAATGCAAAGTGCTTTGTTAATATGAGTCACTAAATATATGGAATTCTGCAAAGTGTAATATTAGAAATATAAAAATGCCTGTTTTTATTCTATAGATGTGCTTACATAGCTCCCTCTTATAAAGTAGGCATCAAAACTTCAATTTAGTATTTGCTGAATTTGGTTATATTTTACCTTAAGTAAAACTTAACGCCTTGTCAGCGCTTATATACCCTTTTTCTGCTTGTCGGCAAAGACTTAATATAGCTTAAAATGGTATTAATTCCCTATTTCTATCAATTTCATGGCACAACTCAAGTGAAGGCTTCTGTCCTGCATTCTTTTTTGTTGCTAGGTGCAGTAGTATTCACTCTAGTTTATTAATTTAATATTCAATTTCTCAGCTTTGACCGTAACGAACAATAGTATATTTTTGAAGGTGATTTTTCAATGTGTAATTTTTATAATTTCAATCATAAGCAAATCGCTTTCCAGCATAATAATTTTGGGGGTGTTACAAAGAACATACATAGGAGCTTAGAGCTCCAGATTCTGCCTTAAATTAACAATATAACCTGCGTAATAAACACGGAATGTTTTAGTGCAAACAACGTAACGCATCACGCCAATATGAGAAGGTTGGAAATTAACATTTTTGTAGCGCGTTGCTCCTGAGGCAAAGTTTGCGATTTTTTACTAAATCAACTGCATCAATGAAACAGGCTTTTAATACTTCTTATACAAGTAAAAGTTACGTAGATGTGGTGAGTAAAAAACAATGAAGGACAAAATTTTAGTGCGCAAGCAGCCAGCCTCCGAACGTGCAACGTTTTGAAATGACAAAAACGGCGTTTTCCAGCTTAAGTGATAGGCGTTTTGTTTTTCCGGGAAAACTGCGCCGCATGTTGCAAACCTAAGGGTCATTCATTTGTGTCGAGACATAAGCCCACGACACATGAAAATTGATTTGAAAAGAAAAATGGTCATGGCTTGAGGATTACTGTTCCTGTCCGAAAACATCCATATTTGTTTTCCTTTCGTCTCTTCAAACAGGCTGGTTTAGGCAATGCGGTAAATAAACATATCATCGCATATATTAAAGATTTTCGCGCTATACGTTGTACCTAAAGCCACCTATATAGTTACAACTGTCATCCGTTATTTGTAGCTGAAACAACATCACAAAAGGGGTTCGATTGCAAATTGTTCGCGAGTTAAATAGACGTACGAGATGACACACATATACTATAGTAGCATACAATTTAGAAAACAGCAGTTACAAACTATAGAGAAATAATGCTATGATACGGAGCATATGTATTACTCCGGTTAACAACAAAAAAAGTCGACTTTTAACATATTAATATATTCGACAAACTGTTGCATGTTCACATAGGAACACAATGACCTCATCCATGCATCTATTGTCTATGGGCATTAGATGTGGGAATGACTTCATTTTATTCCAATTCGTGCGTCCCTCAAAATAATTGAACAAGGAAAAATTTAGTGTCTACACAGTTTTCAGCGACTATACCACAAAATATACTAAGGTGCTGCATATATAGTCACATCACCTAGCAAGTGAAATGGGATAACAGAAGTAACCAGACACTCACTCTGATCGGCATTTCGCTTTTGCACCATCTTTTTCAGTTTTTATGCAGGCTTTTTAACTGATCTTCCTCTTCTTTATTCCCCTTCCAACCACAGGACACAGATCTTCTGGGGGTGCCGACCTGTTGGTTTTTGCACCAGTGATACAACTCAATTGATCCATATTTCTACGTAGAAAACACTCTCGATGCGCATTTAAAAAAATGAAAGCATGTGTGTGTAGGCGAAATCATTCACCCGTGATAAAATAATATGATCTGAACAATAAAATCGAAAGATCCCACTCGAAGCAAAAAGAACGTGGTAGAGGGATCGGAATTGAAGCAATGAAAAGCGGCTGCTTACTGCAAAAAGCCAATAGCAAGAGGTCCACCGTCTGTAAGAGTAGGCAGTAAAAGTAAGGCATATTTAAACGCGCATGCAGCAGCTACAGTGATGCAGTGACACCTTTTTTTAGGCAGGCTTTTCCACTGATTATCTTCCTCTTTATTCGCCCTCCAACCACAGGACACAGATCTTCTGGGGGTGCCAAACTGTCGGTTTTCGCACTAGTGATACAACTAAATCGATCCATTTCTACGTAGAAAACACTCCCGATGCGCATCTAAAAAAAATGAAAGCATGTATGTGTAGACTAAATCATTCACACATGATAAAACAATAAGATTTAAACAATGAAATAAAATGATCACACCCGGAGCACAAGAAAGTGGTGGAGAGATAGAAATTGAAGCAATGAAATACGGTTGCTTACTGAACAAAGTCAATAGCAAGAGGTCCTGCGTCTATAAGAATAGGCAATAAAATTAGGGCACGTTTAAAGGTGAACGCAGTAGTTACAATGATGTAGTGTTACCTTTTTTGTCACTGCAGTGGTTGGTATAAATATTACAGCAATTGCTAGGCACCTCAGGTACCCCCATTCAAAACCCTATCCAAGGTACCGAGCAGAAGTGGCGTGTTATTTGCAGCTGTTAACGGAAAGACAGGCTATCCTATGAGTGCATGCGCATTTCCTCCCTTTTGTACCTTGACTGAAAGTGACTGAACAGTGGGTGTTGTAAGAGGTGCAGCGTCCCTAGGAATAGGGACGCTGCACAGCTGTAAACAACGTGTCACTGCCAGTCGGTTCTTTGGATAGGGTTGTCAATGCCAGATCTTAAAGCTAAGAGCAATATGAGTAATATTTATTGCGGTCAAGGCCGTAAAACATTCTAGCACAACACTCCATTACTGTAGCTATTAAGCCGTTCATTTATATATATTGTTCATTAAATAACCATGCACATCTTATTAAGGTGCTCTTTTCTACACCCAAATGATTTCCTATAGAATTAGAATACGTGGATCGCTGCTTCGGTTTCAAAATTTTTGTACGATGGCTATGATGTGCACTTCATGCATACAGTACGTGAGGCACAAAGAGCTGTAATTGCCGAACAGGTGGACCTGACGTCATGTCCCATTTCGAACAAGAAAGTGCGCGCCGTGACCAAGCGCTTCGCGAGCGATATATCTCGGACGATATGGTCGCCTGGCGTGTCCCGCGTGCACGTTGTTTACTTTGCAGTGACAGGGGCGCAGTGCACACACGGCTTATGTGCCTTTTTGCTTTTTGCTTGTGTTGTTATTTTCCTCCGCCTTCAAAGCGCGTCTGCGAAACCGCTCTCTTATTGTCGCCGCTTCCTGACAACGCCCTCACCTGAAGGCGCGTGCTCATAAGGGGGGCGTCGATTAAGAAACTTCTGAAAAGGGGCTCACTTGCGCTGTTCACGGCTTTCAATTCCTCAATATGATATTAACCATTATAAAAGGGGGGGGGGGGGTTCATTATGTCTAAATTATAGCCTAATCATTAAGCGGCATCACGCACGTAATGTCCGCCCCACTGTAAATTTCGCTTGCACAGACCGTACGGACAGTTTTCAAAACATCGTCTGTACATCTGAAAACAGAAAATTGCCCTGAACTCAACAAAATCCAAAAACAGCGAACATGGCTTCTTGCGCGCACAAGAGACGCTGTCCGAATTATATGTACAAAGCCGGGCGCGTAGTATCTGGTTACTAATTGATTGCGGCCCGCTGCGCAGTCAAAAAACTCTGCGCAAATGGCTGCCTGCAGTGTTCTGTCGCGCATTGGTGGCACACACACCACACCTGTTACGCACGGCTTCTCTATTTTCGGCGCAAATGCTGTTCATATCGCAGCCAGCAAATAAGTCCACGCACTTGCTCGCATGTAAACCGGACGAAAATTCGCTTAGTTCTTGAAGTCATGCTTCGCTCAGTTGTTTCGAGGAGAATACGGAAAGAGAACATTTGGAACTGGTAGGAGATTATATAGAACCAAAGGTATACACTCACGGTCTAAGATGACGGCGTTCACTGAGTCCGATAATGCCTATGGTTTCCCGCCGTTGCTGTAATCCGTACTCCGGCGACATTTCACAGCCCTGCTATTCACAGATATGTAGCAACCACAAACTGGAGCACATGTAACATATATAGGCGCAAGAGGAAATTATGCACAGCACAATGAAAAAAAAAATTGATGAGGAAAGAAATTAAAGAAAGGTATAAAAAGCTGTCACAAGTCTTGTAGCGTCTTCAGCTCTGAAATGAACGCTTCAGGAGGAGGCCACACAGCCGCGCAGCTGAGGATGCTTTCTGTTGTGTCTTGCGCGTAGACGCGTAGGCTAGGGGGAACTATGACAACTAGTGCGCGATTCTCGCCGCGATGTTGTGTTTGCAAGGGCTGCGCGTGGGAACGAAATACCAAGGGCCCTCTCGACGTTCTATTCCTCCTTTACCAAGCCCTCTACTTTCTGCACCGGCAAGCCGTGACTTCGGACCGCGCCGATGAGCGGCCGACAGCGCGCACCGCTCATGTCGAGTTCTAATAAATAGTTTTTTTTTTTTGTGTTCGCAAACTCATTGTTTCTTCAAGCCAACCACGGACATAACATTTTCTAAAAAAAAATAGAAAGCCTCCCCATCTACCATCCACAACCTTGCGTAAATCCATACAGTTGGTGCATCGGCAAATGCGCGCGTTTTCTTTTCCCTCCCGTTCCCCACCTACGATCAAACAAAGGATGTTCATTCGACCCTTTATATTTACTTCAAAATATTATAAATTGTTGCGTGATGACTGAATAATAATGTCGAAGAGGCGGAGTTCCAAGCTTCTCTGCTGTTCTGGCCAACTTTGTTAATAGATTACACAAATTATCCTCAAGTTATCCAGCTGAAAATTATCTGACTAAATATATAAGTTTTTATTTGTATTCAATTAAATTTCGCTTTTCGGGCATGAGTAGATGTTTTTATAAAAAAGTCTCAACATCGGCCAAATTTTCCTAATTTGCAGGCCTTTATTTCAGGAAAAATAGTAGAGCAGCAATATTTCTACACTATGCATAGTTATCTGCAAACAGCTAAAGCTTATATTTATATGACATTTGAATACAGAGATACGATCGCGCTAATTTACAGAAAACAGCGTACATTGAAAATTGTTTAGAAAAAAAAACAGTTTTAACAATGTTTAAACTTTTTTCCCCTATTCTACACTACCTCAGCTTTCAAAATCATTAAAAGCACCTTAATTTTGTTGCGCTAGTAATTATGGCCACTTCGATAAGGCCTTTTTTGTCCAATTATAGCACACCGCTCAGATCTGAAGATTGTACGGCATTTGTAAATGTCTCAAGGTTTTTAATTTTTGGCATATTATTGTACCAGGGAGAAATATATTTACAAAAGAGGATTAAAGATATATACATTTAGAAACAGCCAAGCAGCCATGCAATGAGGGTCCACCGGTCGACGCACTTCGTTTTCATAATCTTCCACAAACGAGCGCGCCAGTTCGTCCTCATCATTCTCCAGCTGTAACAATATTTCTTCGGTCATTTTTTGTCTCGACTTCACAGACTGACGGTGACAGACATAGCAATGAATGATTCAGAATCAGTTTTGTACGCGTCGAGTTCCTGATGCGCTGTGGCATCAGGCAACACACAGACGTTTTTCGCAACCACCTTCACCTTAACGCGGATTGCACAAAAAGATAATAACGTTCAATGAGCAAGCAACGTATTCCAAATAGTTTTAGTAGAATGAAAAAATTGTAAAGGGCATGGAAAACTGCCTCATTAAAATACAGTGTTTCTGGGCTGCATTCGTTTTTTCGAATGACTCGACAGCGAAAATTATTTTCATTCCTCTATAGTTTCTTCCATGCAGTCCCGGCTAGCGTGCCTACATGAAGTGTGAACAGCAGATCGAACGCGCGGCAAAAGGCCCACTTCAGGCCGTCTGGATGCCGTAATCTGAGAGAGGCACGAGCATGCGGTTGCCAATAGTTTTTTTTTGTCTTTTTTTTAGCATTCGACACCTTGCTTTGCCACTGCAGCACCACATTCATGCTTTCCACCAATCGCATCTGGCGCAGCAGTTTCTCATGCGGCAGAGGCTGTCGCCCACGCTGGTGAAGCGGGCTCCCCGACAGTGGTCGCATCTCGTTTACTTCACCCTGTGTTATTGGCGTCTGGTTGGGGTGCAAAAAACAGGCGGATAGAATAGTGAAGCTCCAGTGCAGATGCGTTGAACTGCTACAAGAGAGTTGCTATAAGCCCTTTATACCTAGTGGCACGGGCAGAGATACATTGCAGTTTTTTTAGTTTTGGATAGCCTCACCATAATATATGCATCGAAGTCTGTCGGTGTGAAGACGCAAAAACGAGCTCTCACTGCTCCGCCTCTTAAGACGAACGTCGGTGAGCACACCCCCGCGCTCTTGGCCGCTCTGGTCATCTCAACATCTGAACAATAACGTCCTCATTTCCGTCGACATCTTTTCCGTTTTGTTGGACATATTGTTTGAACCTGAAATCCAATCCTGCTTGCATTTTATTCGCTTAGTGGCCAAGAAGTCAGACCTACACCAATTGCAAATTCCTGTTTAAGGGTCTTATTGGAATGGTCGTAACTACTTGTGCAACAATATTGTGCAATCTGTTTTTATCGATATTGAAAGTTGATGTAGAGAAGAATACGTCAACAAAGTTTAAAAAGATAGCAAAACATTTTTTTTATTGTCCTCAGAAATTATCCTTGTAATGATGAAGGTGATTGTGAAAAATGTCTGTGGGGTGCCCTTTGTCACAGCGCATCAGGAACTCTACACATACAAAACTGACTCCGAATCATTCATTGCTTTGTCGGTCACAGCTAGTTAGCAACGTCGAGACAAAAAATGACAGAGGATGATGGGGACGAAGTGACGCGCTCGTTTGTGGAAGATTAAGAAAAAAGAAGTGCATCGAACTCATTGCCTGCTCCCTGATAATGCCTCCACTGAACTGCTCTTACAGCTAGGAGTGCACAATACCCTTGCTGAAATCATCGAGGCACAGCACACGGCACAGATTGCACGCCTATCAACCACCAAAGCGGGCAGAGAGATTCTCGTTAAGCTCGTCCTGAACACCATAGTAGAAAAGGACAACGTCCTGCAGTTACCTAAAGTCGTGCGAGAAGCAATCAAAGTGTCCCCCTTCCCAAGAAACGTTCACCCGATCCACAATCAAGGAAGAAGGCTCGCCCGCGCCAAAGCCCTCGCTGCTGACGCGGCACAGTTCCCCGACCAGACAACTTTCGTGGATGCAGCGTACATACCGGGAAAGCATGCCTACTCGGTAGCAGTAGTCGACGGACACGGGCGTAGGCGCAACTCACTCACACTTTACACCAAGAAGCCAGAGGTTGCTGAACAAGCAGCGATAGCACTAGCTCTAAAAGACTCGAACTTCACATCTGTATACAGCGACTCTAGAGCAGCCACTCGAGCTTTCGCCAAGGGCGGGATAGACAAGACGACGCTGCGGATATTAGGCGGAAGTAACCTCACCGATCACTCCATCGTATGGTTCCCAGCACACATGGGCAGCTTAGGGGGCGGCCTGCGGAATCTCAATGAGATCGCACACGAGGCGGCGCGAGGACTCATCGACCGCGTCCCTCCGGTTTCCCCTGCTACTCCGCATATCGAGTACAGAGATCAATTATTCACGTACAACGAGCTCCCTAAGCACTTTTATCTAGGCAGACGAGCATTTCCCCTCCCGGATAAGAAATTAACCCGCAGCCAATCACTCACGTTACGCTTGCTCCAAACGAAATCATACCCCAACCCCTGGCGCATGAAGCACATCGACCCAGACTACGACGGACAACATGTGTGTGAACGGTGCAGTGATCGTGTAGACTTAAACCATATGCTGTGTGGTTGTGCATCGAGCGACGCCTACGCCAAGAACAAGGAACGTTGGGACAAAGTTTTAAAAAGTGCTTCCCTACATGATCAGCTTCGGGCTGTCCAGGAGGCCCGCGCGGCGGCGGAGAGCTTCGGGCTCTCTGTGCCGACGTGGGAGCTGCCCTCTACACCTGGCGCCTAGCCGAGTGTCCTCCAGGACTCCTACTGTGGGAAATAAAGTTTTACCAAACCAAACTCATTGCCTGGCTCCTGGGCTGAATACAAGAACCCTCAAACTTGCATTCTGAACTCGAGCGTAACCACTGAGCCATCACAACTTCTACGCTTCAGATTCGGATATCAATTTTGTAGGCATGTCGCAGAATCCTTGTGGATTGTGGGCGAATGTTCTACTTATGATGGGTCCCGAAAGCGATAGCGCGCATGCATAGGCTGAATTTCTCGCCGTTCTTCCTAAGGCTCAATGGGCCTCACTCTGGAAGCGAAGGAGCAACTGAGCATGGGCATTAAAAAAACTTTGGGCAGAGGCAATTTACGAGACTTTTCTGGTCACAGGCCGACGACAACGACCTTCCTTTTTAGACGAGTATTAGCGAGGTATGCACACCTGCGAGAAAAAGTGGAGAGACCACACGCTTTGACAAGTCTGCACGTCCGCTTTTTCTGAAGGTGAAGCGGTTATTTATGTTTAATGTGCGCTCCTAAATGTACTTGCCATCTTGCCCAAACAATTTTGTCTGGCGCATCGTTTTGTATAAAAAAAAAACAGTCGTAGCGGTTTGCTCGAATCTGTACGTGTTGCTTCAATGCTGCATACTAAAGCTGGAACGTGAAACCGAAGGAGGTTCTTGCCTCTATCAGCCTCTCTCGCCTCCCTGCCGTTCACCGGTAGTCTGCGCCGAGCGTGCGCAAGCCAACGGCGCCTGTGAGACGCGCCAGCTAGCGCCAGCGCAGTCGGTAGGAAACAGGCGGAGGAAGAGGGTGGATGTTTACTCTGCGAGCGCGTTGAGGCCAAATTACAGGCGCCGAGGAGCGCGTTTCATCGTACTGGGCCTGCCGCTTTCGAGCGTGCTCAATGTCGACAATCGCCGAACTTTTCGCCGTAGTTCCTTTATGTTAACTCTCAGAGTCCGTTTTTTTTCTTTTTTTTTTTTTGTCTAGATAGATAGTGATGCTTATTCGCTTCATTGGTCGAGTTTGTATTTTTCCTCCTTTTCGCCTTTCGGGGTTTTAACTGTTGTCATATCACTTTTATGGATTCCGTTACGCGTGTTTTTACGTTGTGTTTCTTCTTGAAAGCAATTAATTGCATATTGTAGCATCCGAAGAAGAAGCGCGATCGCTTCGACAAAGACGGCGACACTGCTGCCGTGACTCGCACGCGAGCTGGTTCCACTGCTGTTGTGCTGCACTGTGCCGTTGCCCTGACTCCGAACCATTCATTGCTGTGTCTGTAACAGCTAGTTTGTAACATCGAGACAAAACGTGACTAGCTGATGATGGAATGATGAGGATGAAGTGGCGCGCTCGTTTGCGGAAGATTAAGAAAAAGAAGTTGGTCAAACGGGGGGCCCTCATTGCCTAGCTCCTTGGCTGTCACTCATTGTATATATCTTTAATCCACTTTTGTAAATATAATTCTCCGTGTTACAATAATATGCCACAATTTCAATATCGTGGGCGATTCACAAATACCGTAGAATCTTCAGATCTGCGTGGTGCGCTACGCTTTGCACCAGGGCCTTATTGAAGTGGCCGTAATTACTAGCGCAACAAAATTATGTAAGGTGTTTTTAATGATTTCGAATGCTGGCGTAGTGGAGAATACGTGGAAAAAGTTTAAACAATGTTGACACTTTATTTTTATTTTCCTAAGAAAATTTCAATGTTCGCTGTTTTCTTTAAATTAGCGCGATCTTAGCTCTGTATTGAAAGGTTATATAAATATAAGCTTTAGCTGTTTGATGCATAACTATGCTGAGAATATATAGTGGAATTATTGCTGCTCTGCCATAAACCGTTTTTGAAATTATGAGGTCTGCAAAGTAGAACATTTCGTTTCTTGTGCCGATTCTGTGAAATTTTATAAAAACATGTACACTACCCTGAAAAGCGAAAAATAAGAGAATACAAATAAAAACATGCATATATTTAGTCCGATAATTTCAGACAATATTAGAAAAAGTTTTGAAATTAATATAAAAGGTTGACCGACAATCTTTTTTTTATTCACGTGGAAACATTCTACTATTTCTTTATTTCTTTGCCACCGCTTAGCGCACTTGGAATGATTGAACTCTAAACTATTAGGCGGAACAAACTAATTTGTTCTTTATTTCAGATATATATGTTGTGCGCAATACAAATGTACCGGGGATTGTCATGCTCGCAGCCTCCGCGAAAGACTGCATTTTTTTTAATTTTTTTATCACCGTGTGAATAGCGAAAATTAAAATGGTAACCTCGAGAGTCTTCCGGCTTTTCATTTTCCAGGGACTGTATCTAGAAAGTACACACATCGTAGTCAGTCCTTTCCCCACGTAAACAGACGATGCTGCGTGTAGTTCCCTGTGAATAATGCAAAAGCACTAGATCAAAAAGTCGCTGAGAAAATGGTCATTTGTTCGATCAACTTGAGGTAACGTTTTCCTTCTCGGCAAAGAAAAAGCTAACTTCTAATCCCTAATTTAATGTGACATGATCGTGCTATGATGACACGGTTTCGTTTTGTATGTGCGTTCTCACTGACAACTGCATTTGTACTAGAGGTTAAGTAGGTGCAGGGATGTACCGGTGTCCAATACAGGCATATTGGGCCGTGAGTGCTAGCCGGTTTCCTAGCCAACATGGCACGCGCCCGACCGTGGGCCGCCAATTTCCCGAGCAACTGTTGCCAAACAGATCGGCGTGCAGTCGGGGTTGCAAGCTCGGGCCATGGATGCTGGCCGACTTCTGCCCAACCTAGTAAATGGCCGACCATGGACCGCCCAATGGCCCAGCTACCATGACCGAATTGGTCGGCGTTCAGTCGGGTGCCAGAGCTAGAGCCGTGGTTGATGGCTGACTTCCGCCCTACCTCGTACATGACCAACCATGCGCCATCTTTCGACCGAGCACCGAATGCCGGCAGGTCGGCTGCCGATCAGCTGCCGACGATCGGCCTAAGGTCGGCAGTCGGCCAATGCTGTCTGTGTTTATATCTTTATATTTTTGTGCCCAGATTGTATCACACGATATATAAATCTGCACAGCATCATCATCATCATCATCATCAGCCTGACTATATCCACTGCAGGGCGAAGGCCTCTCCCATATTTCTCCACTTAACCCGGTTCTGTGCTAGCTGCATCCACTTGACCCCTGCGAACTTCTTAATCTCATCCGCCCACCTAACTTTCTGCCGCCCTCTGCTACGCTTTCCTTCCCTTGGAATCCAGTTTGTTACCTTAAGCGACCATCGGTTATCCTCTCTTCGAACTACATGTCCTGCCCATGTCCATTCCTTCTTCTTAATGTAGGTAACTTGAGTTATTTCTCTGACCCACTCTGCACGCTTCGTATCTCTTAATGTTACCCCTACCATTTTTCGTTCCATAGCCCTCTGGGTAGTCCTCAACTTAAGTAGAACTCTCTTGGTTAGCCTCCACGTTTCAGCGCCATAGGTGAGTACAGGTAAGATGCAACTGTTATATACTTTCCTCTTTAGCGATACCGGTAAGCTGCTAGACATGATCTGCGAGTGCTTGCCAAATGCGCTCCATCCCAATCTTATTCTTGTTATTTCCTTTTCATGGTCCGGATCTGCGGTTACTACCTGTCCTAAGTAGACATATTCGCCTACTACTTCCAGTACTTCGCTACCTAATGTAAACTGCTGTTCCTTCGCGAGCCTGTCACTGGATGAAAGGCAGGCCAGTTTGTGAGGGAGTGTCTCTGTCACCTCACTCTTCCGCATTTTCACACACACACACAAGCACTGTTCGCACTCCTTGACACGTCCCTCTGTCTGGTTTTGACTTGAGGGTGAGGATTTGGCCGTCTAGATGGCGTAGGTGGCGTCAGCCGCTTGTCCCCGGGCGTGGTTGCACCTGGGCTGACTCATCGGTTCAAGTGTCGCTGGGCTGCTTTCTGCTGGACCACTTAGCCGAAAGCTATTCCCGTGGTTCGCCGCGGGACGAAAAGAAAAAATGCGCGCTCGCTCTCTGTAGCGAGGCACGACGATTGAACGGACGAGAATTTGACGCTTCCACTCCATTGTCCGTTCGTCGACTTGCTGGCGGGACCCCTCATTGCCGCCGTGTGACGAACTGTTACCTCCGGCCGGCCGGCGCCAGGTGCCATAGCGTCTCACCGGCGCCGAGGTTGGGCGCTCATCACCAGACAATTCCTCGCTCTGGCTTGGGAGGGCAGGTCGACCGATCACAATAGAGGAGTGAGTGGCGCCTGCTTCCCGTCTCGATCCTTTGTTGCCGCTCGTCCGATTACAACAGGGCATAGTCACATTAGCCACCAAGTGGCCCGTGATCACTGCCAAGGTCACGTGAGGTGACGTCAGTGTGACGTGACAGTAGAGGATGCTAGAGTGGCGATGCATGAATAAATAGGAGCCTCCGGGCTCCTGCCTAGGTTATAGCTTGGCGCGAAATGGAGGAGGACGAACACCCTGCTATAGAAGTGCGTCGGAAAGCAAAGAAGGCACGTCGAAATGATGCCATCACAAGGCAGAGGGCCCAAAAGACCAATGAAAAACGGGCATTGTTTTAAATTCAAATTTGGTAAATAACATAGCCGACTACAATAAGATTTACCTTACTTCCAGGGTTAGCCTACGTAAACCCACCACCTAATTTCTGTTATCAGGTCCGGATGCTTCCACGAGAAAAAATAACGTTCAACCCACTGATGCATTCATAATCTCACGTATATACCAGTGAAGAGGACGTTGATGGACTACAGAGTGAGAGACGACGAAGCTGAAGCAACTGCTGGTGCTTGCCTGAACACTTAAGTCTCTCATCATATGTTGTGGTTTCCTGTGCTAGCTTTTTGCCTTGTATCATCTTGGTGGAGGTATCATCGCACACTGTTCCTTTAGTGGCTGCTACAACCACCAGTCCAGCCTCCTGACGTCGCTACTTTGGTCACAATCCTGCAGAGTGGCGCACCTGAAACGACAGGCCAATTTGTTTCATTTGCTGTCGAGCCAGCTACACTTCGCGGTATTGCCTTAGCTGTACCTTTCCCACTCCTAGCTCCTATTACAACGCTGACCGTCGGGATTACTATGGACATTGACGGTTTGCTGCCCAAACAGAGGAGCCCCACCCCACCTATAATGGACCTAGACACTTTCCTTCTCAACCAGATGAGCCTCGCACCGAAACCGTCCCAACTGCATATCGCTCCAGCCGATCTCCATCTCCCCGGGCTCATCGATCCCGTTCACTGGTACCTCGTCGCAGCTCCTCCCAGTCATACACCGGCACCTACTCGGGAAACTACCGAATGCAGCGCCCGGGAGTGATGCTGCATTACCAACCCGAACTGCCAACTCGGTACTGACCCCCGCACCAAGACGTAATCTCATTGATATTCTTGTGGATGGAGTCCCAATTTCTGCACTTATTGACACTGGCGCCCACATATCTGTCCTCAGTTCCTCGCTCTGCCGACGCCTCAAGAAAGTCCTCACACCCGATGGCTCATCTGCCGTTGGTGTTGTGGATGGAAACACAACTACTGTGATTGGTATGTGTACTGTACGCATTAGCATTGCCGGCCGCAACATTCCAGTGTTATTATTTACAATCCTTACCAGTTGCCCTCAAGACGTTATATTAGGCCTCGACTTTTAACTGCACACTCCACTCTCATTGACTGTTCTTCTGGACTGCTTCATCTAGACCTTCCGCTCTGTCCTGTTGAACAAGCTCATGAAACTTTAACGCTCTGTCTTCGCTGCGCTGCATTTACTCAACTGCCACTTCAAGCCGTTGTGTATGTGCTGATGTCACCTTCTCTCTCCATTTCTGGTGGCAGCTACATTGCTTCCCCCTTAACCGATGTGACTGCAGCGTAGCATCGCCCTCCCTCACAATATTGTGCAGTAGCGAATACCCACACTTATATTCCAGACCTGAACATCAGCTTTTTTGTACAAGTTCTTCCTCAGGTATTTTTTCTCACTGAACTGACCCTGCTGTGTGACTTTAATGTGTGTGCACTTTTACCTGACCCTGCTGCTGGAGTCTCGACACGACCTGCACCGTCCCCGCCTACGGAGGCCCGCATATCAAGGATGGTAGCTCCTGACTTGTGTCCTGATTGTGCTCAAGCACTTACGAGTCCTGTGACCTCGTACATTCCCATTTTCTAGTTTGGTAACCGACTCTTGGGACAAATGGCCCTCGTTACTCATCGTATCGATACCGGAGACGCCAGCCCAATTCACAGACCTTACCGAGTCGACATTTCTGAACGTCGCGTCATACAAAATGAAGTGGACAAGATGTTGGCAAGAAACATTATAGAGCCCTCGAGCTGCCCCTGAGCGTCAGCTGTCGTACTTGTTAAAAAGAAGGAGGTTCTGCGTTGATTACCGACACCTCAACAAAGTTACTAAGAAGGACGTTTACCCACTTCCCAGGATAGATGATGCCCTCGACAGCATGTACGGTGCCAGAGTTTTCTCTTCGATTGATCGTCGTTCCGGTTATTGGTAGATCGCGGTCGACGAACGGGACCGAGTGAAGGCCACCTTCGTCACTCCTGACGGCCTGTACCAATTCAAGGTGACGCCTTTTGGCCTGTGTAACGCGCCCGCTACATTCGAGCATATTATGGACTCTGGTCTACGTGGCTTCAAATGGACGACGTGCTTATGTTATCTCGATGACTTAGACCTTCGAAAGCCATCTTCACCGGCTTCATGCCATTATTGGAGTCTTCCAAAGAGCTGGCCTTCAACTGAATTTAAAGAAATGTAGCTTTGACCGACGTGAACTCAAGGTACTCGGACACTTGGTCGATGCCAGCGGCGTTCAACCTGACCCCGACAAAAGTCGTGCTGTATGTGCATTTGATAAACCCCGCTGTACCAGTAACGTACGTAGTTTTCTTGGCCTTTGCTCGCATTTTCGGTAGTTTGTCCCCAACCTCGCAGCGACGGCTCGTCCACTCACCCTTCTTCTGAAGAATGACATTCCATTTTCTGGGGTCCAGAACAATCTCAAGCCTTTTCTGCGCTAATCGCAGTCTCACCAACCCACCCGTCCTGGCACACTACAACCCCACTGCACCAACGGAGGTACGCACCGACGGCAGTGGTCGCGGTATTAGTGCAATTCTCGCCCAACAGCAGACGGGCCGCACTCGCGTCATTGCTTATGCCAGTCGCCTCCTTTCAGCGGCTGGGCGGAATTATTCTATCCCAGAAAGTGAGTGTTTAGCCCTCGTGTGAGCCATTGCAAAGTTTCGCCCTTACTTGTTTGGCCGCCTGTTCTCGGCTATCACCGACCACCACGCCTTATGTTGGCTTTCTTCGCTGAAGGACCCTACTGTCGTCTCGGGTGTTTGGCGCTATGCCTTTAGGAAAACACTTTTATTGTCGTCCACAGGTCCGGCCGGCTAAACACTGATGCCGATTGCCTGTTCAGCAACCCGGTAGATCCACCTTTTGTAAGCGAGTGTGACGATGACCCCTGTGTGTTGTTCATCTCTGACCTTTCAAACATTAGTCATGAGCAGCACTTAGATCCCAAGCTTTGCGACATTATCAACCACCTCAGCACTGATCACCCGGACGCTACCCTTGCTTTGTATATGCTCCACAACGGCGCTTTATATCGGCGGAATATGCGACCAGATGGCGCTGAACTTCTGCTCGTAGTCCCCGACCACCTGCGTGCCACCGTTCTTCAACAGCTGCATGACGCACCCACTGCGGGTCATCTTGGCGTATCTCTTACGGACGACAGCGTCCAACGGCGCTTCTTCTGGCCAGGCTTATAGAGCTCTGTTCGTCGTTACGTGGTTTCTTGCGACAGTTGTCAGCGACGGAAGAAGCTCTAGGTTGTGTTTGCTGGATTGCTACAGTCGATCAACATCCCAAACGACCCATTTTCCCGAGTTGGGCTTAATCGCCTCGGGCTTTCCATCTTTCTTCTTCGGGAATAAATGGATCGCGGTGACTACGCACTATACTACGCGCTACGCCGTTACACGAGTGATACCCACCAGGTGTGCAACTGATGTGGCTGCGTTTCTCCTCCATGATGTTATCCTGCTCCACGGTGCTCCACGCCAGCTGCTCACCGACCGTGGTCGCTGCTTTCTTGCTCGAGTAGTCGAAGGAATTCTCCGATACTGCTCCATTAAGCACAACTTCACCACCGCTTACCATCCACAAACGAACGGCCTCACCGAATGCCTCAATCGTACGCTCACGGAAATGCTGTCAATATATGTATCGGCTGATCACCGTGACTGGATATTAACTTACCGTTTGTAACATTTCAGTAGTATTCCTCCCTTGAAGATACAATGGGCTACTCGCCCTTCTATCTTTTGCTCAGCCGTGACCATTCTCTTCCGTTTGACAGCATACTGCCTACTACCGCAAATGCAGCTCCCTATGTTCGTGACAGTATATCCCGAGGTGACGCCGCCCGTGTTATTGCTCGAGGCCGTCTGGCTTCCTCCCAAACCTCTCAAAAACGCCTCCGTGATTCTCGTCATCCAGATGTCCACTACTCTCCGGACTCTCTTGTCTTGCTCTGTACTCCCGCTTGTAGGGTTGGGCTCTGTGAGAAGTTCTTTCTGCGCTACACAGGCCCCTACCGTGTTTTACGGCCAGTCACTTCCGTGACATGCGAGATCATTCCTGCGCACCCACACCACCAGAGTGATATGCCAAGTACCGAAATCGCTCATGTAGCTCGCATGAAGCCCTACCACTCCATCTGTATTTCTCCGACGTAGTACGCACCGGGACTGTGCTCTTTGCGCCGGGGTAATGTTACGTATGATACCAGTGAAGAGGACGATGATGAACTACAGAGTGAGAGATGACGAAATTGAAGCAACTGTTTGTGCTTGCCTGAACACTTACGTCTCTCATCACCTGTTGTGGTTCCCTGTGCTAGCCTTCGGCCCGTATCAATATATGGGCGTTATGCATGCATTACGACGGGCAACAGACGTACTACAAATTGGGCGCCGGCTCAACCTCATCGGTACCATTTTCGCGGACACGGCACTTCACTCCTATGCACGGCAAAACGTGGACTCTCTGGGTTTTTGGTGTTTCATTGTGGTCCACTATCTGTTAAACAGGTAACTACTGCGAGGGGTCACAGCTGAATCATAGCTCTGCGATCATATCGTTACGACGTTTATTTACACAGATGGTAGGATACGCTGGAGATTAGCACACTACAGCGGACAGACCCAGCTTCTTCGTCCTCTTCTCCTTATTCCGCCAAGCCTCATCTTCCTTCAATAAGGACCGCGGGAAGTGCGTGACACTGCCCCCTTCGCAGACGATGCCCGCCGGGCGAGTCAAGGTTCGTCACGTTGATAGAAGGGCTTCATGCGGGCCACGTGGACTACTTGAGTCTTCCGAGAACGACGTCCTTGGGTGGTCACGCGAGAGACTACAAAGTTTACTGCGCTGAGGCGTTCCAATACAACGAAAGGGCCAGTATAGTGGTGCAACAGTTTCTGGCACAAGCCACGCTTACGCAACGGCGTCCAAAGCCACACCAAGTCACCAGGGACATAATTAACATCTTGATGCCGCTTGTCGTAACGTTGCTTGTAGCGTTCCTGGGAGGCTAGAGTGCGAAGTCTAGCGAGTCGACGAGCTTCTTCAGCCAAAGAGAGAGTTTGCGATAGTGAAGTTTCAGCAGGGAGTGAGAAAGGCAGAAACGTGTCCAAAGTGCTTCGTGGAGGTCGTGCATAGAGAAGAAAAAACGGACTGTAGCCTGTCGTTTCGTGCTTAGCAGTGTTAAATGCATATGTTATAAACGGATGGACTTCATCCCAATTTTTGTGGCGAGAGTCGACATACATTGCGAGCATGTTGCTAAGCGTCCGATTGGTGCGTTCGGCAAGACCGTTTGTTTGTGGGTGGTAAGGAGTTGAATGGCGAAAATGGGATGAGCAGAGGCGAAGAAGTTCTTCTACAACTTCTGCCGTAAACTGTCGGCCACGATCGCTTATTAACACACGAGGAGGCCCATGTCGAAGAATGATGGACCGTAGGAGGAACGCTGAGACATCAGAAGCAGTGGCTGACGGTATAGCAGCAGTTTCACAGTACCGCGTAAGATAGTCTACGCACACTATGACCCAGCGGTTTCCGTTGGAGGAACGGGGAAACGGTCCTAGAAGATCAATTCCCGCCTGTTCGAATGGGGTTCGTGGTGGCGTTATAGGCTGAAGATGACCCGGCGGTGAGCAGGTTGGGTGCTTGAAACGCTGGCACTGGAGGCAGCTGGCCACATAACGTTGAGTAGTTTGACGCATCTTCGGCCAATAAAAACGTTCCTTAGTCCTGTGCAATGTTCTTGCGAAACCCAAGTGTCCAGCTGTGGCATCGTCGTGCATTACCCGAAGAACCTGACACCTAAGACTTGTAGGAACTACCAGAAGAAGCCGCGCACCTACTGACGAGTAGTTCTTCCTGTATAGTACACCGTCACGAATGCAGAATGAGGTCGTAGGGTTCCGGGAACGTGCTGCCTCAAAAAGCGGTGCCAACTCGTTGTCGTGCCGCTGCGCAATCTTGAATTCACCAACATCAGGGAAACTTGTAGAGATAGCAGCTATATATTCATCCAAGACCTCATTGTCGCAATCAGTAGTTTCAAGTGGCAACCGTGACAAGCAGTCAGCATCACCGTGCTTACGACCACTCTTAAAAGACACAGTAAAATTGAATTCTTGAAGGCGCAAAGCCCACCGCGCAAGGCGTCCACAGGGGTCACGAAGGTTTACAAGCCAACATAAGGAATGATGGTCCGTCACAATTTTAAGGGACACTAAAGACAGCCAAAGATGGTATGAAAATCTAATAAACTACATTTGGTGACACTGTCGCCGCATATCCGGCAGCAAAAAATCGAATAATTGCTGAGATATTGCGATAAGAAGTTGAGGTTTTTTCTTGTTCCCGCCGGTCGAATTCAAACTGTGGCCTCCAACTACGTAGTTGGAGTTGAGTGACGCACACTATGACGTAAGCGGAGACTCCGTGATAGCTAGCGAGCCGGCGCGGCCCGCGGCGTCGCATCTCTCAAGGGCCAACTTGGCAACAGCGTACTCGCAATGACGGCCTCAGCCGAAATAAATAAAACGATGAAGAGAGTTATTTACCGAGCGATGGGCCCATAAAGGAAGAAAAAAAAAACATAGAGCGCTTGTAATGCACAATATTTTACATGTTTCTCAAGCTTTTGGCTCCTTCTTGCACTGTGTATAAACAAACCGAGCCCTCGGTCATCGCAACGCTTCCTGACATGTTTACATACAAATCAAGATTTAGTTACCAGCAAAATAGTGTCCTCGCTGCTGCGCTTGTCAGTTTTGAAGCTTCGTCGCACTTTTTTCCTTCAAGGTTTGTGCTACAGCTCCGTGTTCAGCAAAAATTACGTTCACGGTAGCAGAACATGACCGAAGTGCCGGCGCCACTACATTTGCCAGCGCTGTGAAATTCCACATGTTAAAATGGATCCAGTGCACAATATAGTGCGCATAGGCATCCAGAACATTAGTTGCAAGACGTGAGAGCAGCCAGCATGCGCCGATGATCAAGAAGTTGTAATTTTTAGACCGGCAGCAGAAACACTTTATTGTAAATGGGGCCATATGGCATAAAAACTAAAAATATTTTCGAAGTTCTTGTGGCGCGGCGTAGCCGAGCGGTTAGCGTCGCACGTTTCGGAGCAGGCAGTATCGAGTTCGAGTCTTACCGCTTCTGGTATTTTTTTTTTTGCAAATCGATCTTTTTTTTTTAACCTTTTGTAATATATGTCTGGTGCTTCGTTATTTTTAGTTTTTACTTTTTACCCGAAGCCCTTTCTTTCGCCGGGCGACGAGCGCAATATATCGACGCTCTCCTTGGTATGAGCGGCACGTATGCCCCTTTTGTTTACGACGCCTGCAAATAGCACGTTGAAGGTCTTGTTGACGCAGTATATGTTGGTCAGATGTGTCATGATTTAGTGAACAATTGAATGATAATGCGTTTTCCCTTCGGTACTTAGCATATGTATGCTTTTCGTGGCGTACGTAGCTGCAGTCAAGCGGTCAGGTCGCAGTCGAAGCGGCAACGGCGGCGATATGTTGGCGCAGAAGTGTGAACGAAGGACTGTGTCGGCGGTAGCGGATTTCGCTCGCTCGTGCCTCCGAATGCTCAAATGGGAACCATCAAGGCGCATCTGCTGCTCCAAGCTCGTAATTCAGGCGCTGCAGGTTCAAACAAACTATCCGAGTGCGCACGAAATGCCTGAGCCGAAACATGACCAAAACTGAAGTGGCCGCCTGTGGCGCCTCCAAGTATATTTTTGTATTTGCCTTGCAACGTTTTCGTTGCCTTTTCGCCGTCGTTTACGTATGATAAAAGCGTGTTATCATGTTTGAGAAAAAACGTACTACCGCATTCAAACATGCAACGTAATTCGCATTTGTCAGCCTCCGGGATCCCTAGCGCGTCACGTGATTTGTAGTTGCGAGCCTCGGCCGTTTGGCTGTGGTGGCGATACCTGTATTTCTGTTATTCTTCTTTACTACCTTATAACAGCTCTGTTTTCAGCAGGAGTGGTCTTTTTGTAATCAGGAACTGGCATTCTATTGATGCAAACCCACCTCCTTTCTCTCTTTAGTGTCCCTTTAAATGCATATCCATAAAGATATGACCTAAACCGTTGCACACCGAATACAACAGCTAAGCATTCCTGTTCAGTTACAGTGTAATTACGCTCAGCCTTGCTCAAAGAACGGCTTGCATACGCAACGACATGTTCATTGCCATTGTGGCGCTGTATGAGCACAGCACCAATTCCAACTGCGCTGGCGTCAGTGTGAAGTTCTGTTGGAGCTGATGGACAGAAGTGGCGTAGTACTGGTCCTGATGTCAAAATAAACTTTAACTGACGAAAGGCGGAGTCACAATCGGCAGTCCACTTGAAAGGCACATCTTTTTGCAGAAGACAAGTAAGGGGATATGCTAGATCAGCAAACTTCGGAACAAAACGCCGAAAATAGGAGCAAAGCCCCAAAAAACTCCTGAGCTGTTTTAACGATTTCGGCGGTTTAAAACAAGTGACAGCTTCGATCTTTTTCGGATCAGGCCTGATTCCATCCTTGTCTATAAGATGTCCAAGTACCACAGTCTGGCGTTCTCCAAAACGACATTTCTTGGAATTGAGTACCAGACCAGCTTTCTTGATACACTCCAAGACAATCTCTAATCGACTGTTGTGTTCATGAAAAGTTGTCCCGAATATCACTACATCGTCCAAATAACACATACAAATGTGCCACTTCAGCCCGCGCAAATTGTATCCATGAATCTTTCGAACGTGGCTGGAGCGTTACATAATCCAAACGGCATCACATTAAATTCATACAGCCCGTCTGGGGTGATGAATGCCGTCTTTTCTTTATCTTCCGGGTGCATGGGGATCTGCCAATAGCCTGATCGCAGGTCATCTGAGGAAAAATAGGAGGCGGAATGTAAGCAATCAATGGCGTCGTCAATACGTGGCAGGGGATACACGTCCTTTTTGGTAACAGTATTCAAACGTCGATAATCAACACAAAATCTCCATGTGCCATCTTTCTTTTTGACTAGAATCCCAGGGGCAGCCCACGGACTAGACGATTCCTGAATGATGCCCTTATGCAGCATGTCACGAACTTGTTCTTCGATTGTTTGGCGCTCTGATGGGGATACACGATAAGGCTTCTGGCGGATTGGATCAGCAGTTCCTGTATTGATTCGGTGCTGAGTACGGGACATGGGAATCCGTGGTGGCGAGTCCCGAGAGAAATCGAAAGCCGCAGTATGTTTCGCCAGAACTTCCACTAAACTGTGACGGTCACTTGTTGGCAGGGATTTGTTAATCATGGCAAGAAATTTTGTCTCATCTTCTTCTGAGCATGCGGTAGGCTGGGAATTGTCTGTGCTGATCACGGCCACTGATTTAAAAGTGTCTTCGTCAAAGTTGGCAAGTTTTAGACCACGTGGTAATACAACAGGTTCGTTAGAGCAGTTAGTCGTCCACAAAGAAGAATGGCCATTCCTGACTGAGATGATGCAGCGGGGAATCAGAATACTTTTCTTCGCGCAGTTGAGGGTGAGTGGTTCAACCACAGCGTCGAACGCATCACTGGCACAGCTGGAACTAACAACTCGTATAAACTGTGCTGACATTGCAGGAATGACTATGTCTTCCGAAACCGAAAGCGTGCTAGGATGGGTCCGCGAATTTTCACGCAAAGCAGATTCAATTCGAGTGCTCACAGAAATGTCTCCATTGCGAAAGTCGAGAGTGGCCCCACATTGCTCCAGAAAATCGAGTCCAAGAATTACGTCATGCGTTGATCGAGTAAGTACTGCGAATTCAGTTCGGAATGTGTGGCCGGCGATAACAAGATTTACGGAACAGACTCCAAGTGGGTTAAGCGGTTCGCCACCAACACCACATAATGTTGTCGTACTATCCCAAACAAACATAATTTTACGACCAAGGCAGTTTTTAAAAGCGAGACTTATAATAGAAATAGTTGCACCTGTGTCCAACAACGCCATAGCACGTACACCGTCCACAAACACTTCAATTCGGTTCTTTAACATCGAAACGGGCAGAGGTATGGGTAAGCTAGAATCATTTGCGACCTCACCTCCATCGGCCGCACTCACTAGTTTCCCGGAGGTGGCGAACGTCGTCGGGGAGAAGGGGATGGTCGTAGGCGCCGAGATGGTGGTGTCAGGCTACGGTCAGAGGCTGGTGATTCGTTTCGGTTCAGCACCATTCTGCGTTCTTGTCGGCTAGCTGTTGCTATGTACTCATTCCGGCCAGGTGTTCTTCTATATGAATCATCATTTTCAGCAGGAAGCCTTGTACGAGAGTTCACCCACTGTCGGCGATACTGCTGGTACGGACGACGGTTGCGGCAAAAGCGGGAAATGTGGCCGATCATCCCACAGGCATAACACACTGGCGGCTCACGTTCATTCGATGAATAAGGTTCGTCGTCGCTTGTATTAAACGTTTCATGCCCTGGATGTGGTCGACGAGGAGGACGAGAGTGCTCGCTGTTGTAGGCGTTGATGTTGAGAGGCTGGGTGTTCGGGCGATGAGCAGCAGAGCATCGGGTGTCCGAAGGAGACGTAGCAGAGGGATCATAACAGGTAGAAGATGGGCTGTCAGACGAAGAGGTGCTCCTGTAGACGGCTGTGACGTGGCCCCCAATACCTTGATGCCTCCGAAGCTCTTCGAGGACGATCTGGCGAATTGCATCTGCCAGGCTTGTCGTTTCAGACACATCCACACTAGCGACAGTTGTCACATTAGGCAGCCGACCAAACTTCGGAATGATACGGCGTCGCTTCAAAGATTCAAACGTGCGGCAGTGTCGTCTTACATCAGCGGTGGTGTTCAAATCGTCCTTGCAAATAAGAAAGTTGTACACGTCTTGCGCTATTCCTTTCAGGAGATGACCCACTCTGTCTTCCTCAGTCACCCGAACATCAACTATTCTGCACAGCTTGAGGACTTCTTCTATGTAAGTTGTGCAGGTCTCCCCCGGTACTTGCGCTCGTTGAGCCAGAGTCTGTTCGGCGCTTTTTTTTCGAGCATCGGCATCACCAAATCCCGCTCTCATTTCTTCCATGAAGCAATCCCAGGTGGTAAGAGATGCTTCATGATTGTCAAACCATGTTAGCGCAGTTTCTTCAAGAAAAAATACCGCATTCGCCAACTTGGTAGTCGCATCCCAGCGGTTGTATTTGCTCACCCGATTGTAGTGGGTGAGCCAGTCATCCACGTCTTCCCCGGGCTTGCCATAGAAGTGCCGGGGTTCCCGATAAGGCTGTGCGGTGGTCGGATGAGCTGCTGGCGTGTGCTGCGTTGAACCATCTGCTTGCGCCATCTCCGTCCGAAGGGGGGGTAGCCCAGCAATTCTTCTGCTCCGGCGAAGTAGGAGAGGTTCCGTGGTGATCTGTAGCCCGCAAACTCCACCACACTTGTTACGACGTTTATTTACACAGATGGTAGGATACGCTGGAGATTAGCACACTACAGCGGACAGACCCAGCTTCTTCGTCCTCTTCTCCTTATTCCGCCAAGCCTCATCTTCCTTCAATAAGGACCGCGGGAAGTGCGTGACGATATGCTGCACGTGGTCGACATACGCGACAATCCGAGAGTACAGGTTGTCGTTTAATGAACAATGCGAGCTAATTTCTTCAGCCTCGCTGCCAAACTTCGAAACGTACGTGTGTGTTTGAAGACCTCTCTAAGGTGACGTGCGCACTTGACAAGCCACCGAAGTCCACACGCGTTTTTATTCCTGAAGCATGATCATCTATTTACTTTGCCGTCTTTTCCAGCCCATAATAACTTCTTGTCTTTTCTTTCACATCCAAGGAGCCTATTGCCGCCATCCGCGCACGCTGAAATATGCAGTGAACACACGGTGAATGACCTAACCGACCAAACATATACGGAGAGCAGTCCGAGGCGGATCCCCCGCATTTATCCTTGCCGCCAGGGTTATACTATATCGCTGTCCACCGTGAACGTAGTCTCGGCCAGCTAGTTGGTTCCGGTGGCCGCCAGCCCATGTGACGACGGTGCCACTGCCTCTCAGAAGTGAACTTTCGGGGTCGCATAATCTAAGAATCCCAATGTAAAAGACGATATGACTTAGTTACAAAATCCTGTTTTAAACAAGGTGTTCGAAAATCCATTTGTTGAGGATTGCATGTCTTGATCGGTTCCAAGAATCCTGGGTTGGATTTCCATTTCAATGTCCCATTTGACAGCTGTAGAGTTGGCAGCCCGGCACTCAGATAGCAATCAATACCACCTCGATTAGTGCATTTCATGTGACTTGCCAACAGCTACATGCTAGGGTGATGACTGTGATTTTTCTCTCACAAAATATCCACACCGCACAACACTGTAGAGCCGGGCCTCCTCCCCCGCTTTCAGGCTTGCACTTCTGCTTCACCTTTTCCGTAGTCGAAATTTCCGAATCCCCCACTACGGATTTTCACATAGTGTGAGTCGTTTAGGTGTTTAACCCCCCAAACAAAACCACCATGTACGTGTTCGAAGCCTTCGTACAGCTCTTGTCATCGCATGTGCTTGAATATAGCGGCGTTGGCTTTCTCGATGTACGTGTGACCGTCTTCTAGCGCCTAGTTACTGGCTCGCCTTAATGTTGTAAGTGTTTGCTTGCATCCGCAAGGCCTACCCAAGAACACGCGACACAGTTGGATATAGCTAAACAAATCAGGGAACACGTACACATGCCCAGACGCCGATAAGAGCGAAGTTCTGCCACGCGAGTGATTACAGGTAACTTAATGAGAAGTGTGCGCGAAAGTTTCTGTAGTGACAACCTTGCTTGTGCTATTCCTCGCGTTTGCAGCATGGGATCAAAAGTTTCAAAAATGCGCATGCATTGCCGAAGAGGATTCACCTAGGTGTAGCGCGGTTCAGACCGCAAATTTCTGGCTCGATACATGCAACGACTAAGAAGAACAAGTCATACTTTTCATCATGAGGGGTCCTTATATGTCTAGAGTATCTGTTTCGTTGTGTTTTATGTCGGCGTACAGTTGCGGTTTTTGTTAAATGTATTCCCATATATAAAACCAGCTGTTCTGGTATAAGGTCTCTAAAGTCAGCCAATCAGGTACAAAGTGAAGGACAGATTTCGCTTTGAAGATTTTGGCATTGCTTTTTAGATTCTGAGCGCTCCAGTATAATTGTTGAGAAGAGGGGTACTTCCATATAAAATGTATGAGCGGGGGGGGGGGGGGGGGGGAGGAAGGAGGAGGGTAAGCGGGTTAAAGTTTGAAGGCGATATGATATTTCAGCGGCCAGGGTGGCACGTGGCCATTTTCACGACCTCCAGTGGCGGATCAATTCATCCATCGTCATGGCGTTGCGGATGGCCGCTCCAAGGGCAAGTTAAGGAAGAGGCGTTTTTTTTTTTCATTTTGAACACGTGCTTGTTCGCCTCGTGGCAACCAGTCTCGTTCTTCAACAGTGTAAAGGAAAAAAAGAGGGCTGAATAAATGACTCCTGGTGTTTTGAGACATTCGGTCTCAAAGCGGAACGCGTTAACCGTGCCATGAGCTTATGCATTGGACGGAAAGCATGCATGCTGTAAGGTGGGTGTAACAGAATTCTGTTGGTCCAGTTATAAGACATCCTTACCTTTCACTCGAGTGACTGAAACCAGCTATGTAGGATATATTGGGCAACAAAAAAGTGGAAAAAGAAAAATTCGAAAAACACTGATGGCTGGAAAAATCTTTGCATCACCGCTCTCCCTCCGTGCATAAAATGGCGACGTCAACGCACACATATGTTGTAAAAAGAAATGCTACTCGGACCTGTCGTGCGCAGATATTTTCGCGCTTGAAATTGTTTTGTGTGCGCAGCATGTTTGTAAACAAATAGTGCCCCTCTTATTTATATACACACATACAGTTCGAGAAAATGATCTCCTAGAGGCTCGGTAATCCAAGCCCTCCTCTACAGCGCGTAACTTCCTATAGCTAATTGCACTGCATATTGTGGGCACAGAAAAATAACTCGACTTTTAGCGACTGTTCTTTCTCGTTACAGACGGGAAATATTCATGTTACAGCCCTCCTAAGATATATTGTTATAGTAAAACCCTAACAAGAATGTCTGAAATGTGCTGAGGAAGTCCTTACGTAGTGGACAAAACGGCATGGATTCTTAAGCACACTTCATACGGGTCATCGGCCGCACTAATTTAGAGAACAGAACTGGAGCGCAGCTCTATCCCATCTTGGCGTCCATAGCATATCAATGGCATTGTATTTCGAGAACAGGTACAAGATTGCACATAATTTGTTATGGCACAAGGCTGATGAAGACGAAACGCAGTGCGCTAGTGCAGCGTGAGCGAGTAAAGAATAGAAGAAAAGAAGAACGCTTGGTCGGCGACTTTTTACGCCTCTGCTTGTCTCTGTGTGACCTAAGTGGCGTCCTTTTTATATTTGAAGGCATCTGTGGGGTGATGCCAAACATAAGCCCCCAAAACCAGGCTCCCGACGTAGCAGACTCCCAGCGTTTTCCACTTGCCGATGGCGCTGAAGACTCGGCGGCCAGCGCCGCTAGGCTTAAGCGAGACTTTAGCTGGACGCCAGTGCTGAGCGCCTCTTCGATTTAGTCAGCCAGCGTCTGGACGCCTGGGAGGCCGGACTGCTGTCAAAGCTGCGGAGGTAGAAGCTTTGTGTCGCGACGTACGTCAGTGCACTACGGCGGCGCAAATTTTTACGCTGAAGACCACGGGTTCCAGTTTCAAGTGTTCTCCCGTTCAACGACCGCCCGCAAGAAAAACTAGCGCAGCGCTATCCATGCGCCCGATCTTTCCCAAGAGTAAGGTATCAACAACGGTACCATGGCAACCAGCGAAAGCTGAAATATATACCTCCCTGCCTGTACGAATGGATGTGGCCCGGCACCGGACATTGTCTTGGCGTGCCTGCAAAGCCCAATGCGCTACTTCTCAGGCGAAGCCATTCAATATAAGTTACTATGCACGGCAAGGCATAATGCCACTTGTCATAATAACCATCATCTATCGGCTTGGGAGAAAATCTTGCCCCAGGCTACAGTGGAGTTCCGGGAACAGCACCGAACACGGACTCGATTGACCGCAGCGTGCATTGGTCGCGTCGTAGGTCTCGGGGACGCAGCGCTACACAGGGCGGTGACACTCCTGCACCTCATACTCAAAAAGCATCTTTGCCTTACATTGTTTTAACTCATCCCCGTAGGACTGAATGCCTACAACGCCCCTCTGCAAAACGGCATTCGGGGGTATGAACACATCGAGAGTCTCAAGCTTGTTTTTGAGATTAGCCTCACTGTGTGAAAGCATTTTCTCCGTGATCCCGAGATCAAAGACCATGAGAGAATTTGTTGTTATTGTTGTTTACCTCTTGGTTGGGCTGCATAATATCTAGTGAATGCGTCCAACCGTTCTTTTTTCTATCTCTTCTTTACTCGCTCGCGCCGTAGCATATCACGCACTGCGCTTCTTCTACTTCTTCAGGCTTGCACCGTAGCCTCAACATGAGCCGTTTCCTGAGTCTATTCATCAAATCGTGAGCATCGAACGGCGTCCCCGCACTTGCACTGGGATTTTGTTCGGGCATTTCTGATTAGTGTGGCGTGTGTTATCGTCATATCCCTATGCAGTTTTCATTGCAGCGTATGTGTTTTCAGTCAGCCACTTAAGCGCGTTTCGTGTTAACGCTCCTCCCCCCTGAGGTTACGGCGCAAGCCTGAAGAAGATGAAGAGCAGCGCGAGAGTGCGGTGCGACCGAGTAGAGAGGAAATAGAAGAAAAGAAGAACGGATGGTCACTGGCTTGTCTGCGCCTGTGTATGTGTCCTATATGGGATCCTACACCATTACAATGCATATGCAATGCTAAGTGTACTTTCAACCAACTTTTGGGCGCTAATATAAACTGTGTTTATTTAGCAGATTGCTAGCAAATGTGCAGCCCAGGTCTTATTATGACTATTCTGTCCATGTTTTCGAAAACCATTCTTGAAGTCTCATCCAACTTTAAGCGTGAATAAGTAAGACGGTGGTGCACATAAATTCGCTTTGGCTTATAGACTTTAACGCCCCAATGCAACTCAGACTATGAGAGGCGGCGTAAAGGAGGACACAGCAAATTTCGCCCACTTGGGTGCACTGACATCGCACAGCCCATGCTCGCCTTCCTTTTCGCTCATATCGAAAAGCGGCCGCCGCAGCCGGGATTCAATCCCGCATGCTTGGGTACAGCAGTAGAGCGCCGTAACTACTGCGTCACCACGGCAAGGCTGCACACAGATTTGACCACGCGATGCGTACTAGACGGGCGCATTTGAACGCCAAGCCGCATAAAACCAAGACGGCAGCAATGTATTTATTTCACCGTTCAAGTGTATGCTCTTTTTGCTCCACCTCAGATGGAGCCCGTCGCTGTGGCGTAGTGGTTAGGGTGCTAGACTGCTGTTCCCATGGATGCGAGATCGAGTTCTGGCCGCGGCGAGCGCTTTTCGATTAAGGCGAAAAGCTAGGTGCCCGTGTGCTGTGCGATCTCAGTGCATGTTAAAGAGCCCCGGGGGGTCGAAAGTTCCGGAGCTCTCTCCGACGGCGTCCCTTATACACAGCCTGACTCACTTTGGGAGGTTAAACCCTACAAACCTAACTTCCACTCGCAACAGGTATCCCCGTGATTTTTCGTTGAGCAGCCAAAAATGCCGCGAATTCTATGGAGAATGGAGGCTTTTTTTAAGCTTTTAAGCAATCGTGTTAGGAAGGTCGTGCCAGTTTGCGTCGGAAACATAAATTTAATCAACACATTTGAAATCTTTTCTGCTTAAAGATGCAACACGTTGCTGAGCGAGCCCTCTGTCACAGCCTTCGGTAGTATTATGAAAAGGAGGGCGCTCGTGCGCTTCTGCTTCTGTACGTTTCGTGGATTTGAATAAATCTAGGTAATGTGTGTTTATTTCATTGTCATTTGTTTGTGCAGTTCTTCACCTCTCCTGTTTCTCCGTGGAAATGCTCACGAAAACTACGACAATTGCGGTGCGTAGACGAAGGCACGAGAACATTTTCTCAAATTGGATTGGCTGCTCTTTCAAAATGGTGAAAATTTTGAGCTAATTAGGTAATTACACGTGAAGAATGTTAAGTTGCGTTAAATCAGTACACTAATTTTTGAAACAGTTTGTGCATTTGCATTGTTAATTTATTTTTCTTGCCGCTACATAATAAGTTGAAGACCCCATGCGTCAGCGTCGCACTGTACGGAGTGAGGTGTTCAGAAACGGCAACTGCGAGTGTTAACGAAAGGCAAGGCGTCTGTCAAGCACGTCGCGCCTTGTGGGGCGAGCCGCCACGCGCGTCAGGTCGTGGTAAAAGCTGGCTGCTTCAGCGATATGCGAAGTGCAACGTAGCGTTCTGCAGCAGCACTAGCTGTCTACTAAGGGGAGGGCATAAATAACCGGCGCTCCGCCTGAGTCCCCACTCCAACGCGAAACCATGAAGCTGTACATTCTGGGACTCTTGGTAGCCGTCCTTGCAGTGGCCATCGTTGCAAGTGGTGAGTACATTTCACTTATTTTTCTGCATTCACTCTAGCGTTTTCTCCGTGCACCAGCCGGTACAAGACAGCATCGCTTATGAGAGCTATTAAGCATTCTACGACAACCACTGATCGCTACGTTCCAAAACATTTCAAGCAATTTGTGAGCTTAATGGTTTTCGAACAGAGTGCTGCGGCGGCGTAAATAGACAAAAACATCCATGTTTATGAACTACCGTCATTCATGTCATCGCTTTTTTCATATACACCCATAAAAATAAAGACAAGGTATTTCTGCCTGGGAAAGTGGTTAGAAAATAATGTATAATAAGCGAAAACCAATTCATTCAAGTCGCATAAAAGAGGCGCAGCCTGAAATTTATCTATATTACCATTCAATGATCTTGAATGCGCGAACATCCACCTGACAAAACACATTTCTGTGCGCTTTTATTTGTTTAAGCATTAAAAACTGGTCAAGGTGTTTGCTGAGTGGTAGATTTCAACAGAGTAAACTGTAAAGAATTACAGGATAAGCAGTTTTGGGCGGGCTGCGTATCTGTCTTTTGCAACATTGGACACTCATCGTAGGTCACTTCTGTAACTTTCTTGATGTAAAACGTCAATTCAGTGAAGGCATTCTCTGAAATTGAAGAGCTTGTGATGAGAGACGTTCACCTCTGGTCTTCCGTTTTAGTAACTTCCGTTTGTATGTAAACGGCTCAAAATTATGTGCAGCTTCAAGAACTTTGCTTCAGCAGTGACCAATATACTACGCATTATTCACAGATGAATTGACAGTCCTCTCAATCAGGTTTATTTTTTGACTTACTGAGCATTTTTGCATATATGAACAACGAAATAGATAATTACACAAATACATAACATACCATTCTGCTTTAGTTCAATGCTAGTAGTTTTTTCTGGGGTCGTCCTACTTCATCAAAACGTGATGCATTCAGTGCACGACTCCTGTGCCACTGGGAAGTCATACTTACTTCAGGATACCTAGGAATGTTAGTTGAATCATGGCAATTCCAGGCTGACATGGAGCTTAACAAATACTTTTCATACTGCTCTCGCATTTACGTTTTTTACAGTGCTTGTTAGGACGAAGTTTCTGCACTAACCTTGCATGCAATAATTTTCCAGAAAGCAATTTCTTATGGTTAAAAGCAAACAACGCTGCCCTTTGCGCATCTGTACATGAACTCTCCTTGCGCAAAATATTTCGGTTATATTTGAAAGCATGCACACCCGTGTGCGCCTTGCCGAAACACTTTGCAAGTGGGTGGTTCTGGTCTCACAGGAGATGACATCAAATTGTGTAACAAATACAGTCGGAATCCAGCTACAAACTAACAAATGCGATTGGTCGTTTGGTGCCCATCTTCACTGTATGCAAGCCATAAAATGTGTGTCTCCGCTGTCCTCACTAATTCGTGCAGTTTTGAAGATGAATTTCACCAACCAGCTTGCCAAAACGCTCTGCAGAGCCAAATATTACCCTACAATACACTCTTTACGCTATGAAATGAAGGAGAAACGTGGTTTTGCAGTAATAGCCAGAACACATACACAGTGTACACAAAAGCAATGCATGATATGCAAGTCTTAATTCAGAAGACACTTCTGTACAGAGACAGGTCTAGAACAATGCAAAAAACTCAAAGAAGTGAAACCAAAAGAGCACCAAATTATTGACCGGGCGCTCGACAGTGCGACGACTACAGGATAACGATGTAGCCAGTTCTCTCGCTGAAGCGTGGCTGCAGAGCAGCGACATTGTCTTGGATAAAGGTCATTTGCGTCGGAGCTGATGACTGACGCTACCCTACCTTCATTTATAGCACGCGCAGTGTCTGCATTTATTCTGCGGTGTGAATATTCTCTCATGAGATGGTAGGGCGGAGCACGTGGATAAACAGGTGACCTGTAAAAGCTTCACTACTTTATTCATCTATTGAACTCTTAACGAGGATCAAAGATCTGTATTAGGAAGGCTGCCGCTGCATCTAATCTACGCACGCCCTACGACACAATCACGATCGGCCGTCGTTTCGACAAATCGTTGCAAGCGAGGGAACACGATGGAAGACACCGGCCGGCTTCAGGAGCTGCGGGGGTCTCGGTCATTCTCTGTAGAGCTGGGGTGTGCAGGGAATGCACAGTCTTTGCAAAAATCCTGAAGCCAAAGGATATTCGTCAGAGTCTCGAAAGGCGCAATTAACGACCGGAGGGCCGCGAAATGCTATGAGACTGTTTCTTGCTTTGATAAGAAATAATTTCCTAGCAATTTAAATGAATGTTGCCATTTAAGGATGGTTTGACAGCTTCAGTTCGCTGCCGAGCTGAATATAATTTTGCTTCAAGACCTTTGATCAAGACTACGTCGACATGAGAGTGAATTTTTGTCTGGTGGTTGCGTTATTTTATGCGTTGCTTTTTTTTTTTTTGGAATGAAGATCAAAAAGATGAGAGCACAAGGGCTGCTTACCTTTGAGTCAGACACATGCTCGTCAAACACTGAATGGGGTTGGGGGCGCAAATGTGGTAGCGTAGGTACACTTGACTAAAGGTCTGAAGCAAATGTTTATTTTTTATTCAAGCTGTAGCCTCGAAATATCTAAGGCTGCTACAGGAATGGCACAAATGATATTAGAGCTACGTAAAAGTAATTTAAGAACTATTTGCGAGCATACTTCAGCGCATATCTCGGCGCGAAGAGGAACATACCCACGATAATCATGGTACAATTCTGGTTTCCGATACACATCCGCGCTAGAACGTCGTTAGTGGACATAAAGCGATACTTAAGGTGCTCGTGATTACTGACTTCTCGTCGAGGTCGCGGAATTTACAATTTCTGCGTTCGAGAGAGACTGCTTTCTTGGTGACCACATTCGAGATTATTGCTTGTTTTCTGGCTTAAGTTAGTTTTAAAACATTTTTTTTTCGTGGTAGCATAGGAATCGTCCGGAAAATACAGGACTGCGACAAAGAGGAAACACAGTCTCCTTCCTTCTGTCCGGCCATTCCCGCGGTTTTGTTACTTACCATGTCCACCAGCTGGCACATAACTATGCTGCTTTGCGTTCTATTTGTTTTTTTTTTTCATTACTGTTTCTACACTTTGAGGTAAAAGCAGTAATGGCCAGCTAACACAACCAGAGGTGGATATAAACTCCAGAGCATGCGTAGTTATACAGACGCACCTGCTATTCAACAGTTATGAAAGAACAGCAACTACTAGCACAACACTTGCGGCAATAGTCACATATTGGTGGTACGTAAAGGACCGCCTGGGCTCAATTGTAATAGAAATTTTCGCTATTCTTGATGTGAATCAGTCTTCAATACCATATCGTCTAAACAGAAGTTCGCATTTACACCCATTCAGGAGCGGGTATAAAAAAACTAAAAAAATATGTATAAAAGCACTCAACATAAATCGGGGGATACAAGCTCCTAATAAAAAAAGAATGAAATGCATATAGATACACTGAGTACAAGACGACGCTCAAAATATTGATCAGCAGAAAGTAGAAAGCCTTTACACGCCAAGCCACAAAAACGAGCACCCCGGCGACAGACTTCCTTTGGATCCCAGCTTCGCCATTGCGACTCTGACGTTCTCTTTAAGGAATGGTGTAAGTGCTCTAATTTTCCCGTGCACATACCCTCTGCCTCATAACCCAACGAGAATAGCAGGAGTATCCCTTACATGGATAGGGCTGGCCGGGGCGCGTATTGCCAAACCATATCCCGTAGGCGCACTGGAGCAGACAACGCTTTCAGCGAGTTAAACGGCGATTGTTGCTGAAAGATCTCTCTGAACGCAAACTAAAGGTAACATACACTCACTGTAAATGGGGATTATTACCGAAAGATGTGTGTGAACACAACCTAAAGGTAACATACACTCACCAAAGCAGGAACTGATTATGGCGAACGTAATTGCTTAGTGTAACTGTTGTCATACCGATTGATACTTAAAGTTGTCTGTAAACGCAACTTAAAGGTAACATACACTCACTGTAGGCAGGATATAATTACAGTGAAATAAATTGCAAAAACATACAAAGAAATGCAACACAGGAGTCGAACGCATGTTTAAGTGGGATCAGTGAAGATAATCTTGGTGTTAATCCAGTGCGCCACCAAAACGACAGGAACGGTGGCCTTTAAATGTGTTCTTATTCGTTTAGACAATATATCCACTATTTGTCTCCTGGTGGCGCTGCTGCTCTCTGCCGATCTCTGTTCCCACAGAAGGGTGGGAGCAGAGATCGACTGGTGCCTAGCAGGCAGGGCTGTAGCTTTTTTAGGGGGTCCTCGAGGAATCCGTGCATGCACAGAGGTAGTTAGTAGTGAAGCAGAAGGAAGTGCAATAACGGAGGCTGCGCCCCAAAAATGGCAAGGAGCAGGTCGAGAAAGAAAGGGACAAAAAGAAATTTAACACTGGGATCAGCTACATAAACATGCAAGAAGGTAGAAAAAGAGCGACATGGCTAGAAATAGAACAGCGGCTAAAGGATGACAAAAAAGGTGTGTACGCTCTATGCGAGACTCATCTCAAAGATCCAGAAGGTCCGCCATTTATAGAAGGCTACGCCTGGGAAGGGTGCAACCGAACGAGAACGGAAAACAAGTGGTGGAGGGGTTGGTATGTTGATACACCAGGGAACAAATTGGCATAGAATCAAATCATCTTGTAAAGAACATATCTGGGTATCAGGAACAATTGCCGGAATAAGGACATGGCTAGGGGTAGTTATTTATAGGAGCAGGACACCAATGCAGGCAAGAAAACAAGGATCTTGTTGAAGGTCTCAGTGACGATATAAGCCAGTTTGGATACGGAGCCGATATTATTCTGCTGGGGACATTAACGGCCACATCAACGATCTGGATGGATACACGGATTGTAACTTGACGCTAATGCTAGATTTCTGTGAGCAACACGATATAGTTATAGCAAATACAGAAACGCAATGGGGGAGGGGAGGGGGGGGGCAAAGGCCAAATCACGTGGGAATTCCGCAACAGGCAGGCGACCATTGAATACCGCCAAATGTCGCAGGGAATTTATAGTGAGGTCGCAAAAATATAAATAGACGAAGAAGGAGAGTGTAGTCTGGGAAGTGAACATAAACGTATTAGTCTGCAGATGGGACCCTTGATGAAAAGAGAACGGGAACGTAGACAAAAAGTAAACGCAAAATTAAACGACGCTCAAATTGCAGAGATAGCAGCAGATATAGAGGAAGCAATAGAGAAAAGCCCCATGAAAGGCTGGGATTATGAACAGGTAGAACTACTCATAAAGAGGAAAATTAAGAAGGTTAAAGTAGCAAACCGCCGGAATGGAAAGAGGAAGCCACGGAGCTGGTGGAATAAGGAAATCAGTGAAGCTATTAAACAACGACGGGCTGCTTCACGGGAACACCGAGTGGCAAAGAAATACAGGTATCTCAGAAGGAAATCGACCAAAAATGGGAATCATGATGACAAAAGAAACTTGAGGTACAGGCCCTCGTCCAAAGTAAAATAAACCAGTCCACCAATCGCTGGGTAGCTGATATACACGATGCCACTGGCGGCGGGACAAGAAAATTCTGGAACCATATAAGCTGGCTAGGTAAAAAGAATCAAACAAAGCAGGAGCGGATTCAAGATAACGATGGAAATTGTTTAAAGGGAGCTAGACAACGCAGGGAATTACATTAAATCAGTTATAGCCGAGCCATTTAAGGGCAGCGATAGGGTAATCTCTGCAAATCAGGAAGCAACACAAGATAGCAGAATACAAAGCAGCTTAGAACTGACCAATATAAACTGGAAAAAAGGCAGAAAAAAATATTCTTATCAACACATCTACAGGAATAGATGGAATTCGGATCAAGTTGATTAATGAACTTGGTCCAAGAAGTAAGGAAACGTTGTTAAAAGCTTAGGAAAAAGTCATAACAAATAAGTGAATTCCGGAGAGCTTGCGAAAGAGTAAAATAAATTTGATTTATAAAGGGAAAGGAGAAACGATGCACATAAAATCATATAGGCCGATTACCATAACATCAGTTATGACAGGTTGGCCATGCAGGCGGTGAAATTAAAGGTGCAAGCATGGGTAGAGTGTAACAGATACTCGGAGAACTTCAGAACGGCTTTAGAAATAGTAGGCGCTTAGATGATACCCTGTTTGTGCTTACCCAATGCATCGAAATATCTAGATTGGAAAATAGACCTTTTTATTTGGCCTTCCTGGTCATAAACGGGGCGTACGACAACGTAAAGAGGAAACTCCTGTGGAACATATTGAAAAAAGGTATCGGCTATGAGATAATAGAGTTCCTACAGGAAATATACCGAGATAATAAAGTAGAAATTACATGGAAAGGGATAAGAAGTACGGAATATGTCTAAGTAGGCAAAGGATTAAGACCAGGCTGTCCTCTATCACCGCAGCTGTTCATGCTTTATATGATAAACCTGGAAAGGAGGATACACGAAAGTAACCTAGGTTTTAACCTGTCATATAGTTTAAGTGGAAAGGAGGTAGAGCAGTGGCTCTCCGGTTTGATGTATGCAGACGATATTGTGCTGCTAGCTGAGGGTCTGCAAGAATTGCAAACTCTAGTTAGGTATTGCTTAAACGAAGGGGACGCTCTAGGCTTCCGTTTTAGCGCAGTTAAGTCCGGTCTGATGATTGTCAACGGCTCAACTGATCGTGGTCTTAAAATACAAGGCCATGAAATACCCAGAGTTGCAGAATATAATTATCTGGGGGTATGAGAAAACGAAGGATTGACATACATTGGAAAGCATGAGCAATCACTTAAGGCCAAAGGGCGAAGTAATGCCGGGATAATGAAGCATAGGGAATTGTGGGGCACAACAAGTATGAGGTTTTGAGGAGTATTTGGAAAGGAATTATTGTGCCCGGACTTACTTTTGGGAATGCGGGTTTGTGCCTAAAATCAGAGGTACAGTCGACATCAGAAATAAATCAGAGAGCCGTTGGACGATTAGCACTAGGTGCCCACGGCAAAACCTCAAATGAGTCGGTACAGGGAGATATGGGCTGGGCATCTTTCGAAGTACGGGAAGTTCAGAGTAAATTATCATAGTTGGAACGCCTAATGAAATTGGACAGTAACAAATGGGCAGCTAAAGTATTTAAATACCTATACTTAAAAAGCGTTGACTCACAATGAAGGAAAAGAACTAGGAAACTAGTAAGTATGCTAGTCACAAGGACGGAGAAATAAAGAGCGTTAAGCAACAGGTGAAAAACACAGAAGGCAAAAATTGGATAAATTCGATGGAAAAGAAACTGAGAGTGGGATTATACCGAAATTGGAAAAGGCAGATCAGGAAGGAAGCTTTCTTTGATAACTCAAGAGGCAGTGCCCTACGTTTTGAAGAAGTTAGAACATGCAGCTACAAAAAGAAATTTAACAATGAAGGAGACGCATGTGCTGTATGTTGTAATTCCAGTGAAACAATTGACCATATTAGACTCGAATATAATGGTATCCATCCGGAAGTTGATGCAGGCGCAGTCACTGTTCCGAAAGCTCTGGGGTTTAGAGATGCCAGCGGCGGGGTGAATAAACCGGCAGTGGAAGCTAGCAAAAAGCGATTGGAAGATTGGTGGCTTAAAAGCAGGGAAGTGACAAAGTTAGTAATGTAGAAACTAAAATTTAGTAAATAGAATGATGGTATAGTAAACCAATCTAAAACAATAATTAAGATATAGGGAGAAAATTGAGCATGATAGTTACTGCTCAATGGGGAAGCTCTTATATTCCATCCATCCATCCAGGCGCAAGAGCGTCGTCAGCTCGAGTGCTCCTACGGGATAGGGTTTGCTAATACGTCTCCCGGCTCTTGCGTTGCAAAGACTATGATCTCAAGGATATGCAGTGCCAAGCGCATGTGCTAAGTGTTCCAGATCAGTCACTGAGGTTCCCCTTCGCCGAACCTTTTACATGCGTTCAGGCCCGCAGACCTCAAAAACCAGACGACTACACGAAGCTGCACTTTGAACAAGCCTAAGAGTCAGAGCTTGCTCTGGTTTCTAAGAAATAATAGCCTGCATTCCTTAATTTGAATAAGAGCAGCTCTATGTTATGCGACATGGTAAGGCTTCGAATAAAAAAAACTCGTCGTTCCGCTTTAACAGTTTCTTCTCCAGCTGCGACTGCACAGGAAAGCGTAATTGACAAGAATACAGTGTAGAGGGTGGAACACTGTGCTTCCTTGTCGTCAGATGCGCATTACCTGTGGAATGCATGAACCAACTCACTAAAGCAGTTGTCTTTGTGTAAGCGCGGCACAGTTGTAATAACATGTCGTGAGAATAATGACCACGCAGCAATGCATGGGAGTAAGTTTTGGCAGTAATTTATGTACCAGCGCAAATAGAGTACAGAAGGGGTGACGACAAAGAAAGACCGAAAAGTGAGCTCTGTCTTCACTCCTTCCTATTCGATTCGCGCTGCCCCCAACACTAGAACAAACCAACTAGCCCAAGAAACAAGTATTTTGTAAAAAATAAATCTTCCCGCTCAACGTTTCGTTTCCGTTCTTTTACTTTTACTCCCCAAGAGGAAGGTTCCGAAGACTGCGGCCTGAACGAGGTATTTAAGCGGTGCGTCTCCTCATCCTGCGCCGAGAAGAAATGCTGGAGGCGTGTAATTGGGCCCATCTGCACCGCTGACTGCGTCTTCGGCTGCTTCTGCGGGGACCAGTTCTACCGCAACAGGCAGGGGAGCTGTGTCACTCTTGAGGAGTGTCCACCAGAATAAATAAGTAAAAAAGGGTAGGTGTTTAGCGTTTGGTCCGCAGTCAATATATCGTATATATGTATAAAGCTATCCTCATGCGCAATGTCTAATTTTACCGAAACTAAATCAACCTGAAAACGATGTTGGAGCTCAACACAAAAAACGAGCCCCAGCGTCATTGAATCACGGGATTATGGTTAAGGCACGTTTTATTTTTATCCCGGCATTACCCGGACAGCTCCTTTCATCCTTGCTTCTCTGTAGATGATACAACTTCACCAGGTTAGCGCTGTCCAATCGAACATGAAGTATCAACTGACAGGCATTCTCCCCATTAAAAAAAGTAACTCTTATAGCCGGTCGTATTCTGGCGTCCAATCTGAAAATAAGCATGTGTGGGTCGCAGGATACCGTTCGGGCTGTTATACGGTTCTACAGCAAGGATATGCGGTGGTCTGGGGATCTTCTTCAATAATATTCGCCGTCACCCAAGTAACAGTGCTAGATCTAGCTGTCGCATTTGCATTAAACCTTTCAGTGGCTCTCAATGTGCGGGACCAGAACTCCGTCAAAGCTCTAATAGGTGGCGCAAAGTTCGCGAGCAAACTGGGCTTTACGGAGTCCATGGTGGTACCTTCTACCGCACGCAAACTCTATGAGGCGGCGTGACGGATGCGATAAACAACGAACATGAATACGTTTTTCCGCAGGTCACAGTATGCTTTGGAGGTTGCCTAAGAATAATGACCCTTGCAAGAAAAATAACAATCAATATGCCGAGAGAGTGAGAAATAATGCATGATATTGGCTTCAGCTTTTTGAATGTAAACGGCACCTATACCGCCCGAACGCACGCAAACAGCACCAGGAGAGAAGGTAACCGTCTACTTATTTCTAGAAGAACAATAGAGGTTGGAAAGATTGTGTCCTGTTAAGCTCTGATCGTCATTACAGCCGAACAAATGCAGGCTGTGCAGGAGTTCTTCAACAGCATGTTGGCTGAATCCGCTATAAAGGGTTGAAAAAGCGTTTGACATGATCCATGCATTCCTTCTGTATCTTCGTTGCTTCCTTTTCCTTTCTCTGTTTTATTTCAATTTCCCTTATTTTTTGCTGCATTTTCCTTGTTATCTTACGCAAAATAATGGCAAGAGGGGTAAGTACTGTGAATTTACAACGCAGAAAATGAAGTAGACAGGAAGAAAGCAGAAAAATAATGGAAGGAAAGCAAAATGATTGTGTTACCACAGAAGCTAAGGCGAGTGCAACCTGTACATGCTAAGCAATATGGCATATAGCCATATGGAGAAGATGGAAAAAAAAAGCCGTTGAAAGTGATCACACAGCGTGATGTGAAAAACATGAAACACGAGTTTTACCTTCTCGGTGTCAATATACCTGAGAGCGGTTTCATTTCTCACATTGCGCTGGCGGCGTCTCGCACGATGCCTAATACATGGAAATGTACGAAAACATCAGTTGTGGTTTAGCGCTAGTTAACCATATTTTAATTGCAAAAGCAACGGCGGAAGCTTATTTTGCCAGCTACATTATTCCCCTCTCATGCCCTATCAGTGTACGGTGCTACATTATTGGGGACACTTAACCTCACCTTTTAGGTTATGACGCGAAATCGTAAGCTGCCAGCCCACATTAGAGTCACGCTTCAATCTAGTCGAATGGACGTGTCTGCGTGTCGTAGGGGTAACGAGAATGCAAACGGTTCTGACAGGCTGATTCTGATATCACCCTCCCATGAAAGGAACGACGCGAATTGGCAGCTCCAGCCCGTGGCATATGGGTAACGCGCAATCAAATGTCATGGCAGGTTGATCGAGGAGGTCGAGGAGCAGGGGGGTCCACGGGCCACGGACCACGCGACGAGCGGTTAGAACTGGCGTAGTATTGCTTTCACAATAATAAACATTATAGTCCACGGACTGTTCCGGAAACTTATATAGACCAGACACTAATGTCTGTTTTTCTCTTTTTTTTTTTTTTTGTAGATATATGGTACACCTGTATATAGCCATTCTTTCTCCGTGCCTACACTCAGAAGCCTACGCATGAATGCGCACAGGTTTATGAAAGAATCGAGGGGATACGAATAATTCAAGATTATCCTTCAGGCGTTTCAGGCGTTGTCCACCAAGCTAAGAGAAACGCTTTCAGTCTCACTAATGCAACTAACGTCAACGAATTGCCTTTGCAGTATCTGAAAGCTACGTTCCGCTCTTTGTATTGGTTCCAGTGGTCGAGCGTCGAACAGGATGCCGGAAGTTGGCCTTCGATGGAATGTGGCCAGTATGGCGGAAAATAAATGAATAAAGAGAAATCCCCGTTGCTGCCTGTAGTTTTCACTCAAGATGTGTTTTATGTTCTGCAATCTGCTGGGACGTGATATCAGTTGCGTTGAAACTCTTGCAGCAAAAACATGGTGAAAAACTCGCCTTTTTGCGAGAATTAGACAAGTTTAGGTTAGCTTGCAGTACTGATTCGAAGGAGATAGAATAACTTCAAGGGCTTTCGCACCGAAGGCAACCACAGCTAGAACAATTAGAAGTCATTCCCGGAAGCCTTATTTTTCGTAAATAAAGCACTGCTGCCACAAAAGGTTAAAGTGAAACATCGTGGTAAGTATACTGTTAATCCACAATAGACGCTGTGGTAGCGTATAAAGAAGGTGCTGCCTAGATAATAAATTTAGACGAAAAGCATGCAATTTTTCGATCGGACCTACATTCTTGCTTCACGAAGCCTAAAATCGCAGCCCCAAATGTATCCAGTTAGGAGCTGCGCTGTACTGGCTAGAATTCCAGGAGCGATGTTAATGTCTCTAAGTTCATGCCTCTCTGAAAAGATATTTTTTTTTTACTCTCAAAAAGGAGCCATGAATCTATTTGATGCAATTTCTACCACATGTAACGCGATAGTGCATGCAGCTCGTGCGGTCGAAAAGACGTCGCTGTGCCCCACTTTCGGCTCCAGTTTTGTCTGATGTGTTCGAAATCTAGCCTAATTGTGTTGGCCACGTATTTGTAGTAGTTGAGGTGGCGTCCTCCCATTACGACGCTGTTCATGCATCCGCACAGAACTGTGACAGGCACTGTGCCTATAATTACCGACCAGCCAATCCACAATTGAAATGTACAGTCGTGAGCAAAAGTGGTATACAACACTCAGCCTGTGACACAGCTTGGGAAAACTGCATCAAAATGCCTTCTAGAATCAACGTAAGGGACAGCGGCATCGACACATGCATGTGGATGAAATGGCGGACCGTCACCATTGCCTCGATCTTAGATAGCTGTTGCTAAATAAAGTTGAGATGCAGTTTTCTCGAGCTCTGCGATCGGCTGAGTGTTGTACACCACTTTTGCTCACGACTGTACGTAAGTGTCCACCAAAAACTGAGACAGATATACTGCGCCTTCATTTTACCAAAAATGTAGCTATACAGAAAATTTGACGATTCGCGTGCGAAAAAACTCTGTTAAAGACGATCTCACGTTTATTCTTAAGGCGAAACTTCAGTGAAACCCTGATTTTTTGTTTGTGTCTGCTAGAATGATACGAGCGATGTTCCAAAAATAAGTTTCGTCGTTTATTTTCTCATGGAAACATTATTGCCCCAAAAATACTCCGTGTCATTATGAAATATACACCTTGCACTATTTTTCGACATTGTCGCCACCGACATTCAGACATTTGCCATAGCTTGCAATGAGTTTGAAGAACCCGCACTGGCAAAAGTACATGCCCTGCAAGGCAAGCAATTGTCGCACAGCTTGCTCCACCTCAGCACTGCTTTGGAGGGGACGTCCAGAGAGTACAGCTTTCAACGAAGGAAACAGGTGAAAGATCGATAGGGCTGTAGGCCGGGTAATCTAATTCCTCCGATACGAAGCAAAGAATCTGATCTTTTGTGAACCATGATGTTTGGCTTAAGTGTATCATCGCAGGGCACCGGCGTTTATCAGAGTGGGTTCTTTAAATTCATTACACGCTAGGGCAAAATGTCTGAACGTCTGTGGTGATTATGGCAAAACATAGTTCAAGGTATACATTTTATGATGCCACGGTGTATTTTTGGGGCAAAATAGTTTACATGTGAAAAAAAAATGAGGAAACTTACATTCGGAATGTCCGTCGTATTGTACAGTTGACTGCTGCAAAACGGTTCTTTGACGCCGAGACGCAAAAGAAGTGAAAGCTAATATTTGCGTAAAGAGCTCCTGTCCGTTTCGGTTTTTTATTTCTCCAGGATGTTAGCTTCAGTTCAATTTGGGCTATAGATCGGGTTAGTAAGCGAATATTCGCTTTGTCCGGTATTCATTGGCTCATTTTGTTTTTATGTACAGAAAAAGTTATTTTACTGCAAGCGAGTATTTCATATACAAGTGAATAAAAAATTCTGCATTGTTTTAACATATTGATACATGGCAGAAGGCTAGTCCAGCGAAAACCACCACAGATGATGACAGGCGTAAACGTTCTTGCAAGAACCAACCGTGGCTTGAGCTTCGTGGCTTGAGCTCTCACTGTTTTTTTCCATCGTCGTCCTCTTCCGTGGCATATACGTAACATTACCCCGCAACGAAAAGCACAGTCCCGGTGCGTACTACATTGGGGAACTACAGCTGGAGTGGTAGGGCTCATGCGAGCGACATGAACGATTTTGGAACGTGGCATATCAAACTGTCGGCGTGGGTGCACAGGGGGCGACCTCGTATGTCACAGAAGTGACTGGCCGTAAAACGCGGTTGGGGCATGTGTACCGCGGCAAAAGTTTCTCACAGAGCCCAACTCTACGGGCGGGAGTCCAGAGCAAGAACAGAGAGTCCGGAGAGTAGTGGGCATCGCGATGTCGAGAATCATGGCGCAGTTTTTGGGAGTTCTGGGAAGAAGCCAGTCGGCGGCGAGCAACAACACGGGCGGCGTCAGCTCGGGATATGGCGTCACGAACATAGGAACCTGCATCAGGGGTGTGAAGCAATATGCTGTCAAACGGAAGAGAGGGGTCACGGCCGAACAGAAGATAGAAGGGCGAGTAGCCCGTTGTATCATGAAGGGAAGAATTATACGCAAGCGTAACAAACGGTAAAGGTATATCCCAGTAGCGGTGATCAGCCAATACCTACATTGACAGCATGTCCGTGAGTGTGCGATTGAGGCGTTTAGTGAGGCCGTTCGTTTGTGGATGGTAAGCGGTGGTGAAGTAGTGCTTAATAGAGCAGCATCAGAGAATTTCTTTGACTACTCGAGCAAGAAAGCAACAGCCGCGGTCAGTGAGCAGCTGTCGTGGAGCACCGTGGGAAAAGATAACGTCGTGGAGCAGAAACGCAGCCACGTCAGTAGCACAGCTGGTGGGTATCGCTCGTGTAATGGTATAGCGCGTAGTGTAGTCCGTAGCCACCGCAATCCATTTATTCAGCGAAGCCGACAGAGGGAAAAGCCCGAGGAGATCAAGGCCAACTCGGTAAAATGGATCTATAGGAATGTCGATCGGCTGTTGGCATCCAGCAGGCACAACCGAGGGCTTCTTCCGTCGCTGACACCTATCACAAGAAGCCACGGAACGACGAACCGAGCGGTAGAGGCCTGCTGAAAAGAAGCGCCGGCGGACGCTGTTGTACGTGCGAGATACGCCACGAAGACCCGAAGTGGGCGCGTCATGCAGCTGCTGAAGAACGGTGGCGCGCAGATGGTCGTGGACTACGAGAAAAAGCTCAGCGCCATCAGAAGTGCCAGGAGAATCGATATAAAGTGCTGTTGTGGAGCGCAAACAAAGCAAGGCTAGGGTCAGGGTGATCAGTGCTGAGGAGGTTGATAATGCCGCAAAGGTTGGAATCTAAGCGCTGCTCATGACGAATGTTTAAAACGTCACATATGGACAGCATACAGATATCATGGTCATACTCGCTTTCAGGCGGCGGATCTACCGGGTTGCGGGACAGGCAATCAGCATTAGTGTGTAGCCGGCCGGACTTGTGAACGACAGAAAAAGTGCATTGCTGAAGACGCAGCGCCCAACGCTCAAGACGACCAGTAGGGTCCTTCAGCATAGAAAGCCAACATAAGGCATGGTGGTCGGTGATGACGGAGAACGGGCGACCAAACAAGTCAGAGCGAAATTTTGTAATGGCCCACACGAGGGCTAAACACTCACGTTCTGTGACCGAATAATTCCGCTCAACTGCTGAAAGGAGGCGACTTGCATAAGCAATGACGCGAGTGCGGCCAGTCTGCTGTTGGGCGAGAACGGCACCGATACTGTGGCCACTGGCGTCGGTGCGTACCTCCTTTCGTGCTGAGGGGTTGAAGTGGGCCAGGACGGGCGGGTTAGTGAGGGCTGCGATGAGCGCAGAGAAGGCTTGAGATTGTTCTTGGCCCCAGCATAAAGGAACGTCGTTCTTCAGAAGCAGTGTGAGTGGACGAGCTGTGTCCGCAAAGTTGGGGACAAACCGCCGAAAATACGAGCAAAGGCAAAGAAAACTACGAAAGTCACTGGTACAGCGGGGTGTAGGAAATGCACTTACAGCACGAATTTTGTCGGGGTCGGGTTGAACGCCGCGGGCGTCGGCCAGGTGTCCGAGCACTGAGTTCACGCCAGCCGAAGCTACACTTCTTTGAATTCAGCTGAAGGCCAGCTCTTCGAAAGACTCCAAGAATGGCATTAGGGTGGTGAAGATGGCTCTCGAAGGTCGAAGAAAAGACAATGACGTCATCGAGATAACATAAGCACGCCGTCCATTCAAAACCACGTAAAAAAGTCCATCATACGCTCGAATGTAGCGGGCGGATTACACCGGCCAAAAGGCATCACCATGAATTGGTACAGGTCATCGGGTGTGACGAAGGCGGTTATCTCGGCCCAGTTCGTCGACCGCGATCTGCCAAAAACCGGAACGAGGATCAATCGAAGAGAAATAACTCGCACCGTGCAAGCAGTCGAGGGCATCATCTATCCTGGGAAGTGGGTAAACGTCCTTCTTTGTAACCTTGTTGAGGTGTCGGTAATCAACGCAGAACCTCCAGGTATTGTCCTTCTTTTTAACAAGCACGACAGGGGATGGCCAGGGGCTGCTCGAAGACTCTATAATGTTTCTTACCAACATCTTGTCTACTTCATTTTGTATGACGCGACGTTCAGAAATGGCGACTCGGTAAGGTCTTCTGTGAATTGGTCTGGTGTCTCCAGTATCGATTCGATGAGTAACAAGGGCCGTTTGTCCCAAGTGTCGGTTACCAAAGTAAAAAATGTTACTGTACGAAGTTAGAAGGCGCGTAAGTGCTTGAGAACGATCAGAACACACGTCAGGAGCTACCATCCCTGATATGCGGGCCTCCGTAGACGGGGACTGTGCAGGTCGTGTCGATACCTCAGCAGGAGTGTCAGGTAAAAGTTCAGAAACATTAAAGTCAGCAATGGGGTCAGTGAAGCGGGACAAATGCCCTCAGGAAGAACTTGTACAGAAAAGCTGAAGTTCTGGACGGGAATATGTGTGGTTATTCGCTACGTGGACGATATTGGGCGGGAGAGCTATGCTACGCTGCAGAGTCTCGTCGGTTGCGGGGAAAACCACGTAGTCGCCATTAGGAATGGAGGGAAAAGGAGACATGAGCACTTACGCAGCGGCTTCAGGTGGCAGACGAGTAAATGCAGCGCAGCGACGACGAAGTTGAAGTTTCATGAGCTTGTTCGTCAGGACAGAGCGGCAGGTCTAGATGAAGCAGTCCAGAAGAAGTCAATAAGAGCGGAATGGGCAGTTAAAAAGTCGAGGCCTAATATAACATCTTGAGAGCAACTGGTGAGGACTGTAAATAACACAGGGATGTTCCGGCCAGCAATGCTAATTCATGCAGTACACATACAAATAACAGTAGCTGTGTTGCCATCCGCAACACGGATGGTAGATGAGGTAGCCGGTGTGAGGACTTTCTTTAGGCGTCGGCGGAGCGAAGAACTGATGACAGAAATGTGGGCACCAGTGTCCTAAGTGCAGAAACTGCGACTCCATCCAAAAGAATATCAATGAGGTTACGTCTAGGTGCGCGGGTTAGTACCGAATTGGCAGTCCGGGTCGGTAATGCAGCGTCACTCCGGGGCGCTGCATTCGGTAGTTTCCCGAGTAGGTGCCGGCGTACGATGGGGGTGAGCTGCAACGAGGTACCGGTGAACGGGACCGACGAGAGCGGGGAGATCGAGATCGACTGGATCGACGAGCAGTTGTGACAGTTTTGGTACGAGGTTCATCCGGTTGAGGAAGAAAGTGGCCAGGGCCATCATAGGTGGGGCGCGGCTCGGCTGGTTGGGCGACAAAACGTTGAGGTCCATAATAATACCGGCGGTCAGCGTTGTAATAAGAGAGAGGGATGGGAAGGTACGGCTACGGCAATAACGCGAAATGTGGGCGGCGCGACAGCAAATAAAACAGACTGGCCTGTCGTCTGAGGTGCGCCACTCTGCAGGGTAGGGACCAACGTAGTGACGTGGGGAGGTTGGGCTGGTGGTTGAAGCAGCCACTAAAGGAACAGGATGCGATGGTGGCGGGGGCGGCGCGGGGCTGGAGGACAGGCCGACGTTTGCAAGTTCCTGACGGACAACGGCTTGTATCATGGCCACGGTGTCGGGCAGCGGAGACGGGAGTGGTGCAGAAGTTAGGGCCTCGAGTTCTCTCCGGACGATCCGAGTGACGGACGTGGGATGGGAGGGCTGGTGCAAGGGGCCAGGTTATCGCAGGATGAAGTAGCCGGCGTGTTTGGAAGAGGCTCAAAGCGATGCACGATACTTCTTTGTTTTGCCTGCTCGAATTTTCTGCAGACTTGAAGCACCGAGTTGATAGTGGAACATTCCGTGCAGAACAGAGCGTGGAACGCATCATCCGCGATACCCTTGAGGATATGCCCTACATTGTCAATTTCCGGCATGTAGCTGTTGACCTTGCGATACAACGCAAGCACGTCCTGAATGTAGGCGAGCTAGGACTCCATGGGGGATTGGACACGAGAAGAGAGTTCCGTTTTGGCAGCCAGAGCCCGCCTAATGGGCTTCCCTAATAAGGCCTGAAACTTTTGCTTGCAGATGTCCCAAGTAACGAGCTCTTGTTCGTGATTTTGGAGCCATGTTCGAGCTGTTCCCGCCAAATAGAAGATGATGTTAGCGAGCATTATGGTTGCGTCCCAATGGTGTTTCTTGCTGCAGCGCTCATACTCATATAGCCAGTCGTCCACGTCTGGGTGGTCGTCACCATTAAAGATGGGAGGGTGGCGAACTTCCGTGAGTACTACTGGCTGAGGGGATGTTCCCGCGGGGGTAGGGGCTGTTTTCGGAGGTCAGTGTGGCTGTTTTTGACGTCGTTTAGATGCCAGGTAAGTGACGGCCGCTGCGCAAATCCAGCTTTTGGCAGCGTAAATGGGTCAATCTGTACGAACGGGGATCTTGATTCACCTCCACCAAGATGATACGTGGCAGAAGGCTAGTTCAGGGAAAACCACCACAGCTGATGATAGATGTAAATGTTCTTGCAAGCACCAGCCGTGGCTTCAGCTTCGTCCTCTTCCGTGGCATATACGTAACAATATCTTAAAAAAAAAATAGGAGCTGTTTGCTGTGAAATGGTGTTAAGAAAACAGTTTTTTTGCACGATAATGCATAAGGCTAGTTCCGTCTAAACATAGGCACCTTCGAGGGAAAAAACAGTTTTGCATCGTTGCAAACGTCTTGGATACAAATACGAGTGTCAGTTAAGCTCCGCCTTGAAGGGCATGTGTTCCGTCAGCAGCTCCCTTTGCGGTTTCTGGTTCGTGTCCACGTCTTTGCGGGCCTATGTACCCGTTCTTTCAGTTGTGACTCTAATATATCACACATTCTTATTAGCACACATTAGTATGCTAATACCTTATCTTGTTACCGGTCATACATGACCACCCGACACCCGCATACCGGGGCGCTCGACCCCATTGTTGCCGGTATTGCAAAAGGTTTGTTTCCGTACAAATCACAAATGATCTTATGTTTTCGAATAGCAATGGCTACGCTTTCACACATTCTGGTTCCGGCAGGGGCTCGCGGAACTATGAAAACTGAAATCTCGAGCAACGATGATCGTTATGTTGAACAATAAACAAATCAAGCAGTCTACACCTTTAAAGGTTCACGGAAACGGCCCCCAAGAAGCCACTGATAAACGTATTCAGTATGTAGAACACAGACGTTTGAGCATACACGCAAAGTATAACTCCATGGAACAAAGCCAGCGATTTATTATTAATTTTTAAAAACAGCGTTTTTTGAAATTCGCGGGCAGAGAGAATGTCGCTTGGCGGTGTCGCATGGAACTATTTCCTTAACCCGTGACGTCACGGGTGAGTTGACTGGCAAGGCTTGCTAGAAGCTGCCATTCGCTGCGGCCACTGCAGCCATGACGTTACGGACACACTTCCAGTAGCTGCGAAAGTCGTCTGCTCGTGCGCTGCTCGAACTCTGTGCGGGCTGTTACACAGCTTGCCGCCCTCATCGGTTAGGTGGCCATTGCCCATTAAGTACAACAACCGAAGCGACGCAGGGAGCGGAAGAACGAAGCTGCATTTGCAGATATCTTATTAATATAACGTGGTTTCAGGAGTACCGGAGTGTCGTCCGACGAGGCGTCAACAACACGGCCAAGCACCGCACGATGGCAGCACCTCCTCGACCGCCGTAAACACCACCGCTGTGGCCCCTCCTCCCGCAGACCGTTCGCGAACGACACGGCGGATCGTTAGCACCGATGTCCGAAATAAAGCGTGCTAAAATTTGTTGCCGTCTGGAATACTGAGCTGAATATCAAGTATGAAGCACCCGTGAGGATCGCTGACCAGCAGCAAATTTCTGGTAAGAGCGATAGCTGTGATAAAAGCTAGTTTCTGCTGAAGCCAGCTGCCGCTGGTGAATTTCGGCTGATCCGATCTGCTCGTAGTAGCTCTGCGATTAATGCGTCGGCAGAGTTCATCCTCTAATTATTTTACTATGGCAGGATAGGATTCACTATAAGGCAGTTTCATAAGTAGATGATTTATGACATCATCGACCACCGCGGCTTCGAAGCGAAGCAATTTAGGCCTAGCGACGGCTAGGGACGGTCACGCACGGCGCCGTCGTTCGCCGCGCTCGCGCGCCCCACCCCGGCGGTAATTGTGTAACGTATCTCAGCCTGCTCGCGGCATCCCGTGCTGCAGGCGTTGCAAACTCGTGTACTTTCGTAGCTAAGGCCGCGCATTTTTTGACGTTCTGCTCAGCAACAAGCCGTTAAAACGATACTGCAGGCAATATAAGGCTTCAGTACGCAGTCGCGGCGCTGTCCGCCGTAATCGAAGACGTCTGGCGGCACCTTATTTTATACATCGATCTTTAAACGTGATACAGTGGGCAAATGAATAACTTTGTGAAGCAGACCCGTCGTACGTTTCGCGCACTCGGGCGCCGACGAGTAGCTTCCGTCAAAAGACGCCATCATAACCTCGGTTAACGACGCAAACCGAGGTCGCCAAGCTCGGTTTGCGATAACCGCGGTTAGTGGTGTAACCATGGTTTGGTCCACCGTGTAATAGAGGCTAACCACGGGTTCGCGGTTACACTAACCGTCGCTGCGCGAACTGGCGTACTCCTCAGGCGTATGCGAGCGAGGACGGGTTGACGCGAGTACGCCTCCGAGCGAGCGCGCGGCAACTGGCGGCAACCGGAATTTCGTCGAAGTGACGTTTTTCTGGGCGGAGCTTTGAGGTTGCATGTATTCTTTATTTTTTTATGGCTCCCTTCGGCGTACGAGTTGAGAGGGAAAATTGGAAGGGTCATTTTTAATCGCCGATATCTCTGGTGTTGCAGAAGCTAGATCAAAAATGTTTGCTGGAGAATGATGGGTGGTTCAATAACTATCAGTGTTATGGCGTTGTTTACCCTTCTTGATGACCCCTTGCAGTGGACCTTTAAGGCCACACAATAGAGCGAGATCACTGGGCCATCCTAAAGACGAGCTTCTGTAGCCGCCGTAAACACCGGTCTTTCCCAGCTGGAGCAAATGTCTCAGTGTCAGTTTCGTTATGAAGTCTAAAAACACGTGGGTACTTATTTTAACTCTTCAGGCCCAGTGGACTGTCATTCTAAGTTAAAAAAAAATAATGCACTGGTTCACATTTATAAGAAATCTTTTCATTGCAAGACGCTCGAATTACTGAAAGGTCTGCTTTCAGCAAAACTTCGTCCCCTTCGTCGAAGCTACAGTGTTCTAGAATGCTTTGTAGTGGCAAGAGTGAGGCGCGTTTCGCTGGAAGGCGCTGAGGCAAAAAAAGCGGTTGGCCGCTCGCTACGCTGCCGTCGAATACTGAATGGAGGAGAAAAGTCCGTCTGCTTCGCTGCGCGGCGTAGGAGCGAGGCGCATCGCAGCGAGTTCGAGTGCTGCCTTTGGAAAAAGTGACGAATTCGGCTGGTAGTCGTGTTGGGGTGCAAAAAAAAAATATGGTCAGGAATATGTATGCGGGCGAGAACACGGGGAGATTCCCTCACACATGTGGCACCACTCAACAGAAGGGAAGCGGCGAACAAGCAGCCTGAACTGGACACCGCGCGGAAACTGTGCTATCGCCGAATGTTAGGGTGCGTCACTGAAGCCTATGAAGAGTGAAAAACACCTGGAGCAGTGAAACTGCGTAACAGAGTGTTTGTTTTTGTTTTTTATACTCGCTTTCATTTCTTATTTTGCCTCAACTGGTTCGTTCCTATAACTCGAATACAGCTCAAGAACGAACTTAGATGACGTTGAAATGAGGCCTCTCAGGCTAGCTTTTCCCATTTCTCGTAATTCGCTATGGGAAATAAACGAGTTGAAAATCAGAGCTGGTACGTGCGACCGTCGGCCTTGTGTTTGCTCGTCCTCCGTTATTTTCCCGTCGCTGAAACTGACTATGGATTGTTTTATATCGTGTATCTCTGTGAAATACTGGGCTCATAGGCGCGTTTCCCTTTTTATTCGTTCACCTTAGCGCTTCCTGCTATAGAAAACAAGAAAAAAGCAGGAGAGTATTGGCTGTTCTGATCACTCGGAATCACTGAGTACTGAGAGGATGGCATTTTATGTGATAAAGTTTTACAGTTGTACATTTAAGCTTAGTCGCTAAACGTAGGTCGACAGCACCTGACATACCTTTAATGCGTTAATTACGGGGTGTTTGTCTGTCCCACACCCCATCTTATACAGCAGGATCTTTCCGGAACAGATAGCCCCCGTGTGTAAACACTGCTCAACTGCGGCCACTCTCATGCACATGGCGTGGACTTGTACACACTACAACACAGAAAACTCAAACACCCCAGAGACGTGGGAGTCTCTCCTGCGTACTTCCGAGCCAGCAGACCAACGCTGGCTTATTCAGAGCACGGTGGAGGCCGCGGCATCCCATGGGACCCCGCCGGCCTCCTCTAAGCCAGCGCAACCGGTCCTTTGACTGGTGCCCTGTTTTTGGGCGCAATAAAAGAGTTCTTCACCACCACCTGTGCCTGACAGGGCTTAAATCTAAGTCCGGTCTCGGAGGTCTTCGACACCCCAGTAGTATTTGACAAGGACCTGAGGCCTTCCGCGTTCGAATTTAAAGACTGCATCAATATAAAGTAGGCAATAATTTTTTATCTTGTTGTCAGTGTTGGTCTCATTATTAGCATTCCTTCTCAATCGTTTCAAAATCTATTAGAAACAATCATTAAAATGTTTTCTGAATCCCGAGATGAAGAAAAATAACAAGTCGGTTTCGCCGCACAGCAGCTGCAACACCCCGCCGGGGTGGCGCAGTGGTTACGGCGCTCGACTACTGTTCCAAAGGATGCGGGTTCGAATCCCGGCCTCGGCGGCCGTTTTCCGTGTGGGCGAAAAGCAAAGCGTCCGTTTGCTGTGCGATGTCAGAGCACCAAACAAACAAACCACGTGTGTGTATGTCAGTAGTCATATTTTGCCCGGTTGATGTAATCCACTTTCTATTAAAGTGTATTTAAAGTGCATTAATTTGCAGAAGTATAATTTATAAGTATTATACTTTTGTAAGATCTCGATGCCAGCTCATCTTGACTGTTCAGACGCTCCTCGATCGATGGCAAAATAATATGACAATTGTCTACCAAAAATACTAAACGTGTCGCAAGTGCCAAAGTTTCTTTTTGTGTGAGCTGTTTTGCGTCACATACTGTCGAGTACACTGGCAGAGAGTACAGGCACTTCCCTTTTTCGATTATGTGTCATGAACGGAGCAAAAAGCCACATTTAAATATTTCCCCCTTAAAATGATTTGTGCTCCACCCGCGTTCTCTCTCAATATCCCTCTTTATTCCCTCTCCATCTAAGCTCGAATTACCAGTGACCCCCTGCGTAGGAGCCAAGCTTGCACCACTGTCAATTGTTTTCAAAATGTGCGATGTTTACTTACGGTTGTTCTGTATTTTTTCACTCGCGCACTGTCAAGATAAATTATAATCATCTACCTGTATCTTGCTATTTTGCATGCGTGCATTTTTATGGCGCATATAAGGACAAAGATTTGGATTATTATAACTCATTGTTGCTACAATAAATGTCCGCAAAAATATATTTTTAGTGGGCTTTCTCTTTTCATATTTCCCCGTGTGTGCTCAGAAAACTGCGTAAAGTGCCATTACGTCAGAATTGCTTCGTAGCTGTGCGTTTTCACTTCTTCCCATTGCACGGAAGTCAGCCCTTCAACCACTGAATAGATCAGCAACATCGTCGATTTTGTCACAGAACGCGTTTCAGGCTTGCACTTAAGCTGAGCAAACACGCCTAGAGCTTCGATCTGGACAAAACTGGTCTCTCTGTGTGAAGAAATAACGTGTATTTCTCTCCTTCAGTTCTGCAGTTTAATTTCATTGTCGTGTCTCAAAGCAGCGATAATTGTTTTAATAGTTGGGCCATATGTAACCATATTATATATCGGTATTGTTCCCCTTATTGCGCCGTAGTCAGAGTTTCGGTACGCTTGCAGATTTATGTTGCGCATAACATAATTATACCAATTAAATACAGGTAGTAATAATTGTGACGGCCTGCACTGTTTATTTTAACGAGTGTCAGGAAGTCGTATAATATAGTTCACGTAGCCACCGAACTTGAAAGAAATAAAATACAATAAAACTATACCTACAGCAGCCAAATGATTTGCTTAAAAAGAGTAGGAAGCAAGAACCCATTCGGTTTTACGCATCTGCATTCCAAACCAGGCGAGAAAAAAGCATGATAGAAAGCTTAGAAGACGCTTGCTCAAGCTTTATTTTACATGGTAGCGCCTTTACCACCGCCTTCAATCCGCAAATGTTTATTTACTATTTATTTATTTCTTAAATACTGCCAACTGCCTCTTAGCAGACAAAGCAGGAATGGTTACAATGTTCTTGAAACCGTGCTGAGTTGCATTTTAACGGCAGGAAAACAGAGCATACGGTTGGCATACAAGATGCACAGAAAGGAAATCCAAACTTCGAAAGGCACCGGTTGACATAAGGTTGACATACAAAATGCACAGAAAGGAAATCCAAAGTTCAAAAGGCACTCAGACGGCGATGAAAAAATGAAGCATAACTACAAGGAAATACTTGCTGTCACAGATAAGGTGTCAAGGCTTGTACAAAAGATTCAAGAGATGACGCATCAACAACCTCATAAGGTAAGAAGTTCCACTCGGCAAAAGTTCTGGTGTCACGAAATCGGCGCACATTTTCATCAAGCCGGTACGGCGCGAGGCCCGCGCGGCGTCGCGTGGAATCATGGAGAGAAAAGCCTCCTTCCCCGCGCGGGAGAGCGCGTAGCTTTGTACGGTTGCCGTCACCCTCTTTCCCATTGCCCGGGGAGGACGGTGGTTCATCGGTCTGTAATACGCCAGAAAATTCCAGAATCTTCTATGGGACCTAGCCAATGACGACGCGCGGCTCGACGGGAGGAAGCGAGAGCACTCTAACCAGCGAAGCTAAGTGTGTGTGCGCACTAGCTTTGACACGTGCGAACAGACAGACGCGTCGCGCCCTATTTAAAGAGACCGCGCCGCTTGTGTAGTTAGTCAGGCAGTCAGTTCGTCAGTGTTTGCGACGTGTTGGCCTGTGCTTCGGCTGGACTCCCGGGGATCATCCGCTGCTGTCAAGCCCACGGACCTGCAAGGGAGCGGCGCTCGTCTCGTATGGCGGCCACATCGTGACTCTTGAGGCGTCGGACTGCAACAGTGCCCGGTGAACAATTTGATGTTTGTTTATGGGTGTCTCTCTCGTGTTTGATCTGTTGTAAAGCCTCTGTGTTATTGAATCCCTCTGTAGTTGCATGATGAGCGTTTGTTATTCTGTGAACCTCTCGTCTGTGCATTTCAAGTGATCTTGTGTATGCCTTTGTATCGTCTCTTGCTGTGCATAAATTGTGTTTTGTTTGTTACTTCTGACTCCGATCCTTACTCTGGTTTGAACTGGCGACAGCTGAGCACCAAACGGCCACCCCCTTCTGTCACTACAAGGTAGTTGAATTCCGGCTGAGCTTGCCACGCAGGTCGAGGGCATCTCCTTTGCGACCGGAACAGCTACCCCCTCTCACTCTAAGGGTGCCTGGGAGTGTGCGCACCGTTAAGGGCGCATCGTTAATAATACCTCCATAATTATTAACGGGTAACATCTGGGAAAGAAAAAAAAAGCGGTAAGGTAAGCATTGGTTTTAACTTGCGGCATTACAATTGTCTTACTGTGCTTTCCCCTTGTTTTTCTGTATTCAATAAATTGCATGTAAGAGTTAAAATTGATTCGGGCTTGTTTGTTATGAATATTGTACAATATTTGTAGGCGGTGTAGATTACGGCGCATTTCTAGCGTTGGGAGTCCAGTTCGTATTCTAAGGTCCGTGACAGAAACGCCTCTATTGTAAGCGTTGTGGCTGACTCTTAGTCCTTTCTTGTGCAGGCCTTCATTTTCATTTAAGTTTTCCTTGGTATGAGTGCCCACCACAGTGTCTGCATAGTTGAGTAATGGCCTGACTAGGGTTGTGCACGCTGCAAGATTTGTTGCACTGGTGCAGTGGTTCATACGGTGTTTTAGCAGCCAGAGCTTTTCAGTGACGCCGAAACAACATAATCGATATGTGCGTTCCACGTTAACTTTGAGTCCATTATAACGCCCAGGTATTTAAAACTGTCAGCCTGCCTGACATCCACATTGTTAATTTTGTAAGGAAAGCAATAACGTTTTTTTTTTTTCTAGTTACCATCATATCAGCATATTTTGAGGCATTCAGGTTCATACGCGAGGAGTTGCAACCAGTGGCTAATTGCCGAAAGATAATGTTTTGAATGTTGGGTTTTGGGGAAAGGAAGGTGCAGTATCTGTGTCTGTTCTCGGTGGACACCGACTGTTAATTACCAGCTTGCAGTCGGAGGTACATACGCATATATGTGGTCAAGATTATAATGCATATCGCAGACTAGCCTTCAACGTCTCTTCTAAATTGATACTAAGTGGGAAGCAAAATGGTATGACACCCACCTTGAACACTGCGCAAAAAAAAAAAAAAAAAAACGATCGCGGCACAGTTTTTATACGTTAAATTGTCACATCCATGGAAACGGGTCTGCAAGGTTATTTTGCTTTTATTTTTTGCTTCCCGCTAATTTTCGCGTAATTTCCGCGCTAATTTCCAACGCCAGATTTTCTGTGACACGGGGCCCTTACTTTATAGCGTAAAAAGGGGGATATTTATGAGATATCCCGATCAAAACGCGCGACAGAATTTTGTGTCGTGAATATGTCGCGCGACACATATTTTTGTCCTGCGACAAGCGTCTCAGTCGTGCTTCTCTCGTGCGACAGAGGCTTGTGTCGCGGGTTTTGTCGCAACGACAAAATTGCCTGTAGTGGGTTCTGTCGCAAAAAAGGCTTCTCTCTTGTCCTTTGTCTTGCGACAAAGGTGTCTGTAGTGGGTTGTGTCGTACGACAAACATTGTTCTTGTCCTTTGTCGTGCGACGAAGGGGCCTGTCGCGGGTTGTGTCGCACGGAAGAATTATCTGTCGCGGGTTCTGTCTTGCCACAGATGTCTGCGTGGGATGTGTCGCATGACTAATTTCTGTCGCGGAATGTATGTCGCGCGCCGCATTTCTTTCGAGAGATGTGTGTCGCGGGACGCATTTTTTTTTTCTGATAATATGTGTCGCGCAAGAGACTTGTTTCACAAAAACATTTAACTGAGTCTCGCCGAACAGGCGCTGTCGGACTGAGACGGTCATTATACATTCAAAACTAATTTACCGCAGTGTACCCAGAATAACATAACCATTACATTTACCGCCGTTCCCAAACTAGGAGGAGAAAACTTTATTGAGGAGAATTTGGTGTGTTTTTTCTTCGTGAGAGGACGCTTCCCCTCAAGCCGCCTAGGGGGTGGTCGTCGTTCGATGGCTCTCGGCGACCTCCTTGGCCCAGGCCGTGATGGCGTGTTGCCGGCCTCGATCAGAGCAAAGCAATGCAGCCTCTCACTGTTCCGAATCGGTAATCTACAGGCCCTCCGGGGGTTTCAAGGTTTCACATTTAAACAAAATGTACTATAGGTCTGCCCTCTGATCTCCGCAAAGGGAACATGACGGGTAGTACTCGCCAGGATACCATTGTGCTAATTTATGCGGACAAAAGCACGCATACTGCAACAATCCACAATTTCAAACTTCCCGCGGATAGGCTGCCAATGCTTACCATTGGTTAAAAGTTAAAGAAAACTTGAACTTCATTTTGGCTCTCAAAAACCGGTTTAATTGTTGTTTTAATATTAAAATAGCCTCAAATAATTATTGGCGCGTTTGCATTTATATAAATCGTCTGCGCCTTCTCACGCGTCACTGCTCCACAGTTACCGTACTACGCAGCTGTTTGCAAATGGCCGTTCGCTTGGTTGGGTCTCGGTGGGCTAGGTCGCGTTTTGTGTTCTCTGCCGTATTTTAGTTCTACCTGCGTGTCAAGTCGGCATCAGCTTCTTTCCTAGTCCCACCGAGCGTCATTAACTAACAGCGGTGGATCCGTCGTCGTCTCGAGGGTTTCTGTGTCGTCTCGGTATGCGGTCGGAGGCAGGGGTATATAGCAGGGGTGAGTACATCGACAGGTAAGCCTTTCTCCACTTCTTTATGCATTCAAGCGGCTCTTATTTAGACATGTCACCATTGTGAATTCAGTTATCTATATTTGAGGTTTGAAAATCAGTGCAAGTAAATATGCAGACACATATTCCACGACTTGCGCGGATAAAAAAAATTCATGCGTAACTACGGCACAAAGTGTGCAATATAAACACTGCGGACCCCAAGGGTTCATCTAGAGATTTGCGGGGTTCGTTCGCGCGATAGCTGTAAAAAAAAAAAAAAAAAAAATCATGCGTAACTACGGCACAAAGTGTGCAATATAAACACTGCGGACCCCAAGGGTCTATCTAGAGATTTGCGGGGTTCGTTCGCGCGATAGCTGTAAAAAAAAAAAAATCATGCGTAACTACGGCACAAAGTGTGCAATATAAACACTGCGGACCCCAAGGGTCTATCTAGAGATTTGCGGGGTTCGTTCGCGCGATAGCTGTAAAAAAAAAAAAAATCATGCGTAACTACGGCACAAAGTGTGCAATATAAACACTGCGGACCCCAAGGGTCTATCTAGAGATTTGCGGGGTTCGTTCGCGCGATAGCTGTAAAAAAAAAAAAAATCATGCGTAACTACGGCACAAAGTGTGCAATATAAACACTGCGGACCCCAAGGGTCTATCTAGAGATTTGCGGGGTTCGTTCGCGCGATAGCTGTAAAAAAAAAAAAAAATCATGCGTAACTACGGCACAAAATGTGCAATATAAACACTGCGGACCCCAAGGGTTCATCTAGAGATTTGCGGGGTTCGTTCGCGCGATAGCTGTAAAAAAAAAAAAAAAATCATGCGTAACTACGGCACAAAGTGTGCAATATAAACACTGCGGACCCCAAGGGTCTATCTAGAGATTTGCGGGGTTCGTTCGCGCGATAGCTGTAAAAAAAAAAAAATCATGCGTAACTACGGCACAAAGTGTGCAATATAAACACTGCGGACCCCAAGGGTTCATCTAGAGATTTGCGGGGTTCGTTCGCGCGATAGCTGTAAAAAAAAAAAAAATCATGCGTAACTACGGCACAAAGTGTGCAATATAAACACTGCGGACCCCAAGGGTCTATCTAGAGATTTGCGGGGTTCGTTCGCGCGATAGCTGTAAAAAAAAAAAAAAATCATGCGTAACTACGGCACAAAGTGTGCAATATAAACACTGCGGACCCCAAGGGTCTATCTAGAGATTTGCGGGGTTCGTTCGCGCGATAGCTGTAAAAAAAAAAAAATCATGCGTAACTACGGCACAAAGTGTGCAATATAAACACTGCGGACCCCAAGGGTTCATCTAGAGATTTGCGGGGTTCGTTCGCGCGATAGCTGTAAAAAAAAAAAAAATCATGCGTAACTACGGCACAAAGTGTGCAATATAAACACTGCGGACCCCAAGGGTCTATCTAGAGATTTGCGGGGTTCGTTCGCGCGATAGCTGTAAAAAAAAAAAAAATCATGCGTAACTACGGCACAAAGTGTGCAATATAAACACTGCGGACCCCAAGGGTCTATCTAGAGATTTGCGGGGTTCGTTCGCGCGATAGCTGTAAAAAAAAAAAATCATGCGTAACTACGGCACAAAGTGTACAATATAAACACTGCGGACCCCAAGGGTTCATCTAGAGATTTGCGGGGTTCGTTCGCGCGATAGCTGTAAAAAAAAAAAAATCATGCGTAACTACGGCACAAAGTGTGCAATATAAACACTGCGGACCCCAAGGGTCTATCTAGAGATTTGCGGGGTTCGTTCGCGCGATAGCTGTAAAAAAAAAAAAATCATGCGTAACTACGGCACAAAGTGTGCAATATAAACACTGCGGACCCCAAGGGTTCATCTAGAGATTTGCGGGGTTCGTTCGCGCGATAGCTGTAAAAAAAAAAAAAATCATGCGTAACTACGGCACAAAGTGTGCAATATAAACACTGCGGACCCCAAGGGTCTATCTAGAGATTTGCGGGGTTCGTTCGCGCGATAGCTGTAAAAAAAAAAAAAATCATGCGTAACTACGGCACAAAGTGTGCAATATAAACACTGCGGACCCCAAGGGTCTATCTAGAGATTTGCGGGGTTCGTTCGCGCGATAGCTGTAAAAAAAAAAAAAATCATGCGTAACTACGGCACAAAGTGTGCAATATAAACACTGCGGACCCCAAGGGTTCATCTAGAGATTTGCGGGGTTCGTTCGCGCGATAGCTGTAAAAAAAAAAAAATCATGCGTAACTACGGCACAAAGTGTGCAATATAAACACTGCGGACCCCAAGGGTCTATCTAGAGATTTGCGGGGTTCGTTCGCGCGATAGCTGTAAAAAAAAAAAAAATCATGCGTAACTACGGCACAAAGTGTGCAATATAAACACTGCGGACCCCAAGGGTTCATCTAGAGATTTGCGGGGTTCGTTCGCGCGATAGCTGTAAAAAAAAAAAAATCATGCGTAACTACGGCACAAAGTGTGCAATATAAACACTGCGGACCCCAAGGGTCTATCTAGAGATTTGCGGGGTTCGTTCGCGCGATAGCTGTAAAAAAAAAAAAAAATCATGCGTAACTACGGCACAAAGTGTGCAATATAAACACTGCGGACCCCAAGGGTTCATCTAGAGATTTGCGGGGTTCGTTCGCGCGATAGCTGTAAAAAAAAAAAAAAAATCATGCGTAACTACGGCACAAAGTGTGCAATATAAACACTGCGGACCCCAAGGGTCTATCTAGAGATTTGCGGGGTTCGTTCGCGCGATAGCTGTAAAAAAAAAAAAAAATCATGCGTAACTACGGCACAAAGTGTGCAATATAAACACTGCGGACCCCAAGGGTTCATCTAGAGATTTGCGGGGTTCGTTCGCGCGATAGCTGTAAAAAAAAAAAAAATCATGCGTAACTACGGCACAAAGTGTGCAATATAAACACTGCGGACCCCAAGGGTCTATCTAGAGATTTGCGGGGTTCGTTCGCGCGATAGCTGTAAAAAAAAAAAAAATCATGCGTAACTACGGCACAAAGTGTGCAATATAAACACTGCGGACCCCAAGGGTTCATCTAGAGATTTGCGGGGTTCGTTCGCGCGATAGCTGTAAAAAAAAAAAAAAATCATGCGTAACTACGGCACAAAGTGTGCAATATAAACACTGCGGACCCCAAGGGTCTATCTAGAGATTTGCGGGGTTCGTTCGCGCGATAGCTGTAAAAAAAAAAAAAAATCATGCGTAACTACGGCACAAAGTGTGCAATATAAACACTGCGGACCCCAAGGGTTCATCTAGAGATTTGCGGGGTTCGTTCGCGCGATAGCTGTAAAAAAAAAAAAAATCATGCGTAACTACGGCACAAAATGTGCAATATAAACACTGCGGACCCCAAGGGTCTATCTAGAGATTTGCGGGGTTCGTTCGCGCGATAGCTGTAAAAAAAAAAAAATCATGCGTAACTACGGCACAAAATGTGCAATATAAACACTGCGGACCCCAAGGGTCTATCTAGAGATTTGCGGGGTTCGTTCGCGCGATAGCTGTAAAAAAAAAAAAAAAATCATGCGTAACTACGGCACAAAATGTGCAATATAAACACTGCGGACCCCAAGGGTCTATCTAGAGATTTGCGGGGTTCGTTCGCGCGATAGCTGTAAAAAAAAAAAAAAAATCATGCGTAACTACGGCACAAAGTGTGCAATATAAACACTGCGGACCCCAAGGGTCTATCTAGAGATTTGCGGGGTTCGTTCGCGCGATAGCTGTAAAAAAAAAAAAAATCATGCGTAACTACGGCACAAAATGTGCAATATAAAAACTGCGGACCCCAAGGGTCTATCTAGAGATTTGCGGGGTTCGTTCGCGCGATAGCTGTAAAAAAAAAAAAATCATGCGTAACTACGGCACAAAATGTGCAATATAAACACTGCGGACCCCAAGGGTCTATCTAGAGATTTGCGGGGTTCGTTCGCGCGATAGCTGTAAAAAAAAAAAAATCATGCGTAACTACGGCACAAAATGTGCAATATAAACACTGCGGACCCCAAGGGTCTATCTAGAGATTTGCGGGGTTCGTTCGCGCGATAGCTGTAAAAAAAAAAAAAATCATGCGTAACTACGGCACAAAGTGTGCATTATAAACACTGCGGACCCCAAGGGTCTATCTAGAGATTTGCGGGGTTCGTTCGCGCGATAGCTGTAAAAAAAAAAAAATCATGCGTAACTACGGCACAAAGTGTGCAATATAAACACTGCGGACCCCAAGGGTCTATCTAGAGATTTGCGGGGTTCGTTCGCGCGATAGCTGTAAAAAAAAAAAAATCATGCGTAACTACGGCACAAAATGTGCAATATAAACACTGCGGACCCCAAGGGTCTATCTAGAGATTTGCGGGGTTCGTTCGCGCGATAGCTGTAAAAAAAAAAAAAATCATGCGTAACTACGGCACAAAATGTGCAATATAAACACTGCGGACCCCAAGGGTCTATCTAGAGATTTGCGGGGTTCGTTCGCGCGATAGCTGTAAAAAAAAAAAAATCATGCGTAACTACGGCACAAAGTGTGCAATATAAACACTGCGGACCCCAAGGGTTCATCTAGAGATTTGCGGGGTTCGTTCGCGCGATAGCTGTAAAAAAAAAAAAATCATGCGTAACTACGGCACAAAGTGTGCAATATAAACACTGCGGACCCCAAGGGTCTATCTAGAGATTTGCGGGGTTCGTTCGCGCGATAGCTGTAAAAAAAAAAAAATCATGCGTAACTACGGCACAAAATGTGCAATATAAACACTGCGGACCCCAAGGGTTCATCTAGAGATTTGCGGGGTTCGTTCGCGCGATAGCTGTAAAAAAAAAAAATCATGCGTAACTACGGCACAAAGTGTGCAATATAAACACTGCGGACCCCAAGGGTCTATCTAGAGATTTGCGGGGTTCGTTCGCGCGATAGCTGTAAAAAAAAAAAAAAATCATGCGTAACTACGGCACAAAGTGTGCAATATAAACACTGCGGACCCCAAGGGTCTATCTAGAGATTTGCGGGGTTCGTTCGCGCGATAGCTGTAAAAAAAAAAAAAATCATGCGTAACTACGGCACAAAGTGTGCAATATAAACACTGCGGACCCCAAGGGTTCATCTAGAGATTTGCGGGGTTCGTTCGCGCGATAGCTGTAAAAAAAAAAAAAAAATCATGCGTAACTACGGCACAAAGTGTGCAATATAAACACTGCGGACCCCAAGGGTCTATCTAGAGATTTGCGGGGTTCGTTCGCGCGATAGCTGTAAAAAAAAAAAAAATCATGCGTAACTACGGCACAAAGTGTGCAATATAAACACTGCGGACCCCAAGGGTTCATCTAGAGATTTGCCGGGGTTCGTTCGCGCGATAGCTGTAAAAAAAAAAAAAATCATGCGTAACTACGGCACAAAATGTGCAATATAAACACTGCGGACCCCAAGGGTCTATCTAGAGATTTGCGGGGTTCGTTCGCGCGATAGCTGTAAAAAAAAAAAAAATCATGCGTAACTACGGCACAAAGTGTGCAATATAAACACTGCGGACCCCAAGGGTCTATCTAGAGATTTGCGGGGTTCGTTCGCGCGATAGCTGTAAAAAAAAAAAAAAATCATGCGTAACTACGGCACAAAGTGTGCAATATAAACACTGCGGACCCCAAGGGTTCATCTAGAGATTTGCGGGGTTCGTTCGCGCGATAGCTGTAAAAAAAAAAAAAAATCATGCGTAACTACGGCACAAAGTGTGCAATATAAACACTGCGGACCCCAAGGGTCTATCTAGAGATTTGCGGGGTTCGTTCGCGCGATAGCTGTAAAAAAAAAAAAAAAATCATGCGTAACTACGGCACAAAGTGTGCAATATAAACACTGCGGACCCCAAGGGTCTATCTAGAGATTTGCGGGGTTCGTTCGCGCGATAGCTGTAAAAAAAAAAAAATCATGCGTAACTACGGCACAAAAGTGTGCAATATAAACACTGCGGACCCCAAGGGTCTATCTAGAGATTTGCGGGGTTCGTTCGCGCGATAGCTGTAAAAAAAAAAAAATCATGCGTAACTACGGCACAAAATGTGCAATATAAACACTGCGGACCCCAAGGGTCTATCTAGAGATTTGCGGGGTTCGTTCGCGCGATAGCTGTAAAAAAAAAAAATCATGCGTAACTACGGCACAAAGTGTGCAATATAAACACTGCGGACCCCAAGGGTCTATCTAGAGATTTGCGGGGTTCGTTCGCGCGATAGCTGTAAAAAAAAAAAAATCATGCGTAACTACGGCACAAAGTGTGCAATATAAACACTGCGGACCCCAAGGGTTCATCTAGAGATTTGCGGGGTTCGTTCGCGCGATAGCTGTAAAAAAAAAAAAAAATCATGCGTAACTACGGCACAAAGTGTGCAATATAAACACTGCGGACCCCAAGGGTCTATCTAGAGATTTGCGGGGTTCGTTCGCGCGATAGCTGTAAAAAAAAAAAAAATCATGCGTAACTACGGCACAAAATGTGCAATATAAACACTGCGGACCCCAAGGGTTCATCTAGAGATTTGCGGGGCTTCGTTCGCGCGATAGCTGTAAAAAAAAAAAAAATCATGCGTAACTACGGCACAAAGTGTGCAATATAAACACTGCGGACCCCAAGGGTCTATCTAGAGATTTGCGGGGTTCGTTCGCGCGATAGCTGTAAAAAAAAAAAATCATGCGTAACTACGGCACAAAGTGTGCAATATAAACACTGCGGACCCCAAGGGTCTATCTAGAGATTTGCGGGGTTCGTTCGCGCGATAGCTGTAAAAAAAAAAAAAATCATGCGTAACTACGGCACAAAGTGTGCAATATAAACACTGCGGACCCCAAGGGTTCTATCTAGAGATTTGCGGGGTTCGTTCGCGCGATAGCTGTAAAAAAAAAAAAAAATCATGCGTAACTACGGCACAAAGTGTGCAATATAAACACTGCGGACCCCAAGGGTCTATCTAGAGATTTGCGGGGTTCGTTCGCGCGATAGCTGTAAAAAAAAAAAAAATCATGCGTAACTACGGCACAAAGTGTGCAATATAAACACTGCGGACCCCAAGGGTCTATCTAGAGATTTGCGGGGTTCGTTCGCGCGATAGCTGTAAAAAAAAAAAAATCATAGCGTAACTACGGCACAAAGTGTGCAATATAAACACTGCGGACCCCAAGGGTCTATCTAGAGATTTGCGGGGTTCGTTCGCGCGATAGCTGTAAAAAAAAAAAAAATCATGCGTAACTACGGCACAAAGTGTGCAATATAAACACTGCGGACCCCAAGGGTCTATCTAGAGATTTGCGGGGTTCGTTCGCGCGATAGCTGTAAAAAAAAAAAATCATGCGTAACTACGGCACAAAGTGTGCAATATAAACACTGCGGACCCCAAGGGTCTATCTAGAGATTTGCGGGGTTCGTTCGCGCGATAGCTGTAAAAAAAAAAAAAAATCATGCGTAACTACGGCACAAAGTGTGCAATATAAACACTGCGGACCCCAAGGGTCTATCTAGAGATTTGCGGGGTTCGTTCGCGCGATAGCTGTAAAAAAAAAAAAAATCATGCGTAACTACGGCACAAAGTGTGCAATATAAACACTGCGGACCCCAAGGGTCTATCTAGAGATTTGCGGGGTTCGTTCGCGCGATAGCTGTAAAAAAAAAAAAAAATCATGCGTAACTACGGCACAAAGTGTGCAATATAAACACTGCGGACCCCAAGGGTCTATCTAGAGATTTGCGGGTTCGTTCGCGCGATAGCTGTAAAAAAAAAAAAAATCATGCGTAACTACGGCACAAAGTGTGCAATATAAACACTGCGGACCCCAAGGGTCTATCTAGAGATTTGCGGGGTTCGTTCGCGCGATAGCTGTAAAAAAAAAAAAATCATGCGTAACTACGGCACAAAGTGTGCAATATAAACACTGCGGACCCCAAGGGTCTATCTAGAGATTTGCGGGGTTCGTTCGCGCGATAGCTGTAAAAAAAAAAAAAATCATGCGTAACTACGGCACAAAGTGTGCAATATAAACACTGCGGACCCCAAGGGTCTATCTAGAGATTTGCGGGGTTCGTTCGCGCGATAGCTGTAAAAAAAAAAAAATCATGCGTAACTACGGCACAAAGTGTGCAATATAAACACTGCGGACCCAAGGGTCTATCTAGAGATTTGCGGGGTTCGTTCGCGCGATAGCTGTAAAAAAAAAAAAAATCATGCGTAACTACGGCACAAAGTGTGCAATATAAACACTGCGGACCCCAAGGGTCTATCTAGAGATTTGCGGGGTTCGTTCGCGCGATAGCTGTAAAAAAAAAAAAAATCATGCGGAACTACGGCACAAAGTGTGCAATATAAACACTGCGGACCCCAAGGGTCTATCTAGAGATTTGCGGGGGTTCGTGTCGCGCGATAGCTGTAAAAAAAAAAAAAAATCATGCGTAACTACGGCACAAAGTGTGCAATATAAACACTGCGGACCCCAAGGGTCTATCTAGAGATTTGCGGGGTTCGTTCGCGCGATAGCTGTAAAAAAAAAAAAAAATCATGCGTAACTACGGCACAAAGTGTGCAATATAAACACTGCGGACCCCAAGGGTCTATCTAGAGATTTGCGGGGTTCGTTCGCGCGATAGCTGTAAAAAAAAAAAAATCATGCGTAACTACGGCACAAAGTGTGCAATATAAACACTGCGGACCCCAAGGGTCTATCTAGAGATTTGCGGGGTTCGTTCGCGCGATAGCTGTAAAAAAAAAAAAAATCATGCGTAACTACGGCACAAAGTGTGCAATATAAACACTGCGGACCCCAAGGGTCTATCTAGAGATTTGCGGGGTTCGTTCGCGCGATAGCTGTAAAAAAAAAAAAAAAAATCATGCGTAACTACGGCACAAAGTGTGCAATATAAACACTGCGGACCCCAAGGGTCTATCTAGAGATTTGCGGGTTCGTTCGCGCGATAGCTGTAAAAAAAAAAAAATCATGCGTAACTACGGCACAAAGTGTGCAATATAAACACTGCGGACCCCAAGGGGTCTATCTAGAGATTTGCGGGGGTTCGTTCGCGCGATAGCTGTAAAATAAAAAAAAAAT